>NC_041387.1:105576092-105620424 GCF_002162155.2 Triticum dicoccoides | reverse complement strand
AGGTGTATGCTCTAACTTGGCAAGGTTATGTTGCTCATATCATGTGTATGGTGTCTTGCATTGCTATGTCATTTTATTAGTTTAGACATGCTTTGTGTGAATGCCACATGTTTAGTGTCTAATTACCATATATGTGAATTATGCATTGTCATCTTGATGCAAGACATTATATATGTGAATTATGCAATGCTATCTTGTTGCAAAGGCATTATATATGTGAATTATGCAATGCCATATGTTGTTTAGCCAATCATCATGTATGTGAATTATATCATGCTATCATTTTTTTGTATTACGCGTTCCATTTGTCGACAACGTTTGTATATTCAACTACTCTTCTGTGCATCAGCCATTTGAAGCGGTGATGGAAGTATCTGGAGTGAAAACAAGGTATTCAGAGCAGACAATGCTACCTGCTGAAGCGGACATCTTGCTGGTTACAGAGAGCTCCTCAGAGGAGGATTCAGAGACTGATGACCAGTCCTATTTCCCCCCTGAGGTCTATGCTCAAACTTGGCAGGGTTATATTACCCATGTCATGCATGTTGTCTTGCATTGCTTAGTTTTTACATCATATATGGATTGTCATCTGCTTACTTGCTTACTATATAAATCATATATTTGAATTATATCATGCCATCATGTTTACATACACAGCATCTATCTGAATTATGGCATGGCAACCCATTTAATAAAGACAGCATATAGTTATATCCTCTCATCCTGTTTAGTGTTTACAATCATCATATTTGAATTATGCCGTTCTATTCGTGAATTATATCATGCTATCATGTTTCCATAGGCGGCATGTATGTGAATTATGGCTTGCCAACCTATTTAATAAACACATTATATAGTTATATCATGTCATCATGTTTACATAGTCATCATATTTTTGAACTATGTCTTTCCATCTTTTTTAGTTAGCCATCATAATGTGAAATTGTGCCATGCTATCCTGTTTAGTTAGCCATCATACATGTGAAATTGTGTCATGCTATCCTGTTTGGTTAGACAACATAAATGTGAATTATTTCATGCCCTCTTTTATTCCCCACTATCCATTGCACCTGTCTTGTTTATCAGCCATTTGAATTGGAGAGGGTGATGGCAGTATCCAAGGGAGTAATAACACGGTCTTCAGAAAAGATAGTGCTACCAGTTGATGCAGATAGAACCACGGTTGTACTTGCCCAAGAACCAGCCCCACCACACATAACCCAGACTCACACAGATTGTACCCCTACCCAGTTGGACAGAGAACCAGCTACACCCCTTCTAACCCCAACCCCGGCAGGTAGTAATCCAGTTCCAGTTGACACATCACTGTCTCCACCACAGAGCACCCAAACACAAGTAGTTAGTAAGGGAAGTGCAGTGCCCAAAGCACGAGGACCACCACTCTGAATCCCAACTCAGCGCTTAAAGGAGAAGAAGATTTCTTCTCAGGTCAGGTTCTGTAGCTATGGTTCATACTCCTTTGCTCTTGCATCACTTTATTTACTCATACCAACTATTTTCAAATTTGAAGGATGGAATTGAAACTCCAATGGCGCAACAGGTATGTTTTAAACCTGTTTCTTTAATTGGTTTGCTGTCGTAACTTGATCTATGTTGATTTCAGTTTCAATTGAATAAATAATTATGTTCTCATGTTATGCACATTACAAGTGTTGTTATTGCTCTATAATTTTCCACACTTATATTCTATCTATTCTTCTTTGTCTTGAACAAATATTATTTGAATTGTGACTCTATCTTGATTTGGCAACAAAAACTAGAATGATATAGACGATAAAGTGACCATGTTACATAGATATATGTTTGTTTCATGTTGTTATCCTGTCCACTTTACTACTGAACTGATTTACCAAAATGAGTTTCATATACAACATGGTAAACCTGTGATCTATCTGCTTGTTTGTCTTTTAGAATGCGGACAAAATATTGGAGAATAGTACCCCGTTATGCAATGGTAAAGGAAGTGATGCAGATAAGGTTCAAGATAGTGAGACATCCATGTTGGTCTCCAAGAAAGCTGATAAAGACTATCTTGACGATAGTGAGAGAACCCAAAAGTCATGTCTTGATGTAGTGTTCGAGTTACTGGCCACTACTATTGGCACAAGCTCTTTGAACTCGTTGCCTGAATCAGTTCGTCTTCTTGAGTCTCAACTTCTAGTTGAAAGACATCGATCAGATGTGCTACGACAGGAAGTTGAAGGACTGAGGAAGTCCCTACAGAATTCAGATGCATACTTTCTGGTGCAACAGCAAGCGCTGGAGGATTTAACCGCCAAACAAGAGAAAGTTAATAAGCTTGCTAAGCATCTTGCCAGCATTATGGGTACCCAGGATATTATTTCATTGAGATCTTCTAAAGTGGTTTCAGTTCTGGACTTGTTTTGCTGCGATGTTTATTTGCACTGGTCGCCAACTTTGACAACCAGTGAATATGATATGCTGCTTTGTTCCCTATATTTGCACTGGTGGCGAACTTTGATGCCCAGTGGATGTAATATGTGTAATAGCAGTGATAGCCTAGCGTAAGTTGCTTGCTTATTTATTTCCTTGTTGTCTTGTTTATTTGTTTGCTTGTAGTGAGTGCAGTTCTTTTTCCGCGATTTGCTAGTGGCTGCAATAACCTATTTTTAAAAACTATGCCACAATAACCATGTGCTACATATTTACTGTAGTGACAATGGGCCTCCTACGGGCCGTAGAAACAATGGGCCTTCTACGGGGCATAGAAACAATGGGCCTTCTACGGGCCGTAGACACAATGGGCCTTCTATGGGCCATAAACACAATGGGCCTTCTACGGGCCGTATCATCAATGGGCCTTCTACGGGTCGTATGATCGATTGACCAAACATTGGCCAATAACAGACCGCATTATGGTCGTAAACGGGCTAGAGTTGGAATCGTTTGTTCATGGGCCGACCATAATGGGCCGTCGTTAATCGGCCATATTTGATGACGCTATGAAAAGGGCCTAATGTATTAACGGGCCACAAACGGGCCGGCTATAACCACGGGTTGAATTTGGCCCACAAGTAGAAAATTACAGTAACGGGCCGTAAGTAACTGAATGCTGGAAATGAGCCCAAGAATAAATGGGCCCTGAGAAGGCTGAAAGATAATGTGGGTTGGAAACGGCCCAATGGAATAATGGGTCGTTAATGGGTATAAAGTGATGCACTGTTCATTACGGGCCAGTTTCACCCCGGGCCATTAACGGGACAAGAGTTACAAAGGGCCTCATATGGGCCGAAAGACGTCATGGGCCATACATGGGCCAGAACTTAAAACGGGCTGGAATCATATTGGACGACCCAGATGACACTACTGGACCTAATTCGGATAGGTCGTAACGGGCCCTGGGTTAGTGGGCTGTAAATGGGCTATATGCGAAAAACCGTTGATAGGCTTTTCTGTGGGCTGGCCCGCCACCTTTTGACCAAGTCAAATGAGCCAGCCTTTTCACAGGAATGGGCCTCTGTTGGGTCGTGCCACATGTCCATGTATCATAAGCGCCTTCGGTCCAATGAGTGGATGACATCTGTCCCAACGGTGAGCCGGCACGTGTTTCCTCCAGTCAATGATGATTTTAGACGTGGAAAATCCCCATTGGTCGGGGCTGTTAACGGGTTATTGGATCCAAAACCGGACCCGATAGCTTAACGGCATTTCGTTACGGTGGATGCCATGTGTCGGTCACCCTTGACAAAAGCACTTCTATGGCGCGCGATTTATCGTCATGGAAGTGGACACTTCCGTGATGATAATTTTGGTAATGTCATGGAACACTTCTACGACAGCACAAGTATGACTATCTTGATTCTTTCATAAAATCGTCATGGATGTACATGCATGACAGAAAACGTGACCTACTGTGACAAACACGTATCATCACGGAAGTGTATTTTTTTGTAGTGATTGTCACTTGTTACTATGAAAACAATACTTTGAGGGGTTTGTTCGAAGTATCTTCACCTCGTCCGGAACCACAATTAGTTACCCCTCAACCTACTGCACCTACTGAAAATATTGAATATGAAATCCCTTCGGGTATGATAGAACAACTGCTAGCTAATCCTTATGCAGGAGATGGAACTGAACATCCTAATATGCACTTGATACATGTGGAACAAATTTGTGGATTGTTTAAGCTTGTAGGTTTACCCAGGGATGAAGTGATGAAAAATATTTTCCGTTTATCTTTGAAGAGAAAAGCATTGGCATGGTATAGGCTATGCGATAATATTGGATCATGGAATTGGAATCGTTTGAAATTTGAGTTCCATCAAAAAAATTATCCTATGCATCTAGTTCATCATGATCGGAATTATATAAATAATTTTTGGCCTCATGAAGGAGAAAGTGTCGCTCTAGCTTGGGGGAGGCTTAAGTCAATGTTATATTCATGCCCCAATCATGAGCTCTCAAGAGAAATTATTATTCATAATTTTTATGCTCGGCTTTCTCGTAATGATCAAACCATGCTCTATACTTCTTGTATTGGTTCTTTTATGAAGAAGACCATTGAGTTCTGGTGGAATCTTTTGGAAGAATTAAACGCAACTCTGAAGATTGGGAACTTGATGAAGGTAAAGAGTCAGGTATAAAGCTTAAGTATGATTGTGTTAAATCTTTCATGGATACCAATGCTTTTCAAAAGTTTAGCACTAAATATGGACTTGACTCTAATATAGTAGCCTCCTTTTGTGAATCATTTGCTACTCATGTTGAACTTCCTAAAGAGAAGTGGGTTAAATATCACCCACCTATTAAAGATGAAATTAAAGTACCAGTACCAGTTAAAGAAAAAACTATACTTTATAATGTTGATCCAGTTGTTCCTTCTGCTTATATTGAGAAACCACCTTTCCCTGTTAGGATAAAAGAACATGCTAAAGTTTCAACTGTGGTTAACAAAAGCTATGTTAGAACATCTAGTGTGAGTGTTATTCCCCACTCCTTATATGAAGAAATTAGAGATGAAAGAGCACCTGCTGAAATAGAAGACATAGATGTTACTATTAAACTTGCTAATAGAGATACTATATCACCAATTGGGATTCTTAGAGATGTTGAAGTCTTGTGTGGGAAGATAAAATATCCTACTGATTTTCTTGTTCTTACCACCTCACAAGATAAATTTTGTCCCATCATATTTGGTAGACCTTTCTTGAACACGATGAACTAAAATAGATATTTATAGTAGAAATCTTTGGTAGACCTCCAGTCAATGATGATTTTAGACGTGGAAAATCCCCATTGGTCGGGGCTGTTAACGGGTTATTGGATCCAAAACCGGACCCGATAGCTTAACGGCATTTCGTTACGGTGGATGCCATGTGTCGGTCACCCTTGACAAAAGCACTTCTATGGCGCGCGATTTATCGTCATGGAAGTGGACACTTCCGTGCTGATAATTTTGGTAATGTCATGGAACACTTCTACGATAGCACAAGTATGACTATCTTGATTCTGTCATAAAATCGTCATGGATGTACATGCATGACAGAAAACGTGACCTACTGTGACAAACACATATCATCACGGAAGTGTATTTTTTTGTAGTGATTGTCACTTGTTACTATGAAAACAATACTTTGAGGGGTTTGTTCGGAGTATCTTCACCTCGTCCGGAACCACAATTAGTTACCCCTCAACCTACTGCACCTACTGAAAATATTGAATATGAAATCCCTTCGGGTATGATAGAACAACTGCTAGCTAATCCTTATGCAGGAGATGGAACTGAACATCCTAATATGCACTTGATACATGTGGAACAAATTTGCGGATTGTTTAAGCTTGTAGGTTTACCCAGGGATGAAGTGATGAAAAAGATTTTTCGTTTATCTTTGAAGAGAAAAAGCATTGGCATAGTATAGGCTATGCGATAATATTGGATCATGGAATTGGAATCGTTTGAAATTTGAGTTCCATCAAAAAAATTATCCTATGCATCTAGTTCATCGTGATCGGAATTATATAAATATGATGGGTCTACCAAATATCTATAAATATTTGGTAGACCTCACAAGATAAATATCCTATGCAACAAACTATCGGTGTTAGCTTTGGTGATGAGTCTCATGAGTTTAATTTTTCCAAGTTTAGTAGAAATCATCATGAAAAAGAATTGCCTAGTAAGGATGAATTAATTGGTCTTGCTTCTATTGTTGTGCCACCTACTGATCCTTTAGAGCAATACTTGCTAGACCATGAGAATGATTTACATGTGCATGAAATAAATGAAATAGATAAGATCTTCTTTGAATAACGTCCTCTGCTTAAACACAATTTGCCTATTGAAACTCTTGGATGCCCTCCTCCACCTAAGGGTGACCCTGTGTTTGAATTAAAACAATTGCCAAACACTTTGAAATATGCTTATCTTGATGAAAAGAAGATATATCATGTTATTAATAGTGCTAACCTTTCAGAACATGAAGAAGAAAGATTATGTAAAGTTCTAAAGAAGCACGGAGCCGCTATTGGATATACTCTTGACGATCCTAAGGGCATTAGTCCCACTCTATCTCAGCACAAGATTAATATGGAACTTGATGCTAAACCCGTTGTTGATGACCAATGTCGGTTAAATCCGAAAATGAAAGAAGTGGTAAGAACAGAAATATTAAAACTTCTGGAAGCAGGTATAATCTATCCTATAGCTGATAGTAGATGGGTGAGTCTTGTTCATTGTGTCCCCAAGAAGGGAGGTATTACTGTTGTTCCTAATGATAAGAATGAGCTTATTCCATTGTCATAGGCTATAGAATGTAATTGATTATAGAAAATTAAATAAAGCTACTAGAAAAGATCATTACCCTCTGCCTTTTATTGATCAAATGTTAGAAAGACTATCTAAGAACACACATTTTTGCTTCCTTGATGGATACTCTAGCTTTTCACAAATACCAGTTTTACAATTTGATCAAGAAAAGACCACTTTTACTTGTCCTTTTGTAACATTTGCTTATAGACGTATTGCTTTCGGTTTATGTAATGCACCTACTACCTTTCAAAGATGTATGACTGCTATATTCTCTGACTTTTGTTAAAAGATTGTTGAGGTTTTCATGGATGACTTTTCTGTTTATGGGAAGTCCTTTAGTGATTATTTAAGCAATCTTGAGCGAGTTTTGCAGAGATGTGAACAAACAAATCTTGTCTTGAATTGGCAGAAGTGCCACTTTATGGTTAATGAGGGCATTGTCTTGGGTCATAAATTTTTTGAAAGAGGTATTGAAGTGGACCAAGCTAAGGTTGATGCAATTGAGAAAATGCCATGTCCTAAGGACATCAAAGGTATTCCTAGTTTCCTAGGTCATGCTGGTTTTAGGAGATTTATTAAAGACTTCTCTAAAATTTCTAGGCCTCTCACTAGTCTTTTGCAAAAGGATGTTCCTTTTGTTTTTTATGATGATTGTTTAGAAGCCTTTGAAACACTCAAGAAAGCCTTAACTTCTGCACCTATTGTTCAACCACCTGATTGGAATTTGCCTTTTGAAATTATGTGTGATGCTAGTGATTATGCTGTTGGTGTTGTTCTAGGACAAAGAGTTGATAAGGAATTGAACGTTATTCATTATGCTAGTAAAACTCTAGACAGTGCTCAAAGAAATTATGCTACTACTGAAAAACAATTTTTAGCAGTGGTGTTTGCTTGTGATAAATTTAGACCTTATATTGTTGATTCCATGGTAACTATTCACACAGACCATGCTGCTATTAAATATCTTATGGAAAAGAAAGATGCTAAACCTAGACTTATTCATTGGGTTCTCTTGTTACAAGAATTTGATTTACATATTATTGATATAAAAGGAGCTGAGAACCCCGTAGCAAATAACTTGTCTACGCTTGAAAATGTGCTTGATGACCCACTAACTATTGATGATAGTTTTCCTGATGAGCAGTTAGCTGCAATAAATGTTGCTAATAGTACTCCTTGGTATGCTGATTATGCTAATTACATTGTTGCTAAATATTTAGCTCCTAGCTTTACATACCAACAAAAGAAAAAAATCCTTCTATGATTTAAGACATTACTTTTGGGATGACCCACATCTTTATAAAGAAGGAGTAGATGGTATTATTAGACGTTGCGCACCTAAGCATGAACTGGGACAAATCCTACGGAAATGTCACTCCGAGGCTTATGGAGGGCATCATGCTGGAGATAGAACTGCTCACAAGGTATTGCAATCTGGATTTTATTGGCCTACTCTCTTCAAGGATGCCCGTAAGTTTGTCTCATCTTGTGATGCAGGCCAAAGAATAGGTAATATTGGTAAGCGTCAAGAAATGCCTATGAATTATTCACTTGTTGTTGAACCATTTGATATTTAGGGATTTGATTACATGGGACCTTTTCCTTCCTCTAATGGGTATACACATATTTTGGTTGCTGTTGATTATGTTACTAGATGGGTAGAAGCTATTCCAACTAGTAGTGTTGATCACAACACCTCTATTAAAATGCTTAAGGAAGTTATTTTCCCAAGGTTTGGAGTCCCTAGATATTTAATGACTGATGGTGGTTCACACTTTATTCATGGTGCCTTTCGTAAAATGCTTGCCAAGTATGATGTTAACCATAGAATTGCATCACCTTATCATCCTCGGTCTAGTGGTCAAGTTGAACTTTAATAGGGAAATAAAATTAATTTTGCAAAAGACTATCAATAGGTCCAGGAAGAATCGGTCTAAGAAATTAGATGATGCACTTTGGGCTTATAGAACAGCATATAAAAATCCTATGGGTATGTCTCCTTATAAAATGGTTTATGGAAAAGCTTGTCATTTGCCTCTTGAGTTAGAACATAAAGCATACTGGGCAGTTAAAGAACTCAACTATGATTTCAAACTTGCCGGTGAAAAGAGGTTATTTGATATTAGCTCTTTAGATAAATGGAGAACCCAGGCTTATGAAAATGCAAAATTATTCAAAGAGAAAGTTAAAAGATAGCATGACAAAAGAATCCAAAAGCGTGAGTTCAAAGTTGGAGAATATGTTCTTTTGTACAACTCTCATTTTAGATTTTTTGCAGGAAAGCTCCTCTCGAAATGGGAAGGCCCATATGTCATCGAGGAGGTTTACCGGTCTGGAGCCATCAAAATAAATAATTTCAAAGGCACTAACCCGAAGGTTGTCAACGGGCAACGAATAAAGCATTATATCTCAGGTACCCCTATCAATGTTGAAAGTAATATTATCCAAAATTTGACACCGGAAGAACACATAAAAGAGTCCTTCCGGGACACCCCAGAATCGTCAAAATAAGGAGGCATGTGATACGGTAAGTAAACGGTCTCCGAAGAATCTGCAAAAAAAAATTTTGTTAGTTTTGGAATATTTAGAATTTTGGAAATAAAGAAACTCCCAGGAAATGTCCCATGGTGGGCATAAGACACCAGGGCGCGCCAGGCATGCCTAGCGTGCCCACGTGGGTTGTACCCACCTGGGGCACCTTCCAGACTCTGTTTTCTTCTGTATACTTGTCTTGCAAGATAAAAAAATTATATATACTTCCCGAACCTGTTAACCACTGTATCATGAAGAAATCCTCTGTTCTCTTTTCTTGCCGTTCCTGGTCATATTTATCAAGCAAGGAAGCTACCGTAAATCCATCCCCGGTGGCAGCACAAGGACTGCTGGCCGAGGAGGAGGAAGAAGCTTCTTCACCACCAAAGGAGAACTGAGTATCGGGTATGAGCACTCCCGTTGGCTTCCGCCAAGCTTGGGGGAGATGCCCCGGTATCATATCATCCCACTATCTTTTTTCTTTTACTTATCTTAGTTCGATCGTTTTGCTTTAGATGAAATAAAGTTAGTTCGATCCTTTCTTATTTGAGAGTCTGCTTAGTGATCTATCCTCGTAATCGTGTGCAAGTTATATAATAAAGTTAGTCTGAGTTTTTTTCTTTACTTTCATGTTGCAAATAAAGAAAAGAAATAAGAAAGGAAGAAAAAAAGGAAGTAAATCAATAAGATCGTACAATAATCCTATGGTAGGTGATAGCACCACATAAGGAAAAGTATAAGTAGGAAATTTTATTAGAGATTGACAAACAGAGCATTAGTTAATGATGCAACTCATGAAAGAATTAATAAGGGAAGAGAAGATTCACATATAAATATACTATCCTAGAAATGTTTTGTGATTGTGAGCCCTCATCAAAATATTATATGCCAAAATTGTTGACGTGGGACAAGGAGGACAACTTAATGATTTATGTATATTTATGTTCACATAGAAGGCATATTGTCATAAATCCTTTAACATGTGATGCTTGCCCCCTATCTTTGCTAGCCAAAAGTTCCACACCAAGTAGAGATACTACTTGTGCATCCAAAACCCTTAAACCCAAATCTTTTTGAAGTGTCCACCATACCTACCTATGTATTGAGCAAGATCCCTCAAGTAAGTAGTCGTCGGTGCAAAAAGGCAATAAAAATTGCTTATAAATATGTGAGATCATTTAGTGTAAGAGAAAATTGAGCGTTGTCGAACTTGGATGACAAAGAATAAAAGCGATAGACTTCATAACAAAGATTGTCATCTTAAGGGGCAATACAACATGATGTTCTCTTGCACTAAGGGATTGAGCATGCAAACAAATAAGCGCATGGCAACCTCTACTTCTCTCTGCGAAGGGCTTATCTTTTACTTTTATGTATTTACTTTTATGCAAAGAGTCAAAGTTTTCCCTCAATTCCTTTTTATTTTCTCTTTTGGCAAGCATCATGTGGTGAGGAAAGATCTAGGCACATATGTCCAGTTGAATATAGATAGCATGAGTTATTATTGTTGACATCACCCTTGAAGTGAGTGTGTTGGGAGGCGAAACTATGAGCCCCTATCTTTCTAGGTGTCCGATTGGAACATTTTGCTCATGGGTACGAGGTGACTGTTAGCAATCATAGAAGACTATATGATGGTTGAGTATGTGGACTTGCTAAAAGGCTCCGACACGTGACTCTTCCTGAACAGATGATGAATTGTAGTTGCAAAGTTGACTCAGAACATAGTTTTTTGTTGGCTTTTAATAGAGTTTTTGCTTTATACTTTGATTATGTGATGAATTGTTACTTATTCATGGGAAGTATATTATGCAAGTTCAATGATAAAAGTCCTATGTTCAATTTTGTTGATGTTCTAATAATCAACATGATGCTTCTATGTCCGTATTTTTGTTTTTATCGACACCTCTCTCTCAAAGCATGTGGACATGTTTTTCGAATTCGGTTGTCTCTTGAGGACAAGCGAGGTCTAAGCTTGGGGGAGTTGATACGTCCATTTTGCATCATGTTTTCTTACTGTTATTTATAATGTTTTTATCCATAATAATGCCTTTTGGAGTAATTCTAAAGCCTTTTCTCTCATAATTTGCAAGGTACACACCAAGAGGGAGAATTCTGGCAGCTAGAAATCTGGACCTAAAAAAGCTATGTCAAGCTACCTATTCTGCAAAACTCCAAACAAGCTGAACCTTCACGGAGAATTTTTATGGAATATTTAAGAAATATTGGAGCAAATAACTACCAGAGGGGGCCCACCAGGTGGGCACACCCACCTGGGTGCGCCAGGGAGCCCAAGCGTGCCCTGGTGGGTTGTGCCCTCCTCGGCCTACCTCCGGTGCCCATCTTCTGGTATATAAGTCATTTTGACCTAGAAAAATAAAGGAGAGGACATTCGGGACGAAGCGCCGCCGCCTCGAGGCAGAACTTGGGCAGGAGCACTTTTGCTCTCCGGCGGAGCTATTATGTTGGGGGAACTTCCCTCCCCGAGGGGGAAATCATCGTCATCATCATCACCAACAACTCTCCCATCTTGGGGAGGGCTATCTTCATCAACATCTTCACAGCACCAACTCCTCTCAAACCCTAGTTCATCTCTTGCATTCAATCTTTGTATCAAAACTATAGATTGGTGCACGTGGGTGACTAGTAGTGTTGATTACATCTTGTAGTTGATTACTATATGGTTTATTTGGTGGAAGATTATATGTTCAAATCCATTATGCTATTTAATACACCTCTGATCTTGAGCATGTTTATCATTTGTGAGTAGTTACTTTCGTTCTTGAGGTCACGGGAGAAATCATGTTGCAAGTAATCATGTGAACTTGATATGTGTTCGATATTTTGATGGTATGTATGTTGCCATTCTCTTAGTGGTGTCATGTGAATGTCAACTACATGACACTTCATCATATTTGGGCCTAAGGGAATGCATTGTGGAGTAGTTATTAGATGGTGGGTTGCGAGAGTGACAGAAGCTTAAACCCCAGTTTATGCGCTATTCCGTAAGGGACCGATTGGATCCAAAAGTTTAATGCTATGGTTAGAATTTATTCTTAATACTTTTCTTGTTGTTGCGGATGCTTGTGAGAGGGTTAATCATAAGTAGGAGGTTTGTTCAAGTAAGAACATCACCTAAGCACCGGTCCACCCACATATCAAATTATGAAAGTACCGAACACGAAATAAGCCAACATGATGAAAGTGACTAGATGAAATTCCCATGTACCCTCAAGAACACTTTGCTTATTATAAGAAACATTTTGGCATGTCCTTTGTCACAAAATGATTGGGCTACCTTGCTGCACTTTTGTTACTACTATTGTTACTTGCTCGTTATAAATTATCTTGCTACCAAACTACTCCGCTACATACAATTTTAGCACTTGCAGACATTATCTTGCTGAAAACCACTTGTCATTTCCTTCTGCTCCTCATTGGGTTTGACACTCTTACTTATCGAAAGGAGCTACAATTGACCCCATACACTTGTGGGTCATCAAATGCTACCCATCATATTTATCAATGTAATCTTCTCTATTGTGGCAAGAATATTCAGATCCATAAGATTCAAAACAAAAGTTTAATATTGACATAAGAACGATAATACTTCAAGCATACTAATAAATCAATCATGTCTTCTCAAAATAACATGGCCAAAGCAAGCTATCCCTACAAAATCATATAGTATGGCTATGCTCTATCTTCAGCACACAAAATATTTAAATCATGCACCCGATGACAAGCCAAGCAATTGTTTCATACTTTTGATGTTCTCAAACCTTTTCAATCTTCACGCAATACATGAGCGTGAGCCAGGGATATAGCACTAAGGTGGAATAGAATATGGTGATTGTGGAGAAGACAAAAAGGGAGAAGATAGTCTCACATCAACTAGGCCTATCAATGGGCTATGGACATGCCCACCAATATATATCAATGTGAGTGAGTAGGGATTGCCATGCAACAGATGCACTAGAGCTATAAGTGTATGAAAGCTCAAAAAGAAACTAAGTGGGTGTGCATCCAACTTGCTCAGTCACGAAGACCTGGGGCATTTTGAGGAAGCCCATCATTGGAATATACAAGCTAAGTTCTATAATGAAAAATTCCCACTAGTATATGGAAATGACAACACAGGAGACTCTCTATCATGAAGATCATGGCGCTACTTTGAAGCACAAGTGTGGTAAAAGGACAGTAGCATTACCCCTTCTCTCTTTTTCTCTCAATTTTTTGTTTTTTGGGCCTTCCCTTTTTTTATTTTTTTCGTCCGGAGTCTCATCCCGACTTGTGGGGGAATCACAGTCTCCATCATCCTTTCCTCACTGGGACAATGCTCTAATAATGAAGATCATCACACTTTTATTTACTTACAACTCAAGAATTACAACTCGATACTTAAAACAAAATATGACTCTATATGAATGCCTCCGGCGGTGTACCGAGATGTGCAATGAATCAAGTGTGACATGTATGAAAGAATTATAAAAGGTGGCTTTGCCACAAATACGATGTCAACTACATGACCATGCAAAGCAATATGGCAATGATGAAGCGTGTCATAATAAACTGAGGGCGGTGGAAAGTTGCATGGCAATATATCACGGAATGGCTATGGAAATGCCATAATAGGTAGGTATGGTGGCTGTTTTGAGGAAGGTAATGGTGGGTGTATGGTACCGGCGAAAGTTGCGCGGCACTAGAGAGGCTAGCAATGGTTGAAGGGTGAGAGTGTGTATAATCCATGGACCCAACATTAGTCATAAAGAACTCACATACTTATTGCAAAAATCTATTAGTCATCGAGACCAAGCACTACACACATGCTCCTAGGGGAAGGGTTGGTAGGAGTTAACCATCACGCGATCCCGACCTCCACACAAAGGATGACAATCAATAAATAAATCACGCTCTGACTTCATCACATAACGGTTCACCATACATGCATGCTACGGGAATCACAAACTTTAACACAAGTATCTCTCAAATTCACAACTACTCCACTAGCATGACTCTAATATCACCATCTTCATATCTCAAATCAATCATAAAGAATCAAACTTCTCATAGTATTCAATGCACCTTATATGAAAGTTTTCATTACATCCCTCTTGGATGCCCATCATATTAGGACTAAATTCATAACCAAAGCAAATTACCATGCTGTTCTAAAATACTCTCAAAATAATATAAGTGAAGCATGAGATTTCATCTATTTCTTCAAAATAAAACCAACACCGTGCTCTAAAAGATATAAGTGAAGCACTAGAGAAAATTACAAACTACTTCGAAAGATATAAGTGAAGATCAATGAGTAGTCGAATAATTATGTAACTATGTGAAGACTCTCTAACATTAAAGAATTTCAGATCTTGGTATATTATTCAAAAAGCAAGAAAAAGAAAATAAAAGAAAATGACGCTCCAAGCAAAACACATATCATGTGGTGAATAAAAATATAGCTCCAAGTAAAGTTACTGATGAACGAAGACGAAAGAGGGGATGCCATCCGGGGCATCCCCAAGCTTAGGCTCTTGGTTGTCCTTGAATATTGCCTTGGGGTTCCTTGGGAATCCTCAAGCTTAGGCTCTTGCCACTCCTTATTTTATAGTCCATCGAATCTTTACCCAAATCTTGAAAACTTCACAACACAAAACTCAACAGAAAACTCGTAAGCTCCGTTAGTACAAGAAAATAAATCATCACTTTTTGTACTGTTGTGAACTCATTATAAATTCATATTGGTATAATATCTACTGTATTCCAACTTCTCTATGGTTCATACCCTCCGATACTACTCATAAATTCATCAAAATAAGCAAACAACAAATAGAAAACAGAATCTGTCAAAAACAGAACATTCTTTAGTAATCTGTAACTCTCGAATACTTATATAACTCTAAAAATTCTGAAACAATTAGTTACACCTGAGAAATTTGTGCACCAATCCATAGCAAAAAGAATCAGGTCAAAAGCACATTTCAATAAGATTCTGGAAATTATTTACTGAGCGCAAAATTTTATGATTTTCAGCAGGATCAACACAACTATCACCACAAGCTATTCTAAAGGCTTTACTTGGCACTTTATTGGAACAAAAGCTATTAAACATGATTACTACAGTAGCATAATCATGTGGACACACAAAAACAGTAGGGGTAAATGTTGGGTTGTCTCCCAACAAGCGCTTTTCTTTAATATCTTTTAGCTAGGCATGATGATTTCAATGATGCTCGTATAAAAGATAAGAATTGAAACATAGCGGGAGCATCATGAAGAATATGACTAGCACATTTAAGTCTAACTCACTTCCTATGCATAGGGATTTTGTGAGCAAACAAATTATGGGAACAATAATCAACTAGAATAGGAAGGTAAAACAAGCATAACTTCAAAACTTTAAGCACATAGAGAGGAAACTTGATATTATTGCAATTCCTACAAGCATATATTCCTCCCTCATAATAATTTTCACTAGCATCATGAATAAATTCAACGATAGAACTATCACATAAAGCACTCTTTTCATGATGCATAAGCATCAAATTTTTATTACTCTCCACATAAGCAATTTTCTTCTCATGAATAGTAGTGGGAGCAAACTCAACAAAATAACTATCATGTGAGGCATAATCCAATTGAAAAAAATCAGGATGACAAGTTTCACGGTTATCATTATTCTTTATAGCATACATGTCATCACAATAATCATCATAGATAGCAACTTTGTTCTCATAATCAATTGGAACCTCTTCCGAAATAGTGGATTCATTACTAAATAAAGTCATGACCTCTCCAAATCCACTTTCATAATTATCACAATAAAATTCAACACCCTCCAAAATAGTGGGATCATTACTTCCTAAAGTTGACACTCTTCCAAACCCACTTTCATCAATATGATCATCATAAATAGGAGGCATGCTAACATCAAAATAAATTTGCTCATCAAAACTTGCACTACAAAAAAATACACTTCCGTGATGATACGTGTTTATCACAGTAGGTCGCATTTTCTGTCATGCATGTACAACCATGACGATTTTATGAAAGAATCAAGATAGTCATACATGTGCTGTCGTAGAAGTGTTCCATGACATTACCAAAATTATCATCACGGAAGTGTCCACTTCCATGACGATAAATCGCGCGTCACAGAAGTGCTTTCGTCAAGGGTGACCGACACGTGGCATCCACCGTAATGGAACACCGTTAAGCTATCGGGTCGGGTTTTGGATCCGATAACCCATTAACAGCCCTGACCAATGGAGATTTTCCACGTGTAAAATCATCATTGGCTGGAGGAAACACATGTCGGCTCATCATTGGGACAGATGTCATCCACTCACTGGACAGAAGGCGCCTATGATACGTCGACACGTGGCATGGCCCAACAGTGGCCCATTCCTGTGAAAAGGCCGGCCCATTTGACTTGGTCAAAAGCTGGCGGGCCGGCCCATGGAAATCCTGTTAACGGCCTGTTAGCATATAGCCCATTTACAGCCCGCTAACCCAAGGCCCGTTACGCCCTATGCGAATTAGGCCCAGTAGCGTCATCTGGGTCATCCAATATGATTCCAGACAGTTTTCACTTCTGGCCCATGTATAACCCATGACGTCTTTTGGCCCATATGAGGCACTTTGTAACTCTTGGCCCATTAGCGGCACATGCTGAAACTGGCCCGTAATGAACAGTGTATTACTTTACAGCCATTAACGGCCCGCGGTGAAACTGGCCCGTAATGAATAGTGTAACACTTTATACCCATTAACGGGTTGTTATTCCGTTGGGCCGTTTCTAGCCCAAGTTAACTTTCGGCCTTCTGAGGGCCCATTTATTCTTGGGCTCATTTGCAGCATTCGGTTACTTATGGCCCGTTACTGTCATTTTCTGCTTGTGGGCCAAATTCAGCCCGTCGTTACAGTCGGCCCGTTTGTGGACCGTTAGTCTGTTGGTCCATTTTCATAGCATCACCAAATATGGACTATTAACGGCCCGTTATCGTCAACACATAAAACGTACGATTTCCATTAAAGGCCCGTACAAGACCCATAAATGAGTCAGCGGCCCATGGATCCTACGAGACGTAGAAGGCCCATGGATCCTACAAGACGTAGAAGGCCCATGGATCCGACGTCCCGTAGAAGGCCCATGGATCCGACGGCCCGTGAAGGGCCATGGTCGGGCGAGTGGGCCCCCGTTTGAACGATATAGCATATTCAAAGAATTATCCTACTCAATACTATCACCTCTAAGAAGCATACACTATACAACAGAAAGGTAGAATAATCCTACACTATACAATAAAGAAATTACAGCCGATTATACCCACTGGGCATTATGGTTCGGCACAGGTGATAATGAAGCATACACAAACAGCTAATTACATACACTAGGCAAATACAGCTCATACATCATGGACGCGCATCAACTTAACTCCATTTAAACTATAATCTCTTTCAGAAAATAAGATTGGCCAGATTCAGATAGCACAAATTTGAGTCTGCAAAATCTCCAATTCCTTCATGGTTACCTCGGTGTCTTGTTTCATTTTTTGACTCCTGCATCTAATACATGCATGTCCAGTCTCAACTTGTTGATTATACATTGACAATCATGTACACGTTGTCTTGCCACCTCTAGTTGATGCTCGAGAACATCAGCACATTCCAATTCCAATCCATAATCATTCGGTAACGGCCATGCCGCACTGCTCACAGATTTTTGTGTTGATGTCACTTCATCCTAAAATGTTTCTGTAAGTACACATGACTAGGGCAAAAATATAGTTACAATAGTGAAGCGAACAAGACACTATTTTGTACTACATGGCAAAACAGGACTAACAATAATGTTACACGTCACTTTCACACAAAAAATGTTACACGTCATGAAGCATAAGCAGGTGATATTTTAAAAATTATAAAAAATATAGTCTGTGCAACCTGCATACAGAAATCCCTCTTAGCTCACCAAAGGAGCATGATGTTGGGGCCCAATCAAAAACACAGACAAGTTAGAAATTTAGACAACACGTTGCGTATAAGTAAGCAAGCAGTTGGCCATTCTGTACCTCAATTAAAGTCTTAGGGAGCATAATGAACAGTAGAGGGTTTCATACAAACATACTACAATAGGCAAAACTATGCAATCATTAGCGTAGTATATACTAGATTGTGAGCCTCATGCAATAATAGTTGGTTAATAGACTTCAAAGCTTCAGGCATACTTCGGCAGAGTAATATGGTAAGGCCTTTAATTATGTCAACTAATAGTGATACAAGTACCGAACATCAGGCATGATTATTTGGGCATCTCATTAACTGTGGACAAATAAAGCAATTGAAAAGAGAAAATTAACTATGCCAGAAACAAACAAGGAATTGAACTATTGAGTTGCATACAGTGACTTACCTTAGCAGGTTGAAGAGGCTCAGTGCAGCTCTTACTTCTCTTGCAAGGCTCCTTCCTAACATCTTGTACTTGGAAATCCTCAATCTTATCTTCATTGCACCCCCTCTGCAAGGTGACACAAACTAGTTACTCATCTCCTTGGAAGATAAATATGCATACTTTCCTGTCTGTGAACACAAAAGGATGAGATTATAACAAAACAACACCACATAATGAAACATGTTGCATCTCTTGCACTTGCACACAATGAAATGAGCATTTACTATGTCTGCACTATGTAAAAACTAGGCATACCTTCAAACTGGATTTCCGGGTACTCTTGGAGAGCCTACTGTAGTGTACAGCCACCTTTATGTCACCTATGAGTTAGACAAGGCCCCACTATAGCAGCCCTTAGTGTTTAAATCGTTGACAAGCTCTGTTAGAGTGTTAGGTCAAGAACAACAAGTAATCAAAGAAAACAGTCCTAGTATGGCTGGCTGATGCAAACAAGAAATTGAACAGATGTATGAGCAAATCTTACATATCAAGAAAAGAAGCAAAGAAGGAGGCTTAAAGACCATCACTTGACTGACCAGATTTAAGGGGCATTTAAACATCATGTGCAACGTATGAAGTAACATAAACATTGCATATTCCAGATTCTACAATGGAATGCACATGTATTAGGTTATGCCATGTATGATGATCCCTAAATGTACAGATAGCAGGCAGGAGTGATTCACCATTGCACGCACAACTGAATTGCAGGTTAAGGGCCAGTTCGATTCCACCTTTTTAGGGCATATTGTCAAAATAAGCCATAAAAGATGTAAAGAAGTCATTTTTGAGTTATGGGCTTGGGCTTAACTAATTTCGCTTTGGAGGGGGGTGTTTTGGGTAGAACCTCACTAAAAATTGAAGGGAAGGGGAATAGTGAAATGACTCTACTGTTTGCCTATATTACACTCAAAATGCAACTGCTGACGCCCGTGTCACACCTGACCCTCAAGTAAAAACAATCACGCAAGCATTCATTGCCCTGCCCGCTTGCATCTCCTCTCCCCTTTCCCTCTACCTCGATCCCCTGCCTGCAGCACTAGGGTTCCTCCAGCGAGCCGTCGCCACTGGTCCCATCTGGCCTGGTCCTCGATGATGCTATGTCCAGCTAGGCTACATGGCCAGCGGGTAGGAGCAAATCTCCCTGGGTGCTCCTCCCTCTAGCACCGCCCCTCATTCTCATGGTCTCCAACAGCTGCTCCACTGTGGTTCGTCCAACGCACTTCTCCGGCGGGTGCTGCACAACTACGGCTGATGCCACACTGCGGCAGAAGGCACCTTATTCCCCCTCCCCTCCTCCCAGGCCATGACCTTGAGGTGCCGCTAAAGGATGAGCTCATCCAACAAGGTGAGGATCTCCTCTGATTTTTTGCCAAATTTTCATTCTGATCCACTATACGATGAATTGCTATGAGCTGCTTCTGCTACTGCTATATGATGCATTGCTATGAGCTGCTCCTGCTGCTGCTATATGATGAATTGCTATGAGCTGCTGCTGCTGTATGATGAGTTGCTATGAGCTGCTGCTGCTGCTATATGATGAATTGCTATGAGATGTTGCTGCTGCTATATGATGAGTTGCTACAAGATGCTCCTGCTGCTGCTATATGATGAATTGCTATGAGCTGCTCCTGCTGCTGCTATATGATGAATTGCTATGAGCTGCTCCTGCTGCTGCTATATGATGAATTGCTATGAGCTGCTCCTGCTGCTGCTATATGATGAATTGCTATGAGTTGCTGCTGGTATATGATGAATTGCAGACTGCTGCTGTTGTATGATGAGTTGCTATGAGCTGTTGCTGCTGCTATATGATGCTTTTAGGTGGTGCTGCTATATGATAATAACCAGCCACTTGGACCACCGAATTTCAATAAATAATTGTTCTTCATTTAAATGTGGGTCATGCGTTCTTCGTTTAAATTAGGCAATGGGATCTCTATGGAAAACATTGATCAAAGTAGATTGTGCAAAGTAGATGGTATCTTTGTATTTGCATTTTGAGCAAATAGTGATGGTCTGTTTTCCTATCATATTAATTACTGCACTGGGTTCAATTTGTGATGTTTGCAAGTCAAATTAATTTCCATATGGTAGCAAAATGAAAAAAAAATATTGCAATCTAGACTTTCCACTGATCATACCAAAGATAAGCTGAAAACGCAATGAAAATAACTGGTTGGCTTATTACATGGAGCTTACATTCACAGGTCCTTATTTTCTTAGGATAACTCGTAATAATTGTCCCTAAGGAACTTGGCTAATAGAACTGGCATACAAATAACATGTCACGATGATTGCAGTGGAGGAGTGACGTACCATAGCACACTGTATAGGCTCACCGCTGCCTCTCCTTTTTTGTGATGTTCCATGAAATTGCCACATGCATCTTGTACTTTTTCATTGTGTAACCCTATCTACAAGTTGACACGGCTAATTTCAGACATCTCTACATGATACTACATTGCATATCCCTTGTGCATATTTAAACCACCAATTAACGATTGTGTGTGTACCATAAACTAGCCATGACTCTGTATGCTGGACTAGCAGGCACTCTAAGGGAGCCTAATGTAGTGCACTGGAATTCCTACATGCCACCTGTCGTGGAATTGTCACGGCAGATGTCCTTAGTGTCAGGACTTAGTCGCGAGGCCAACGCATCTATGTGGTAGCTTGAGAGGGGTTGATCGGGACGAGAGTCGCAACATGCAAGACAAGGATTTAGACAGCTTCGGGCCCCGGGAAACATCATCCGGTAACAACCCTACATGTTGTTTGTGGCTAGGTCTCATTATGATCATGAGAGAGTCGTCGGTAAGCCGGCTCTTTGTGTCTAGCCCTAGAGATTGTTCTTGTTGCTTGTCCCTCTTTGGGGAGCCCCGCCCCTCCTTATATAAGTTAGAGGGGCGGGTTACATGTGGAGTCCAAATAGGAATAGGACTAGCCTATCTTCTACTACAAGCTGGATACAAGTCCGGGTCTTGATTCCTTGTAAGGGAGATATTCCTCACGCCTTTCCTCTTAAGCCGGCTTACCATAACGTAAGCCGGTTTTCTGGGCCTTGAGCCTCCTGGGCCCCTGGGTCTTGTCGCTCCTCTGATCCGCTTGCCAGGTCGCCCATAAGTCACCAGGATCGGGCGGGTCACTTAGTGTGTCGTCTAGCCAGGGCGGGTCATTAGTGAGTTGCCAAGTACGGTCGGGTTATACTTCCGGTCGGGTTACACCGCGGGGTATATCCCCGACATTAGCCCCCAAGTTTAGCTTGGATTTGTCCATGGTAAACTTATGCTGCAAAATAAACACAAGAACAAATTTGACAGGTTGTGCTCCGGGTTAATAATTCTTGTAAACCGGCACCTGAACATCCTTAAGTCCTTGTCATTTCCTTCTTCTAGAAAATCCGGGTCAATAGACCAGCTTCACAATCAATTTGCTTGTAGAAGAAATATTGTAAACAAATAATCCATTTGAGTCGGCTTCCAAAGCACCGGCTTGAAAAATATAGGTCTTGAAATACTCATCTGATTTTCAACCGGCTTAAAGATGTAGATCTTGCCGAGTTATAATTTCCAAAATCACCGGGTTATAAAAGACTGATGATGTCGAGCCATAATTGTTGTTGACACCGGGTCATGTAATTGATCTTCCTAATTTATTCAAAGCGGAGAATTTGAAGATGTTCCTTCTTTATATGCATAATACCTGTAGCCCCCAAGTCTTAAGAGGAGAACATAGTGATAACTTAAGACTTGCTTCAATATAAGTGTTGCAACCTTGAAGAAATCCGGGTTATTCATCTCAATCATTAGTCATAAACTGAATATTCCACATATGTAGCCCTCAAGTGTCAGGTTGTCATGCTTGCAGAAACCTGGGACTTGTAATTGCCTTATGCTCATAAAAACTTCAACCAGTGTAGCTCCCAAGGGCCGGGTCATTATGCAATAATGAGCAGGGACTTTGTAAATAATTCATTAATAATAACATCATATGATGTAATCTCCACCACGGGGCTTGAACCCACGTCCATAAGGTTAAGAGTTTTGTACTTTACCAACTGAGTAGTGGATCTCTTAATGTACTAGACTGGGGCTTGTGTACCTTGAATTTTCGACAGGAGTAATTGGTACCCCCCAAGGGTCGGCTCATTTAAAATGTGATGAGTCGGGTCTTCAATATGTTGAGCAAAAATTGACTTTGCATTAGCCCCCAAGTGCCATGGTGCATGCTGGCAGTGATATGGGACTTGTATATTCGATGTAATCTCAATTTGAATAATGTAGCCCTCAAGTGCCGGGTCGTAAGCCTGCAGCGACACGGGACTATTCCTTTCATTGTAGAATAAATCATATCCATTGATAAAATAATAGCCATTGCGCTGAAGCGACTTTGAAAACCTCAATCATAACACTGGTTATTGATAATCACAATAGAAATCCAGCCATGTTGGCTATTTAAGATTTGAACAATATAATCCGATATGAAAACCTCAATCATTCAATATCATCATGAAAATCCAGCCAGTTTTGGCTATTAAAGATTTGAATACCTCATCGGTTGACAAGTAAATCCGGAGTTTAAATACCTGGCGGCTCTTGGCCGATGCGCATTCATTGTAACCCGGTGGCGTATAGCCTTTGAGAAAATCAAGAATTAATAACCCTTTTGAGACATCAATTTCAGTCTTTGATGATGGACTTGAACTTGATCATTTATGTAAGCCATAGCTCTGTAGATCCTGCATAGAGTTTAAACAACATATGCCCTGGCGACTTAATGTCAAAAGCCAGGGCGGGTAACCACCCAAATATAGTCTTATCCTGCACACAAGTAGATCACAAGATCCCTATGATCCTTTGAATGATACCGCCGGTTTATGTGACCCGGACAGTGAAGTTGATAACTCAACTCTGTAAGAGCCGGCACATATGATATTTGTGACAACTCAAATACTTGCGATTGTATAAAAATAGATAAAAATTTTGAGGCTTCTGATTCGAATACGATCAGTAAACCATTCCAAAGGGGTTAAGCTAAGATTCGAATACGATCATATAGCCCCCAGTGGCATTGGCGATGCCGATCAAAGTGGGTATCGACAGCTATGTTCTCTGTGGTTCGAATACGACCCATGTTTGAACAGGAAGCCCCCAAGTGACCTTAAGAGTTGTTTAGCGACGCTGATTCGAATACGATCCACGTCGATTCCCAAAGGGGTTGAGCTATGATTTGGATACGATCAAGAAGCCCCCAAGTAGGTTCAACAGTTTGCTAATCAAAAGGGTATCGACAGCTATGTTCTCTTTGGTTCGAATACGACCTATGTTTGAACAGGAAGCCCCCAAGTGACAATATAAGATAAGCTGTAAGGCAGGATACCCATGTTTTGAACCGTGCATCATGACATCAAGTTTTCTTTAGTAACCATTAATTTGTCTGAGATCTCGAACTTGCGAGAGATTAATTCTTTTTGAACCGGAAATTCTTAAACCGGATATTGAGATCCTCAAAGCTTTGTAAGGGACAAATTTACCTTGAGCCGGATGTTGAAATGGTTTTGAGAGCTTCAAAGCTTTGCGGGAGAGAGATGTCTCTTGAGCTGTATTTTAAACCGGAATCTTCATTTTGAGCCGGAAATTTTTCTCACGGCTTTAAATATTTGCCAATAAAGCAGTAGCCTCTAGGGCCGAGTTATCTTCCCTTCAATGACCCGGAGTTCTTGAATTCATTGAAACCGGCTAAATTTGCCGAGTCATACCATTGTAGCCCCCGAGTCTCAAGATGACTCAAGGAGTTGGCTTGAGACTCTCCATATTTGACCATAGCAGAAGGTATACATCATTGGCTTTGATAGCGCGATGTGAATCCACAGAAGGTTGAGGTGACTGCGGCGGATTATAAATGATCCCGTATGAGCCGTGTCAGCAACTCGGCCAATGGCTCCTTCCAACTTGTTATTTGAAGTTAACCAGACTGTAGTGGCGGCGACTTGTGCACCTGCCCATTGAACCATCCAGTGGAGACGGCGGCTGATAATATATGATAATTTGCCTCTAATTTGTTGGAAGAAAACCGGGCTTCCCAAGTAGTGACTTGCTCATCCAGACAAGTGCGGCTCGGTGTATCGATATAGACCAGGCCGCGAGAGACGGGCGGTAAAGACGACCGTAACATTAAAGGCGGCATAGACAGATGAACCGGCCGTGGCATTGTAAACCGGTGCGGACGGGCAAGTTGTCCTCCTTGTTGTAAGCTGGCGTGGTCGCGAGAGACGGCCACGGTGTTGTAATCCGGTGCGGAGTCCGTTGAGTAATGACGACCACCTGTGCTAAAAGATGTTGGTGTACCTCCATCTCCGTGGTATAATATCACTTTTTGTCATAAAAAATTGCCCTGCATAAACAATATTGCAGACCAAGGCAAAAATAAACTTGTTCTTTGACAAAAAACAACATGTGCCAATAAAATATATTTTAGATGGATACCACCTGACTCGTCTGGACAGTAAATGAGTCGGCTGCGGTGTTGTAATCCGGTGCGGACGAGCGAGTCGACCGCCACGTTGGAAGCGGCGCAGACGCGTGCGAATCGGCCGCGGGCGCGGACGAGAGTCAACCGCGTGCGTTGATGTAGCGGGGGTGACGACTCTCTCGTCCGCGCTAGTGCAAAAAATAATATTGGTGCACGTCCCTTTGCGACACTTTTGTAACGAATAATAGTCCTGCGAAAAAATAGCACAGACCAGAGTAATTGCTCTCAAACAATTTAATATGCACTGATAACATATATAAGAAAAATAGCACCTGGTATTTTTTGTCGGATGATCGTGGATACTGGTGTTAAATAATGCTGGATATTGTTGGATAACACTTTGGCACTAGAGTAGTACTACTCCCGTTGCTATCTCCTTGGATATTGAGCTTTGAGGAGAAGTAATAAACAGAAATTATGCTGACTCCTTCTGAATCTGAAGGTGGAGACGGCAGTGGCCAGCAAACCATGTAAACAACCAGGACGTTGTGGGCTACCGCTGATGATTTTTTTAATGCGCGACGCCTCTGTTACTGCCCTTTCCACGCTTGATGGACTGCTAATGATGATTGGCTTCTACATGACCGTTCCTCCTTTGCCTTCATAGTAAAGAACACAGGAATGTGATATGAAAATTGTCTTCATCTCCAGAGATTCTCCAAGAAATAGCAGTACTTTGTCCATCGTCAAAATGAAAACTGGAGATATTTGTTGCCTTGCTTTCTATCACTTGTAGCATGGAACACTGGGACACCTTCAGACAGCTGAGGCACAGCATGGCAGGTATCTTTACGAAAATTATCTTACTGCAACTGTTGACTTCAAATCACTTCAAGGAAAAAAGAACTAAGTGGCAGAAGGCACCCGCGAGGCAGCTTGTAGCCGGTTCGAGGTGCAAGGCAATAACAGAGACACGCCAGCGGGCCATGGCAGCAGATGTGATGGCTCGGTCTAACGGCGCAGAAGGCGAAGGCACGGACGCGAATAAAGTCGCGGGGCCGACTTGAAACCAGGCGACTTGGTGGCGGCAAGGCCGACCCAACCAAGCGACAGAGGTCAACGGAGGTGGAGGCTTCAGGCCACAGAGGTAGCAGCTCAAGACCGCATCAGCGGCAGCTTGACGCGCGGGCCGGCAACTGCGACTTGTGGAGGAGTGCGGCTGAGATGGCGGTAGGCAACACGAGGTCGAGCTCGAGGCCACAGCGGCGTGCGGCAGGGGAAGAGGACAAGGCCGGGCGGCTCAGCGGCGCGGATGCTCGAGGCCGACTCAGAGTAGAAGACGTGACAGCGACTCGGAACAAATCCAAGCGGAGGCGAGGTCGGTGAAGCCACCACAACAACGAGGTAGCAGGGGCCTCGAGACCTGCTCCGGCGAGGTCGCAGAACGGATTTGAAAGGCGGATGCGGCCATGCAGAGGCGGTTCAAAGGTGACATCGGCGAGGTGAAACAGCACGACAAGGCGCGAGCTTTTGCTGACAGAGGCGGTGGCTCAGCCTCGGCGCGAGGCCGTGGCAGCTGAACGAGGCCGCGGTGGCTGAACGAGACCGGGGGTTATTCGCCATCGACTTGCGAAAACGGCTTGAGGCCGAGGTGCCCGTGGCGGAGACGAACCGGGGCGGTTGACCCCGAGTCCATGCCCATACCTTCCAGATCGTGGCTCTTTTTTTGGACTGCTAGAGACATCGCGACGGTCGCGTGTGACCCGGCGCCGTAGCCTTGCCTTGTAGTTTTGGAAACCGGAGCTCGATCCGATCTTGCATCGGTTAATCATGCGAAAGTCCTTCGACTTTCATTAGAGATTGATGCCTTGATTCATCGGACATTAAAGACCGTACTTAGTATGTATATGCCCTGATTGATCTTACTTTAATCAATGAAATATCAGCACGTCTCTTGTCAGAATCACAACCATTGCTGATGATGGAATTTGCACACGCCGGAAATGGATGAACCGGCCGGATACGATCTTGCTGAAGTTGAAGTTGATGAAGCCATGACTCCGGCGCGTAAACGTCTCACGGACGGCGCATTTTTTTTATCTCGACTTACGAACTCAAAGATGATGTAGATCCTTTCCAATCTGCTCTTCATCTGAAAATAGCGAACTTCTCGAACCCTAGAAAAGATCCCTCCAAAAACTCAACACCACCGTGCGCGAGCCCCACGGTGGGCGCCAACTGTCATGGAATTGTCATGACAGATGTCCTTAGTGTCAGGACTTAGTCGCGAGGCCAACGCATCTATGTGGTAGCTTGAGAGGGGTTGATCGGGACGAGAGTCGCAACACGCAAGACAAGGATTTAGACAGCTTCGGGCCCCGGGAAACATCATCCAGTAACAACCCTGCATGCTGTTTGTGGCTAGGTCTCATTATGATCATGAGAGAGTCGTCGGTAAGCCGGCTCTTTGTGTCTAGCCCTAGAGATTGTTCTTGTTGCCTGTCCCTCTTTGGGAAGCCCCGCCCCTCCTTATATAAGTTAGAGGGGCGAGTTACATGTGGAGTCCAAATAGGATTAGGACTAGCCTATCTTCTACTACAAGCTGGATACAAGTCCGGGTCTTGATTCCTTGTAAGGGAGATATTCCTCACGCCTTTCCTCTTAAGCCGGCTTACCATAACGTAAGCCGGCTTTCTGGGCCTTGAGCCTCCTGGGCCCCTGGGCCTTGTCGCTCCTCTGATCCGCTTGCCAGGTCGCCCATAAGTCACCAGGATCGGGCGGGTCACTTAGTGTGTCGTCCAGCCAGGGCGGGTCATTAGTGAGTTGCTAAGTACGGTCGGGTTATACTTCCGGCCGGGTTACACCGCGGGGTATATCCCCGACATTAGCCCCCAAGTTTAGCTTGGATTTGTCCATGGTAAACTTATGCTGCAAAATAAACACAAGAACAAATTTGACAGGTTGTGCTCCGGGTTAATAATTCTTGTAAACCGGCACCTAAACATCCTTAAGTCCTTGTCATTTCCTTCTTCTAGAAAATCCGGGTCAATAGACCAGCTTCACAATCAATTTGCTTGTAGAAGAAATATTGTAAACAAATAATCCATTTGAGTCGGCTTCCAAAGCGCCGGCTTGAAAAATATAGGTCTTGAAATACTCATCTGATTTTCAACCAGCTTAAAGATGTAGATCTTGCCGAGTTATAATTTCCAAAATCACCGGGTTATAAAAGACTGATGATGTCGAGCCATAATTGTTGTTGACACCGGGTCATGTAATTGATCTTCCTAATTTATTCAAAGCGGAGAATTTGAAGATGTTCCTTCTTTATATGCATAATACCTGTAGCCCCCAAGTCTTAAGAGGAGAACATAGTGATAACTTAAGACTTGCTTCAATATAAGTGTTGCAACCTTGAAGAAATCCGGGTTATTCATCTCAATCATTAGTCATAAACTGAATATTCCACATATGTAGCCCTCAAGTGTCAGGTTGTCATGCTTGCAGAAACCTGGGACTTGTAATTGCCTTATGCTCATAAAAACTTCAACCAGTGTAGCTCCCAAGGGCCGGGTCATTATGCAATAATGAGCAGGGACTTTGTAAATAATTCATTAATAATAACATCATATGATGTAATCTCCACCATGGGGCTTGAACCCACGTCCATAAGGTTAAGAGTTTTGTACTTTACCAACTGAGTAGTGGATCTCTTAATGTACTAGACTGAGGCTTGTGTACCTTGAATTTTCGACAGGAGCAATTGGTAGCCCCCAAGGGCCGGCTCATTTAAAATATGATGAGTCGGGTCTTCAATATGTTGAGCAAAAATTGACTTCGCATTAGCCCCCAAGTGCCATGGTGCATGCTGGCAGTGACATGGGACTTGTATATTTGATGTAATCTCAATTTGAATAATGTAGCCCTCAAGTGCCGGGTCGTAAGCCTGCAGCGACTCGGGACTATTCCTTTCATTGTAGAATAAATCATATCCATTGATAAAAATAATAGCCATTGCGCTGAAGCGACTTTGAAAACCTCAATCATAACACTAGTTATTGATAATCACAATAGAAATCCAGCCATGTTGGCTATTTAAGATTTGAACAATATAATACGATATGAAAACCTCAATCATTCAATATCATCATGAAAATCCAGCCAGTTTTGGCTATTAAAGATTTGAATACCTCATCGGTTGACAAGTAAATCCGGAGTTTAAATACCTGGCGGCTCTTGGCCGATGCGCATTCATTGTAACCCGGTGGCGTATAGCCTTTGAGAAAATCAAGAATTAATAACCCTTTTGAGACATCAATTTCAGTCTTTGATGATGGACTTGAACTTGATCATTTATGTAAGCCATAGCTCTGTAGATCCTGCACAGAGTTTAAACAACATATGCCCTGGCGACTTAATGTCAAAAGCCAGGGCGGGTAACCACCCAAATATAGTCTTATCCTGCACACAAGTAGATCACAAGATCCCTATGATCTTTGAATGATACCGCCAGTTTATGTGACCCGGACAGTGAAGTTGATAACTCAACTCTGTAAGAGCCGGCACATATAATATTTGTGACAACTCAAATACTTGCGATTGTATAAAAATAGATAAAAATTTTGAGGCTTCTGATTCGAATATGATCAGTAAACAGTTCCAAAGGGGTTAAGCTAAGATTCGAATACGATCATATAGCCCCCAGTGGCGTTGGCGATGCCGATCAAAGTGGGTATCGACAGCTATGTTCTCTTTGGTTCGAATACGACCCATGTTTGAACAGGAAGCCCCCAAGTGACCTTAAGAGTTGTTTAGCGACGCTGATTCGAGTACGATCCACGTCGATTCCCAAAGGGGTTGAGCTATGATTTGGATACGATCAAGAAGCCTCCAAGTAGGTTCAACAGTTTGCTAATCAAAAGGGCATCGACAGCTATGTTCTCTTTGGTTCGAATACGACCTATGTTTGAACAGGAAGCCCCCAAGTGACAATATAAGATAAGCTGTAAGGCAGGATACCCATGTTTTGAACCGTGCATCATGACAGCAAGTTTTCTTTAGTAACCATTAATTTGTCTGAGATCTCGAACTTGCGAGAGATTAATTCTTTTTGAACCGGAAATTCTTAAACCGGATATTGAGATCCTCAAAGCTTTGTAAGGGACAAATTTACCTTGAGCCGGATGTTGAAACGGTTTTGAGAGCTTCAAAGCTTTGCGGGAGAGAGATGTCTCTTGAGCTGTATTTTAAACCGGAATCTTCATTTTGAGCCGGAAATTTTTCTCACGGCTTTTAAATATTTGCCAATAAAGCAGTAGCCTCTAGGGCCGAGTTATCTTCCCTTCAATGACCCGGAGTTCTTGAATTCATTGAAACCGGCTAAATTTGCCGAGTCATACCATTGTAGCCCTCGAGTCTCAAGATGACTCGAGGAGTTGGCTTGAGACTCTCCATATTTGACCATAGCAGAAGGTATACATCATTGGCTTTGATAGCGCGATGTGAATCCACAGAAGGTTGAGGTGACTGCGGCGGATTATAAATGATCCCGTATGAGCCGTGTCAGCAACTCGGCCAATGGCTCCTTCCAACTGGTTGTTTGAAGTTAACCAAACTGTAGTGGCGGCGACTTGTGCACCTGCCCATTGAACCATCCAGTGGAGACGGCGGCTGATAATATATGATAATTTGCCTCTAATTTGTTGGAAGAAAACCGGGCTTCCCAAGTAGTGACTTGCTCATCCAGACAAGTGCGGCTCGGTGTATCGATATAGACCAGGCCGCGAGAGACGGACGGTAAAGACGACCGTAACATCAGAGGCGGCATAGACCGATGAACCGGCCGTGGCATTGTAAACCGGTGCGGACAGGCAAGTTGTCCTCCTTGTTGTAAGCCGGCGTGGTCACGAGAGACGGCCACGGCGTTGTAATCCGGTGCGGAGTCCGTTGAGTAATGACAACCACCTGTGCTAAAAGATGTTGGTGTACCTCCATCTCCGTGGTATAATATCACTTTTTGTCCTAAAAAATTGCCCTGCATAAACAATATTGCAGACCAAGGCAAAAATAAACTTGTTCTTTGACAAAAAACAACATGTGCCAATAAAATATATTTTAGATGGATACCACCTGACTCGTCTGGACAGTAAATGAGTCGGCTGCGGCGTTGTAATCCGGTGCGGACGAGCGAGTCGACCGCCACATTGGAAGCGGCGCAGACGCGTGCGAATCGGCCGCGGGCGCGGACGAGAGTCAACCGCGTGCATTGATGTAGCGGGGGTGACGACTCTCTCGTCCGCGCTAGTGCAAAAAATAATATTGGTGCACGTCCCTTTGCAACACTTTTGTAACGAATAATAGTCCTACGAAAAAATAGCACAGACCAGAGTAATAGCTCTCAAACAATTTAATATGCACTGATAACATATATAAGAAAAATAGCACCTGGTATTTTTTGTCGGATGATCGTGGATACTGGTGTTAAATAATGCTGGATATTGTTGGATAACACTTTGGCACTAGAGTAGTACTACTCCCGTTGCTATCTCCTTGGATATTGAGCTTTGAGGAGAAGTGATAAACAGAAATTATGCTGACTCCTTCTGAATCTGAAGGTGGAGACGGCAGTGGCCAGCAAACCATGTAAACAACCGGGACGTTGTGGGCTACCGCTGATGATTTTTTTTAATGCGCGATGCCTCTGTTACTGCCCTTTCCACGCTTGACGGACTGCTACTGATGATTGGCTTCTACATGACCGTTCCTCCTTTGCCTTCATAGTAAAGAACACAGGAATGTGATATGAAAATGGTCTTCATCTCCAGCGATTCTCCAAGAAATAGCAGTACTTTGTCCACCGTCAAAATGAAAACTAGAGATATTTGTTGCCTTGCTTTCTATCACTTGTAGCATGGAACACTGGGACACCTTCAGACAGCTGAGGCGCAGCATGGCAGGTATCTTTACGAAAATTATCTTACTGCAACTGCTGACTTCAAATCACTTCAAGGCAAAAAGAACTAAGTGGCAGAAGGCACCCGCGAGGCAGCTTGTAGCCGGTTCGAGGTGCAAGGCAATAACAGAGACACGCCAGCGGGCCATGGCAGCAGATGTGATGGCTTGGTCTAACGGCGCAAAAGGCGAAGGCACGGACGCGAATAAAGTCGCGGGGCCGACTTGAAACCAGGCGACTTGGTGGCGGCAAGGCCGGCCCAACCAAGCGACAGAGGTCAACGGAGGTGGAGGCTTCAGGCCACAGAGGTAGCAGCTCAAGACCGCATCAGCGGCAGCTTGACGCGCGGGCCGGCAACAGCGACTTGTGGAGGAGTGCGGCTGAGATGGCGGCAGGCAACACGAGGTCGAGCCCGAGGCCACAGCGGCGTGCGGCAGGGGAAGAGGACAAGGTCGGGCGGCTCAGCGGCGCGGATGCTCAAGGCCGACTCAGAGTAGAAGACGTGACAGCGACTCAGAACAAATCCAAGTGGAGGCGAAGTCGGTGAAGCCACCACAACAACGAGGTAGCAGGGGCCTCGAGACGTGCTCCGGCGAGGTCGCAGAACGGATTTGAAAGGCGGATCCGGCCATGCAGAGGCGGTTCAAAGGTGACGCCGGCGAGGTGAAACAGCACGACGAGGCGCGAGCTTTTGCTGACAGAGGCGGTGGCTCGGCCTCGGCGCGAGGCCGTGGCGGTTGAACGAGGCCGCGGTGGCTGAACGAGGCCGGGGGTTATTCGCCATCGACTTGCGAAAACGGCTTGAGGCCGAGGTGCCCGTGGCGGAGACGAACCGGGGCGGTTGACCCCGAGTCCACGCCCATACCTTTCAGATCGTGGCTCTTTTTTTTGGAGTGCTAGAGACATCGCGACGGTCGCGTGTGACCCGGCGTCGTAGCCTTGCCTTGTAGTTTTGGAAACCGGAGATCGATCCGATCTTGCATCAGTTAATCATGCGAAAGTCCTTCGACTTTCATTAGAGATTGATGCCTCGATTCATCGGACATTAAAGACCGTACTTAGTATGTATATGCCCTGATTGATCTGATACTTTAATCAATGAAATATCAGCACGTCTCTTGTCAGAATCACAACCATTGCTGATGATGGAATTTGCACACGCCAGAAACGGATGAACCGGCCGGATACGATCTTGCTAAAGTTGAAGTCGATGAAGCCATGACTCCGGCGCGTAAACGTCTCACGGATGGCGCATTTTTTTTGATCTCGACTTACGAACTCAAAGATGATGTAGATCCTTTCCATTCTGCTCTTCATCTGAAAATAGCGAACTTCTCGAACCCTAGAAAAGATCCCTCCAAAAACTCAACACCACCGTGCGCGAGCCCCACGGTGGGCACCAACTGTCATGGAATTGTCACGACAGATGTCCTTAGTGTCAGGACTTAGTCGCGAGGCCAACGCATCTATGTGGTAGCTTGAGAGGGGTTGATCGGGACGAGAGTCGCAACACGCAAGACAAGGATTTAGACAGCTTCGGGCCCCGGGAAACATCGTCCAGTAACAACCCTACATGCTGTTTGTGGCTAGGTCTCATTATGATCATGAGAGAGTCGTCGGTAAGCCGGCTCTTTGTGTCTAGCCCTAGAGACTGTTCTTGTTGCCTGTCCCTCTTTGGGAAGCCCCGCCCCTCCTTATATAAGTTAGAGGGGAGGATTACATGTGGAGTCCAAATAGGATTAGGACTAGCCTATCTTCTACTACAAGCTGGATACAAGTCCGGGTCTTGATTCCTTGTAAGGGAGATATTCCTCACGCCTTTCCTCTTAAGCCGGCTTACCATAACGTAAGCCGGCTTTCTGGGCCTTGAGCCTCCTGGGCCCCTGGGTCTTTTCGCTCCTCTGATCCGCTTGCCAGGTCACCCATAAGTCACCAAGATCGAGCGGGTCACTTAGTGTGTCGTCCAGCCAGGGCGGGTCATTAGTGAGTCGCCAAGTATGGTCGGGTTATACTTTCGGCCGGGTTACACCGCGGGGTATATCCCTGACACCACCTACGATTTTGTGTAATGTACTGCCCCTGTTCCTAAATATATGTCTTTGTAGAGATTCCAGTATGGACCACATACAGATGTACATAGATGCATTTTCGAGTGTAGATTCACTCATTTTGCTCTGTATGTAGCCTATAGTGGAATCTCTAGAAAGACTTATATTTAGGAATGGAGGTACGAGGTAGTATCATGTATGACATCTACATATCTAATTTAGCAGCCAGTAGTAGAAATCATTGTCTGCACAAAAGGATTACTGGTCAAAAATCCTAGCAAAGCACGCTGGCAGGCACAGAAGAAAACAAGAGAGAGAGACGCGCTTACAAGATCATAGAAATGCCTCAGTCCAGGATCTTGGTTGGCCAAGCTGTTAGATCCAGAAGAAACATCGTCCTTGTAGTTTTTGCCAGCTGCATAACAGGTAACAGCGACCGGTTAGTATATTTGAAGTACATTGGGTAGGTGATGCTGGACGGGTTTAAAGGTGACAGGTACCTAGGTCATGGCGGGTGAGGGAGTCCTGGATTAGGGGGTGTCCGGATAGCCGGACTACCATCATCAGCCGAACTATCATCGGCCGGACTATCATCATCAACCTGACTCCAAAACTATGAAGATACAAGATTGCAGACTTCGTCCCGTGTCCGGATGGGACTTTCCTTGGCGTGGAAGGCAAGCTTGGCGATACGGATACGTAGATCTCCTACCATTGTAACAGACTCTATGTAACCCTAGCCCTCTCCGGTGTCTATATAAACCGGATGGCTCTAGTCCGTAGAACAACAACAACCATTACAATCATACCATAGGCTAGCTTCTAGGGTTTAGCCTCCTTGATCTCGTGGTAGATCCACTCTTGTAAACATCCACAATATCAATATCAATCAAGCAGGACGTAGGGTTTTACCTCCATTAAGAGGGCCCGAACCTAGGTAAAACATCGTGTCCCTTGTATCCTGTTACCATCCGCCTAGACGCATAGTTCGGGACCCCCTACCCGAGATCCGCCGGTTTTGACACCGACATTGGTGCTTTCATTGAGAGTTCCTCTGTGTCGTCACCAATAGGCTTGATGGCCTCTTCAATCGACAACGACGCAGTCCTGGGTGAGACTTTTCTCCTCGGACAGCTCTTCGTATTCGGCGGCTTCGCACTGCGGGCTAACTTACTTGGCCATCTGGAGCAGATTGAAAGCTACGCCCCTGGCCGTCAGGTCAGGTTTGGAAGCCTAAACTTCACGGCCGATATCCGCGGGGACTTGATCTTCGATGGATCTGAGCCACAGTCGAGCGTGCCGCGCTGTCACGATGGGCACGACCTAACTCTGCCGCTGGACAGCACCTTGGAGGCCGCACATGAATCCGCTCCGACCCATAGTCCGGAGCCGATCACTCAGATCGAGGACGGATGGCTGGACACCGCCTCGGGAGCTGCAACTTCTACGGCGATGGAGCCGAACACTTACCTTGTCCCGCATAAAGCTCATGACTCCGAGGTGCCGGACTCTCTGCCGGACTCCGAACCTCCTGCGCCCCTGCCGGTCGAATCCGACTAGGCGCCAATCATGGAATTCACCGCTGCAGACATCTTTCAGCACTCACCCTTCGGCGATATCTTAAATTCGCTGAAGCATCTCTCGCTATCCGGAGAGCCCTGGCCGAACTACAGCCAGGATGGTTGGGATGCGGACGACGAAGAAATTCAGGGCCCACCCACCACCCACTTCGTAGCCACCATCGACGATCTAACCGACGTACTCGACTACGACTCCGAAGACATCAACGGTATGGACGACGATGCCAGAGACTATCAAGAACCAGTGCCTACAGGACACTGGAAGACCACCTCGTCATACGACATATATATGGTGGACACCCCAAAAGATGGGGACGACGAAGAAGCAACGGAGGCCGATTCCTTAAAGAAACAGCCCAAGCGCCGGCATCAGCGGTGCCGCTCTAAATCCCGCCACAGCAAGAATAGAGCAGGAGATAATAACACCCCAAAAAGTGCCGAAGACAACCCCCTCCAGCACGATCCAGCACAGGAGGAGGCAGAAGCAAGCCCTCACAAGAGGGCGGCAGACGAAGAGGTCGAGGATGATAATTACTTACCTCCCTCCGGAGACGAGGCAAGCCTCGACGACGACGAATTCGTCGTGCCTGAGGATCCCGTCGAACAATAGCGTTTCAGATGCAGGCTAATGGCCATGGCAAACAGCCTAAAGAAAAAGCAGCAACAGCTTCAAGCTGATCAAGACCTACTGGCCGACAGATGGACCGAGGTCCTCGCGGCCGAAGAGTATGAACTCGAACGCCCCTCCAAAAGTTACCCAAAACGCAAGTTGCTCCCCCGACTAGAGGAGGAAGCGTACAAACCTGCATCACCAGCGCACAATACGACAGACCGACCACCTCGTGGCCGCGACAGAGAGGCATGCAAGCCCTCCACCAAAACCGTACCCCGGCATCGCTCAAAAAGCATGAAGCCACGGGGGAACGCGCCGGACTTGCGGGATATATTGGAGGACAAGGCAAGACAATCCAGATCTATCTATGGATCACGTGGGCGCCCCAAGACCCACGACGAATACCGTCGCGCCGGATACAACTACTCCGGCTGGGCCGAATACAGCAGACAACGCTCTCTCGAGCTACGTCGCGATATTGCTCAATACAGAGGCGCCGCACACCCAATATGCTTCACTGACGAAGTAATGGATCATCAAATCCCTGAAGGGTTTAAACCCGTTAATATCGAATCCTATGATGGCACAACAGACCCCGCGGTTTGGATTGAGGATTATCTCCTCCATATACATATGGCCCGCGGCGACGATCTTCACGCCATCAAATATCTCCCACTCAAGCTTAAAGGACCAGCTCGACATTGGCTTAACAGCCTGCCCGCAAAGTCAATTGGATGCTGGGAAGACCTGGAAGCCGCATTCCTCGACAACTTCCAGGGCACGTATGTGCGACCACCGGACGCAGATGACCTAAGCCACATAATCCAGCAGCCAGACGAATCGGCTAGGCAATTCTGGACACGGTTCTTAACAAAGAAAAATCAAATCGTCGACTGTCCGGATGCAGAGGCCCTCGCGGCCTTCAAACATAACATCCGCGACGAGTGGCTGGCCTGGCACCTAGGACAGGAAAAGCCGAAATCCATGGCAGCCCTCACATCACTCATGACCCGCTTCTGTGCGGGAGAGGATAGCTGGCTAGCTCGCAGCAACAACCTCAGCAAAAACGCTGACAGTCCGGATACCAAGGACCGCAATGGCAGGTTACGTCGAAACAAAAACAAACGCCGCATTAACGGCGACAGTAATGAGGATACGGCAGTCAACGCCGGATTCCGAGGCTCCAAGCCCGGTCAACGAAAGAAGCCATTCAAAAGAACCACTCCGGGCCCGTCCAATTTGGACCGAATACTCGACCGCTCCTGTCAAATACATGGAACCCCCGAAAAGCCAGCTAACCACACCAACAGAGATTGTTGGGTATTCAAGCAGGCAGGCAAATTAATCACCGAAAACAATGACAAGGGGCTACACAGCGATGACGAGGAAGAGACCCGACCGCCGAACAACAGAGGACAAAAGGGATTCCCCCCTCAAATTCGGATGGTAAACATGATATACGCAACGCATATACCCAATAGGGAGCGGAAGCATGCACTAAGAGACGTATACGCGATGGAGCCAGTCGCCCCAAAATTCAACCCGTGGTCCTCTTGCCCGATCACTTTCGATCAAAGAGACCATCCGACCAGTATCCGCCATGTCGGATTCGCCGCATTGGTTTTAGACCCAATCGTCGATGGATTTCACCTCACAAGAGTCCTAATGGACGGCGGCAGTAGCCTGAACCTGCTTTATCAGGATACAGTGCGCAAGATGGGCATAGACCCTTCAAGGATTAAACCTACAAAGACAACCTTCAAAGGCGTCATACCAGGTGTCGAGGCCAGTTGTACAGGCTCAGTTACACTGGAAGTGGTCTTCAGATCCCCGTATAATTTCCGAAGCGAGGAGTTAATCTTCGACATAGTCCCGTTCCGCAGTGGCTATCACGCTCTGCTCGGACGAACCGCGTTCGCAAAATTCAACGCGGTGCCGCATTATGCATACCTTAAGCTCAAGATGCCAGGACCTCGTGGAGTCATAACGGTCAATGGAAACACGGAACGCTCCCTCCGAACGGAGGAACATACAGCGGCTCTCGCGGCAGAAGTACAGAACAGCCTTTTAAGGCAATTTTCGAGTCCGGCCGCTAAACGACCGGACACGGCCAAACGCGCCCGGAGCAACATCAACCAAGACCACCTGGCACGTTCCGAGCACGCGTAGCAATGCGGCCTCAACCCCAGCCCTCGCACAATCGTAAGACAAACTCTCCGCGTACATAATTACGCCCTGGAGATACTGTGGGCATAGGGGGAGAGGCACAACCACAACAGACCCAGAGTGCGGTTCGACCACACCAGGGGCTCCCAAGTGTGTCGCTCTTTTTATCTTTTATTTTTCTCTTTTTTATACAGAACTCTGTCCGGCGGCGAACCTGCCGAACTCATGATGCAACAGCCAGGGAGGGACAAAGGCCGCGACGAACACTCAGGTGGTCTCCATTACGAGCATTAAATTTGTTAAATACACCATTCTGCGGCCTACCCCTGGAGGGAGACGCCTTTAATTCATCCAATCCCTTGCTTTCCGCACTATTTGTATCATTCCGCACTCATAGCAGATCTTCTCGAATAAAATGCAGCACTTTTTGCCCATAATTGCATTACCTTATATATATATATATGTTCATTTACGACATGTTGCATCCGTACATTTTGGTACGGCCAAATACACCAGGGGCTTATGTTCCCCGCATTATGGTGTGATAAAGTCCGAACACTTTCACAAGTGCGGCACCCCGAACTTATAGCATTATATGAATCGGCTCTGAATCATGTCTTGGGTCAATAGTTGGGTTTGCCCGGCTCCCATGTTTGGCACCTTACGTTCTGTTCTATCGGCTAAGGTAGCACTGGGAGAATCACTGCGATTGCGCCCCGGTTGAGCCGGGTTAACGCCTCAGTGGAGAAAGCTAAAATTGACTGTCATGATAAGGCGAGAGACTGGTCGCTGTTCGAGAGGTCCTTTCGGGTCCTTAAAGACCTACGCCGCTTCGAGCGAAGTTCCGGAAAATGTCCGATGAAGGCGTGGATAGCGCCCCTAATTCGGTCTTCCGAATACTAGGGGCTTCGCCGAAATTTAAAATTATAGAATTCTATGGCTAAGTGAGAGTGTTCAAGCACTATAAGTCCGGTTGCCTTGTTCGTTGTGTTGAGCGCCTCCCTAGATGGACCCAAAAATGGGAACAAGAGTGCTCAAGTTTATCCCGAACACCCCAGCACTCGTGGCATGGGGGCTGAAGCCGACGACTTGCCATCTCTCAGATTTAATAAATGGCCGCACAGAAGGTAATATTTTAAATTAACAAGCGTTGCTTAGCGCATATGAACAAAGTTTTCAGCGCACAGGATAACACATTGCAAATTTACTCAATAATTACATCCCTGGGGCACTCATCCGCAATCTTGCGGGCACCCTTCAGGACAGTCTTATAGTACATTTCGGGCGTATGATATTCCTTGCCCGCTGGTGGCGCGTCAGTGATTAGCTTCTCCGCATCCAGCTTGCCCCAATGCACCTTTGCGCGGGCAAGGGCCCGACGAGCACCTTCAATACAGGCGGAGCGCTTGATAACCTCCACCCAGGGGCACGCATCCACCAACCGTCGCACGAGGCCGAAGTAGCTCCCAGGCATGGCCTCTCCAGGCCACAGCCGGACTATGAGGCCCTTCATGGCCTGCTCGGCCGCCTTGTGGAGCTCGACCAGCTGCTTCAGCTGGTCGCTAGGGGGCACCGGATGGCCGGCCTCAGCATACTGAGACCAGAAGACATTCTCCGTTGAGCTCCCCTCCTCAGCTCGGTAGAATGCGGCGGCATCAGACACGCTGTGAGGCAGATCTGCAAATGCCGCTGGAGAGCTCCGAATTCGGGTAAGTAACACGTAATTTACATTCACATGCTTGCTTTGCATGAAAAATGCCTTACCCGCCGCTATCTTCCTCACCAACTCAATCTCCTGAAGGGACTTATGGGCATCGGCCTTGGCAGTCTTGGCACTTTCGAGAGCTGAGGCAAGCTCGGACTCTCGAGTCTTTGAGTCACGCTCCAAACTCTCATGCTTTTCCATGAGAGCCTGGAGCTCTTGCTGAACCACCGCCACCCGCGCCTCCTGCTTTTCTCGCTCTGCCTGTTCCGCGGCCGCATTGCGTTCGGCCGCAGACACGGCCTCCTTTAGGGTCGCCACCTCGTTCGTGGCCCCTGCAGTACCCATGTTATCCTTGTTATTTTTTGTTTCAACCTAAATCCTTTTCTGTAAGGTACAAGTTCAAAGTGGTGTTACTCACCTTCTTTGTCCTGGAGCTACTTCTTGGCGCGGCCGAGCTCTTGCCCGGACCGCTCAAGCTCCTGCTTCAAAGCACCGACCTCCGCAGTCAGTGCGGCAGAGGTCAGCAGCGTAGCCTGCAACCCATATTGACATAATTTTTTTAGCAACCCTGCGTATATCTTCTTTTTTTTCAGATCCTCAGTCCGGCTTTTCTTTCCGAACACCGAAGCGAGCATCAGGGGCTACTGTCTATGTGGTATTACATTGCATATTTTTAACTTCTTACCTCAAAGCCTGATAGAAGGCTACTGCAGGCTTCGGTCAGCCCGCTCTTGGCGAGCTGTACCTTCTGAATCACCGCACTCATAATAGTGCGGTGTTCTTCCTCGATGGAAGCGCTCTGGAGCACCTCCAACAAATCGTCCGGCGCCTCCAGTTGGACGTAAGCCGCCGGCGTCACGATCTTGCCCTTCGTGCGAAGGGGCCGCCGGCCGGACTCCGGAACCACTGCGGGTTCCGATGTGGAGTCCGGCGCAAAGTCCGGGAGGACGCCTTGTGGCTCCTCTGGAGCCTCCCCCTGATGGGTCCCTTCTTGGGATCCCATCTCGGCGTCCTCGGTGTCGCGAGGGGTGGAGGCAGTCGGGATGGAATCTACATCCGACGGAGCCAACGACCCGCTCGATGAAGCGGGGAGATCATCATTGGCCGGACTATAGGCAGCATGCGGCATCAGAATTACACTACGTGACACAGAAAAAGAAATTATAAATCACTCAGGAATCCGGATACTTACGATCTCGCTGGAGGCCTGGCCCTTGAAGGCCATTCTTCCTCGCCAACGTTGATGTTGGTGGAGCTGTCCGGGGGAATAGTCCTTCCCCTCTTGGACCCTTCGGCCTCCCCTGTTGGGGAAGCCTTCCTCTTCCTCTCTCCCTCCTTTGGGAGAGAGTCCTCTTTCTCCTCCTCATTTTCGGGGAAGGAGTCCGCCCCGGAGTCGTCGGGCACCTGAAAACGGGAACTCTTTCGAGCACCCGTGGCCTCCTTCTTGGCCTTCTTCTCCGGCACCACGTGCGGTGCCGGAACCAGCAGCCTCGCTAGACGGGCGTCTACTGGGTTTTATGGCATGGGAGCCGGGCAGATAATCTGCTCCGCCTTCTTCATCCAGTCCTGTCAAAGGAAAAGGGGAAATTAAAACCCGCATAGAGTCAAACTATGAAAAGCAAGTGTCCCGTAAAGTGGTAGAATCACTTACCTCGTCGGCTTGGCGCTGCGAGCGAAATCCGCGATCTTCAGTCGCGGATGCGGGGGCTTCGGCACCCTTAAACAGCACCCTCCAGGCGCCTTCGTACGTCGTGTTGAAGAGCCCGCTCAGCGCCTGGTGCTGCTCTGGATTGAACTCCCACAGATTGAATGCCCGCTCTTGGCATGGGAGAATCCGGCGGACAAGCATGACTTGGACCATGTTAACCAGCCTGAGCTTCTTTACCAGCTTCTGGATACAGGCTTGGAGTCCCGTCAGCTCCTCCGAACTACCCCACAGCAAGCCCTTCTCTTTCCAGGAGGTGAGCTGCGTGGGGATACCAGATCTTAACTCGGGGGCCGCCGCCCACTTAGGGTCGCGCGGCTCGGTGATATAGAACCCCCCCCCCCCGATTGCCACCCCTTGACGGATTCCATGAAGGCCCCTTCGAACCAAAGGACGTTGGGCATCTTGCCCAACATGGCGCCTCCGCACTCCGCTTGAGTGCCCTTCACTACCTTCGGCTTGACATTGAAGGTCTTGAGCCACAAGTCGAAGTGGGGCTGGATGCAGAGGAAGGCCTCGCACACGACGATAAATGCCGAGATGTTGAGGATGAAGTTCGGCGCCAGATCATGGAAATCCAGGCCGTAGTAGAACATGAGCCCCCGGACAAAGGGGTGAAGTGGAAAGCCCAGTCCGCGGAGGAAGTGGGGAAGAAAAACGATCCTCTCATGGGGCCTGGGGGTGGGGATGAGCTGCCCCTCGTCGGGCAGCCGGTGCGCGATGTCGCTGGACAGGTAGCCGGCGCTGCACAGTCTTTCGATGTGCTCCTCCGTAACGGAGGAGGTCATCCACTTGCCTCCCGCTCCAGACATGACTGGGGAAGGTTGAGACGAGATATGCGGGCTTGGGCACTGGAGCTCGAGTGCGCGGAGATGGATAAGCAAAGGAGGAAGAAGGCGTAGGTGAAAAGGTGAATCCTTATCCCTTATATGGGCGGGCGAAGTCTACACGTCCCCCACCGGCCTGGTAAAACTCGCTTATCCCCCAAGCGTCACCATCAATGGCGCGGTTGGGTTACCCACGTCCGTATTGATGAGAATCCCGGATTAAGGGGGACACGATCTCTGCTTCGATAAGACGTACCAAGGAAACCGCTTTCGCTAAATGCGCTGAGGTGGTAGAGTAAAAAACGATTCAAGTAATGGCTTGGTAGGGGCGTGACGTCATGCCGCAAAAAACGTCAGCAGATTGAACTTGTGTATATATTATTCTCTCTACGGTGGAATGTGGAATTTATTTTGCAGAGCCGGACACTATCCTGGTGTTCACAATCTTCTATTATTCGGAGGAGGAACCCGCCTTGCAATGCCAAGCAATATACGCGCCGGACTTATCGTCATTGAAGCCTGGTTCAGGGGCTACTGAGGAAGTCCTGGATTAGGGGGTGTCCGGATAGCCGGACTACCATCATCAGCCGAACTATCATCGGCCGGACTATCATCATCAATCGGACTCCAAGACTATGAAGATACAAGATTGAAGACTTCGTCCCGTATCCGGATGGGACTTTCCTTGGCGTGGAAGGCAAGCTTGGCGATACGGATACGTAGATCTCCTACCATTGTAACCGACTCTATGTAACCCTAGCCCTCTCCGGTGTCTATATAAACCGGATGGCTCTAGTCCGTAGAACAACAACAACCATTACAATCATACCATAGGCTAGCTTCTAGGGTTTAGCCTCCTTGATCTCGTGGTAGATCCACTCTTGTAAACATCCACAATATCAATATCAATCAAGCAGGACGTAGGGTTTTACCTCCATTAAGAGGGCCCGAACCTGGGTAAAACATCGTGTCCCTTGTCTCCTGTTACCATCCGCCTAGACGCACAGTTCGGGACCCCCTACCCGAGATCCGCCGGTTTTGACACTGACAGCGGGTGCCTGGCATCTCTCCAGACGGTGGGAATCAGGTTAGAAACGTCGAGGGTGATGATGTTGCGCTGGCTGTCAGGGTCCGGTAAGGAGATCTAGAACCGTCGAGTAGGGTGTTTGTGGAGCGGCTCCACTAGGGTAGACTATGGTGTGGGCGAAGCGGATCTGTGGACGTGGACGAGGGCGTAGGTGAAGCTTCTCCGGTGGTTGGGTTAAGGATGGTGTCGACGACGCGGATCTGCGGCCGTGGACGGGGCGTCAGAAGCTGCTCCGGTGGTTGGGTTAAGGATGGTGTCGATGATGCAGATCTACGGCCATGGACGGGGCGTCAGAAGCTGCTCCAGTGGTTCGGTTAAGGGTGGTGTCGACGATGCAGATCTGCGGCCGTGGACAGGGCGTCAGAAGCTGCTCCGGTAGGTTGGATGAGGCTG
>NC_041387.1:105561961-105575724 GCF_002162155.2 Triticum dicoccoides | reverse complement strand
GAGGTCGTGGACTTGTGAGTTGGCAAAGCGGCCCCGGTAGGGTTGAGAATGGTATAGGCGAAGCTACTCCGGTAGGGTTGACGATGGTATCGGCGAAGCGGCTCCGGTAGGGTTGAGGAAGGTGTCGGCGAAGAGGATCAGAGGCCGTCGACGGGGGCGTTAGTCTTTTTTGCGGGAGGGGGAGAGGAAATGGGGGTGCCGTGTAGTGGGGGGAACCGGAAGTTACCAAAGAAGCCCCGACCTATCATGTAGATGAGGGCGGTATTGTAACTGTTGGTCTCCATGCACCAAGGACAAAAGGGGGACTTCGCATGCTAAAGACTAAGGTGGTGGAAATTTTAGAAGGAGGCGGGAGATTTTGCCGCCCGCGGGATCGTTCGTATCCAGTTTCAACTAATTTTGGACCGTGCTAGCGGGAAGGTCATGCTAGACTGTGTACACGGGGCACGCGTCAGCAGTTAATAACTGGTGTGAAGTCCACCCAAAAAAAAGACAATAACTCGGGATGATGCGCCGATAACTTGGACGTTCACACGGGCGCGGCCAATCGTACGGGTGTAGTGGCGCGTTCACAAAAAAGGGATCAAATGCTCAGCCTATGTATTTCTCGTGTAAATAGATAATTTAGTGCCATTGGTTATTTACTTTAAACATAATGCATTGACGTGTTAGTGTAGGGGCTCACAAAAAGAAATGGATATTGTAGTCAGCTACTTAAAAGTGTTACCTCATATGATTACATAGACTCCATTTCATAAATTGCGTACCCGTTGAATTCATATATGAATATTACATATATTACTTCAAAGTAGAAACTTAAATCATCCAAGACTAATGAATTTGAATGCAAGAGTAACAATGGTGCATGTACATGATAGCTACATTGGTTGTTTGAAGAAACATCACTGTAACTTTGGCATGCACAACTGAAAAGGTTTATTTAAATAGAAAAAATGTGATATGTGAGTGTCCAATCTTTATAGCGTTGAATCGATATTGTACCTTTGGCCATGATACGAAGTAGATATTGACTTATGTTCAAGCGATGCACGTCCACGATCGCTAGATAGTGATACGTGAATGAATTGTGCAATCTCTCTCACACGCATACATATCTCATTTCCCTGTGGGCATCGGAATCACACACACGCACTTCATGTATTTCTCTCCCTCCATCAGGGTCAAATTCGTATTTCTACCCCGTCCTACAAGTCTCCCACACAGAAACACACACGCTCTCTATGTATAACACGTCCACCCCTTTAATTCCGCCCACCCACAGCCACTAATGTCTCAAAGTATAATAATGTCTCTCACACACATGCTATCTACCTATCCCTTAATATAGCTAGATATGTGTCACACAAACTCCTTCTCCCTACTAGCAAGATGCCCATGCGTTGCACGGAACATCAAGATGCATTTGTATGAGAAGTTTATCTTGTGGGAGAAAAGGATGAACAAGGGAATGCCTTATTTGCAAATGCGGAGAGGGGTGTGGGTATCTTTTTGCAAAATTGCCATATTTTCCTTCCTGTCCGTCGGATATAAATCGGATGGCCTATATTGCAGGATGGCAGGATCACCATCATCACCAACTCTGTTTTTATAAGAGTAGAGATATGTGAGTGTCACTGCCCCCCCCCCCACACACACACACACTTCCCAACACCGAAGGAGTAGGGTCACACCTCAATCTTGATACTAATCTATCGACTGGCTTCTCTCTCAGACATACACACACACACTACCCGGCACCGAAGGAGTAGGGTGACACCTCGATCTTGATACTAATCTATCGACTGGATTCTCTCTCAAACACACACACACACACTACCCGGCACTGAAGGAGTAGGGTGGCACATCGATCTTCATAATAATCTATCTACTCCTCTTTCAAACACACACACACACACAGACACACACACACTCGCTAGTTGTGCTCTGTGCCTACCGCGCACACTCTTGATACGTCTTTCTCTCCCTCCCCCCCCCCCAACAATGACAGCAGAAGGGTGACAACTCGATCTGATCATTATCTGTCAATTGGTTTCTCTCTCAAACATTGTGTCTCGGTGCCTCGCTTGGTAGCCCCCTCGATATGTAGACTTCTCGTGCGCGCACAACTGTAGTGACGATGACGCTGAACCCAGTGTGCCTTGTTTTTACCGGCCTCATGTGATAGTTTCCACCCTGTTTTTCGTTAATTAACAAGGCAACCTTTTCTTTGTTACTACTAGTGAATCTGAAATCATTCGGGCAGACATAAAATATATCACTTCAACCCAATTATCGCATCAACTATTTTAAAAGAAATTAGCTAGCTGCCCATGCGTTGCACGGAACATCAAGATGCATTTGTATGAGTAATTTATCTGGTGAGAGAAAAGGCTGAACGAGGGAAGGCCTTATTTGCGAACGTGGAGAGACGTGTGGGTATATTTTTGCAAAATTGCCATAGTTTCTTTCCTATCCGTTAGATATAAATCCGACGGCCTATATTGCAGGATGGCACGCACACCATCATCACCAACTCTGTTTTCTACTCCCTCCGTCCGAAAATACTTGCCATCAAAATGGATAAAAAGAGATGTATCTAAAACTAAAATACGTCTAGATACATTTCCTTTTATCCATTTTGATGACAAGTATTTCCGGACAGAGGGAGTATTTGTCTTTTTTGAGATTTCAACAAGTGACTATGACCGGACCTTACCAACATACTCAAAAAAGTAGTCCATGATTTTGATGTTACCCTCTTTTCTTGGCGGTGCAGTGCCATCTGGATACCTCATAAATAAATCATGGACAAATCTGACACCTTCCTGAAAAGACATGCGTAGCAAAATGAGTGAATCTACACTCTAAAATATGTCTACATACACATTCGTATGTGGTAGTCCATTTTAAATCTGAAAAAGACAAATATTTAGGAACGAAAGGAGTATATATAAGAGTAGACATGGGGATACATCTCCAGCATGGCCTACAACAAAAATGTGTTGGGCTGGTTAGCGCCGGATGCTCGCAACGCGATGACATGAGTTCGAATTCTATCTTTTAACTTTAGATTTTTATATTATATATTACTCTACTTATTTAATATATACTTCTTTCGCTACTGTACTGATAGTGGAACCCACAGAGTACTTAGAATACAAGATTAAGGATGACCTTGTTTCTTTTTAACTTTCTCTACGAAGCTGTAGCCACCCTGCAAGTCACGTGTACACTGTACATGCAATTAACTTTTTATAGAGGGACAATCATATAGGCAATTAACTCAAATGGATTGGATGTCACTCTATTATTTCCAGCATAAAGAGCATCTCCAACGGCAGCCGGCAAATTTCCTCCCGCTTCCTTCCGCGGAGGACGACATCAAACGCCAGCGGCATACATTTTTACAACTCTAACCAACCAGATGAAATTCGTGCAAACACGGACTGATTTCATATAAGCATGAAGGATTTCGTATAAAAAAGCCGGATCTTCATATAAACATGATGGATTTCATTACATTTACATGAACTAAGAGGTGCCAATCCGGCTCTCTTGTATAATTAATACTCCCTCCGTCCGGAAATACTTGTCCTAAAAATGGATGTATCTAGACTTATTTTAGTTCTAAATGGCCGCCCGCGGATCCCTTTGTCTTCCTCATGTCCGTCAGACACTTGCAGGGTCGACGAAGGTCCTCGGAAGAGACGAAGCAGCAAAGAAACCACCTGAATCCGTGGTCGTCGCCTCGGCGATGGCCTTCATGGGTCCCAAGTGGCGGCGGCCTCCCGTGTTCTACTTCTCCTCGATGATGGTGGCGGACACGGAGAAGCTGGCCACCGAGTCGTCGCTCTCCATGCACCCGGCTTCTGTCTCTGCCTGCATGGCGCTGCCGCAAGCACGGGAGGCGCGCCCACAGACACGGGAGGCATGGCCACCGCAGACACTGGTGGCGCGGTACAACGCGGCAGCGACGGCGCCCGTACCGGCGTGCTCGCCACCGTGCCGGCGTGGAGCAACTCGCCACTCCTCATCGAGCTGAACTGGAGCAGCGAGTTGCTGAACCACGCGCCTGCTTGGGGCGGTAACTGGCTCCGTCGGGCCAAGCAAGGTTGGTGAAGCACTGAGCGGCCTCGCCCGTATCCGGAGGGCTCGGCGGGCCACCCAGCCGGGTAATATGTCGGAGAACGGCTCATCATAAGCCATTGAAAGAGTGGAGAAAATGGTGAAGGAGGAGATGGGGGAGCGGCGGAGGGGTGCGATTCTTGCACGCTGTCTGTCTGGCCTCGTGTAAATAGAGGGCGGACGGTAGGAGCTTGGCCGGCGTCTGGCCTCGTTTAAACTGAGGGCGGACGGGAGGAGCTCGGCTGGTGTTGCATTTAATTCCGGCCCGCTCATGAATGGACGTGTGGCCGGAGTAGGATTCTTGGTTTGCATGCGGGTTTAACGGAGGGGTTTAATGGAGGCGTCGGGCATGCAGCGGGCGGCACAGTACTATTCGATTTGACAGCAGTAATGAGCCGTCAAATCACAAAGGCCCTCGCCTCTCGTGAAACTGACCGAGCTAGACTGCCCCGCCCTCTAGCCTTTTAAAAAATGTATATACTCCACTTTTGTACAGTAGTAGTATCGATGGATTGCACCATGGAGCAAAACTTGAAATTAAAAAAAAGGTGGTACTCCCTCCCTCTCAGTTTACAAGGCGTGCGCGTACCCCTAGGTTGTCAATTTAATCAACCTAATACAAGTAATATATTGCAAAAAATATACCAATATAAACTTCAGATGTTCTATTTTCAAAAGATATAATTTTTGTGTTATATAGTTTATATTAGGGTGATCAAATTGGCAACCTAGGTATACGCGTAAGACTTGTAAACTGAGATGGAGGGAGTACATATAGAGAGCGCTCGTGAACTATGTGTCATACATAGCAATAAATAAAGTACTACATGATACTAATATATGATACATGGCGCAGGAGTACTAAGTATTATTAATACAGTTTTGCTAGAACTCATCTAGATGAGATATAATTTGGTCTCATTCATCTTTTATAGCCATTGGATGTGATTCTATAAGATGCATATGTGCTGACGTGGGTTGTATTTGTTCTTGTGCAAAGAACTGACCACTGCATGTCATGTTTGATAGTCTCAAGTCATTAAAAGCATACAAGCCCCACATCTCTTCTTGGTTGATTCCTCTATTTATGTCAAAAAATAAGAAACAACGTGAGAGTTAATGCACCACGCCTATGTGTTTACTATTTGGTTTTCGTAAGATGACTTAATACTCACCTAGACGGAGGGAGTATTCGATTTGACAGCGGGCGGCGCAGTTCCTGATACGGCTTTAATGTAGACGAGGGAGGGAGTAGCGGTTCCCGATATGTTGAACGGCCAATGCATCCTCCTTCAATTAATGCATGAGGGAAGTAATGGGAGGAGGTCCGGGAAAAGAGGCTGCACGATGTGAATGCAACGCAGTTTGCCCTCATTGCCCTCATATAAAGGCGCCCCTCCATTCCAATGCATCTACCACATCGTACGCACCTAAGCATTTGCCTAAGCACCTACACTAAGCACAAAAGAGCTCACTCCAGACCCCATGGCGGCGATGCGCGTGAGCGGCCAGCGGTTGCGCTAGATGGTCCACGACGCCGGCCTGTGGCATGGCGCCGAGGATCGTCTCCAGATGGTGTTGGAGACCGGCTGGTGGATGGCCGCCGTCGACGCAAACTATGACTCTCAGTTGGACTAGATGATCGTTGCCACCAGCAACAAGTTCACCGTCCTCAAGAAGCTCGCGGACGACATCGCCGTACTCCTCCAGCCCGCGCGCCCGGGATCCTCATTGCCTGCCACCATAATCGGCCTCCATGGCCGGAACCTCTTTCAAGCACTGGTGGCCCTATGACTGCCCGCCGACGCCACGAAGAATGTCCACCTGGAGGTCGCGCTCACCACGAGGCGCCACGCCCTGCAAGAATTCGTCGACCTACACATCCACGTGTATGAGCAAATCATGTACATAGGTATCTACAAGGCCAGTGAGGACGCTATGATGTTGGCCTTCCTCAACCGGCTGGAAGCCTTGGATGCCTTTGCTGAGAAGCACCTCGACCTCGCCACAAAAGCCGCCGCTCCTTAGCCGCCGGTCGGTGGCCCGGCGCACTAAGTTGAGGAGGAGGAGTGAGGGAGTCTTGGATTAGGGGGTGTCCGGATAGCCGGACTACCATCATCAGCCGAACTATCATCGGCCGGACTATCATCATCGACCGGACTCCAAGACTATGAAGATACAAGATTGAAGACTTCGTCCCGTGTCCGGATGGGACTTTCCTTGGCGTGGAAGGCAAGCTTGGCGATACGGATACGTAGATCTCCTACCATTGTAACCGACTCTATGTAACCCTAGCCCTCTCCGGTGTCTATATAAACCGGATGGCTCTAGTCCGTACAACAACAAACCATTACAATCATACCATAGGCTAGCTTCTAGGGTTTAGCCTCCTTGATCTCGTGGTAGATCCACTCTTGTAAACATCCACAATATCAATATCAATCAAGCAGGACATAGGGTTTTACCTCCATCAAGAGGGCCCGAACCTGGGTAAAACATCGTGTCCCTTGTCTCCTGTTACCATCCACCTAGACGCACAGTTCGGGACCCCCTACCCGAGATCCGCCGGTTTTGACACCGACATTGGTGCTTTCATTGAGCGTTCCTCTGTGTCGTCACCGATAGGCTTGATGGCCTCTTCAATCGACAACGACGCAGTCCTGGATGAGACTTTTCTCCCCGGACAGATCTTCGTATTCGGCGGCTTCGCACTACGGGCCAACTCACTTGGCCATCTGGAGCAGATCGAAAGCTACGCCCCTGGCCGTCAGGTCAGGTTTGGAAGCCTAAACTTCACGGCCGATATCCGCGGGGACTTGACCTTCGATGGATCTGAGCCACAGCCGAGCGTGCCGTGCTGTCACGATGGGCATGACCTAACTCTGCTGCCGGACAACACCTTGGAGGCCGCACATGAATCCGCTCCGACCCATAGTCCGGAGCCGATCACTCAGATCGAGGACGGATGGCTGGACACCGCCTCGGGAGCTGCAACTTCTACGGCGATGGAGCCGAACACTTACCTTGTCCCGCATAAAGCTCATGACTCCGAGGTGTCGGACTCTCTGTCGGACTCCGAACCTCCTGCGCCCCTGCCGGTCGAATCCGACTGGGCGCCGATCATGGAATTCACCGCTGCGGACATCTTTCAGCACTCACCCTTCGGCGATATCTTAAATTCGCTGAAGCATCTCTCGCTATCCGGAGAGCCCTGGCCGAACTACGGCCAGGATGGTTGGGATGCGGACAACGAAGAAATTCACGGCCCACCCACCACCCACTTCGTAGCCACCATCGACGATCTAACCGACGTACTTGACTACGACTCCGAAGACATCAACAGTATGGACGACGATGCCGGAGACTATCAAGAACCAGTGCCTACAGGACACTGGAAGACCACCTAGTCATATGACATATATATGGTGGACACCCCAAAAGATGGGGACGGCGAAGAAGCAACGGAGGCCGATTACTTAAAGAAACAGCCCAAGCGCCGGCATCAGCGGCGCCGCTCTAAATCCCGCCATAGCAAGAATAGAGATTCCGGCACAGGAGATAATAACACCCCAGAAAGTGCCGAAGACAACCCCCTCCAGCACGATCCAGCGCAGGAGGAGGCAGAAGCAAGCCCTCACGAGAGGGCGGCAGACGAAGAGGTCGAGGATGATAATTACTTACCTCCCTCCGGAGACGAGGCAAGCCTCGACGATGACGAATTCGTCGTGCCTGAGGATCCCGTCGAACAAGAGCGTTTCAGACGCAGGCTAATGGCCACGGCAAACAGCCTAAAGAGAAAGCAGCAACCGCTTCAAGCTGATCAAGACCTACTGGCCGACAGATGGACCGAGGTCCTCGCGGCCGAAGAGTATGAACTCGAACGCCCCTCCAAAAGTTACCCAAAACGCAAGTTGCTCCCCCGACTAGAGGAGGAAGCGTACAAACCTGCATCACCAGCGCACAATACGGCAGACCGACCACCTCGTGGCCGCGACAGAGAGGCATGCAAGCCCTCCACCAAAACCGTACCCCGGCATCGCTCAAAAAGCATGAAGCCACGGGGGAACGCGCCGGACTTGCGGGATATATTGGAGGACAAGGCAAGACAATCCAGATCTATCTATGGATCACGTGGGCGCCCCAAGACCCACGACGAATACCGTCGCGCCGAATACAACTACTCCGGCCGGGTCGAACACAGCAGACAAAGCTCTCTCGAGCTACGTCGCGATATTGCTCAATACAGAGGCACCGCACACCCACTATGCTTCACTGATGAAGTAATGGATCATCAAATCCCTGAAGGGTTTAAACCCGTTAATATCGAATCCTACGATGGCACAACAGACCCCGCGGTTTGGATTGAGGATTATCTCCTCCATATACATATGGCCCGCGGCGACGATCTTCACGCCATCAAATATCTCCCGCTCAAGCTTAAAGGACCAGCTTGGCATTGGCTTAACAGCCTGCCCGCAGAGTCAATTGGATGCTGGGAAGACCTGGAAGCCGCATTCCTCGACAACTTCCAGGGCACGTATGTGCGACCACCGGATGCAGATGACCTAAGCCACATAATCCAGCAGCCAGACGAATCGGCCAGGCAATTCTGGACACGGTTCTTAACAAAGAAAAATCAAATCGTCGACTGTCCAGATGCAGAGGCCCTCGCGGCCTTCAAACATAACATCCGCGACGAGTGGCTGGCCCGGCACCTAGGACAGGAAAAGCCGAAATCCATGGAAGCCCTCACATCACTCATGACCCGCTTCTGTGCGGGAGAGGATAGCTGGCTAGCTCGCAGCAACAACCTCAGAAAAAACGCTGACAGTCCGGCTACCAAGGACCGCAATGGCAGGTTACGTCGAAACAAAAACAAACGCCGCATTAACGGCGACAGTAATGAGGATACGGCAGTCAATGCCGGATTCCGAGGCTCCAAGCCCGGTCAACGGAAGAAGCCATTCAAAAGAACCACTCCGGGCCCGTCCAATTTGGACCGAATACTCGACCGCTCCTGTCAAATACATGGAACCCCCGAAAAGCCAGCTAACCACACCAACAGAGATTGTTGGGTATTCAAGCAGGCAGGCAAATTAATCGCCGAAAACAATGACAAGGGGCTACACAGCGATGATGAGGAAGAGACCCGGCCGCCGAACAACAGAGGACAAAAGGGATTCCCCCCTCAAATTCGGACGGTAAACATGATATACCCAACGCATATACCCAAGAGGGAGCGGAAGCGTGCACTAAGGGACGTATACGCGATGGAGCCAGTCGCCCCAAAATTCAACCCATGGTCCTCTTGCCCGATCACTTTCTATCGAAGAGACCATCCGACCAGTATCCGCCATGGCGGATTCGCCGCATTGGTTTTAGACCCAATCGTCGATGGATTTCACCTCACAAGAGTCCTAATGGACGGCGGCAGTAGCCTGAACTTGCTTTATCAGGATACAGTGCGCAAGATGGGCATAGACCCTTCAAGGATTAAACCTAAAAAGACAACCTTCAAAGGCGTCATACCAGGTGTCGAGGCCAGTTGTACAGGCTCAGTTACACTGGAAGTGGTCTTCGGATCCCCGTATAATTTCCGAAGCGAGGAGTTAATCTTCGACATAGTCCCGTTCTGCAGTGGCTATCACGCTCTGCTCGGACGAACCGCGTTCGCAAAATTCAACGCGGTGCCGCATTATGCATACCTTAAGCTCAAGATGCCAGGACCTCGTGGAGTCATAACGGTCAATGGAAACACGGAACGCTCCCTCCGAACGGAGGAACATACAGCGGCTCTCGCGGCAGAAGTACAGAACAGCCTTTTAAGGCAATTTTCGAGTCCGGCCGCTAAACGACCGGACACGGCCAAATGCGCCCGGAGCAACATCAACCAAGACCACCTGGCACGTTCCGAGCACGCGTAGCAATGCGGCCTCAACCCCAGCCCTTGCACAATCGTAAGACAAACTCTTCGCGTACATAATTACGCCCTGGAGATACTGTGGGAATAGGGGGAGAGGCACAACCACAACAGACCCAGAGTGCGGTTCGACCACACCAGGGGCTCCCAAGTGTGTCGCTCTTTATATCTTTTATTTTTCCCTTTTTATACAGAACTCTGTCCGGCGGCGAACCTGCCGAACTCATGATGCAACAGCCAGGGAGGGACAACGGCCGCGACGAATACTCAGGTGGTCTCCATTACAAGCATTAAATTTGTTAAATACACCATTCCGCGGCCTACCCCTGGAGGGAGACGCCTTTAATTCGTCCAATCCCTTGCTTTCCGCACTATTTGTATCATTCCGCACTCATAGCAGATCTTCTCGAATAAAATGCAGCACTTTTTTGCCCATAATTGCATTACCTTATATATATATATATATGTTCATTTATGACATGTTGCATCCGTACATTTTGGTACGGCCAAATACACCAGGGGCTTATGTTCCCCGCATTATGGTGTGATAAAGTCCTAACACTTTCACAAGTGCGGCACTCCGAACTTATAGCATTATATGAATCGGCTCTGAATCATGTCTTGGGTCAATAGTTGGGTTTGCCCGGCTCCCATGTTTGGCACCTTACGTTCTGTTCTATCGGTTAAGGTAGCACTGGGAGAACCACTGCGATTGCGCCCCGGTTGAGCCGGGTTAACGCCTTAGTGGAGAAAGCTAAAACTGACTGTCATGATAAGGCGAGAGACTGGTCGCTGTTCGAGAGGTCCTTTCAGGTCCTTAAAGACCTACGCCGCTTCGAGCGAAGTTCCGGATAATGTCCGATGAAGGCGTGGATAGCGCCCCTAATTCGGTCTTCCGAATACTAGGGCTTCGCCGAAATTTAAAATTATAGAATTCTATGGCTAAGTGAGAGTGTTCAAGCACTATAAGTCCAGTTGCCTTGTTCGTTGTGTTGAGCGCCTCCCTAGATGGACCCAAAAATGGGAACAAGAGTGCTCAAGTTTATCCCGAACACCCCAGCACTCGTGGCATGGGGGCTGAAGCCGACGACTTGCCATCTCTCAGATTTAATAAACGGCCGCACAAAAGGTAATATTTTAAATTAACAAGCGTTGCTTAGCGCATATGAACAAAGTTTTCAGCGCACAAGATAACACATTGCGAATTTACTCAATAATTACATCCCTGGGGCACTCATCCGCAATCTTGCGGGCACCCTTCAGGACAGTCTTATAGTACATTTCGGGCGTACGATATTCCTTGCCCGCTGGTGGCGCGTCAGTGATTAGCTTCTCCGCATCCAGCTTGCCCCAATGCACCTTTGCGCGGGCAAGGGCCCGACGAGCACCTTCAATACAGGCGGAGCGCTTGATAACCTCCACCCAGGGGCACGCATCCACCAACCGTCGCACGAGGCCGAAGTAGCTCCCAGGCATGGCCTCTCCAGGCCACAGCCGGACTATGAGGCCCTTCATGGCCTGCTCGGCCGCCTTGTGGAGCTCGACCAGCTGCTTCAGCTGGTCGCTATGGGGCACCGGATGGCCGGCCTCAGCATACTGAGACCAGAAGACCTTCTCCATTGAGCTCCCCTCCTTGGCTCAGTAGAATGCGGCGGCATCAGACACGCTGCAAGGCAGATCTGCAAACGCCCCTGGAGAGCTCCGAATTCGGGTAAGTAACACGTAATTTACATTCACATGCTTGCTTTGCATGAAAAATGCCTTACCCGCCGCTATCTTCCTCACCAACTCAATCTCCTGAAGGGACTTATGGGCATCGGCCTTGGCAGTCTTGGCACTTTCGAGAGCCGAGGCAAGCTCGGACTCTCGAGTCTTTGAGTCATGCTCCAAACTCTCATGCTTTTCCATGAGAGCCTGGAGCTCTTGCTGAACCACCGCCACCCGCGCCTCCTGCTTTTCTCGCTCTGCCTGTTCCGCGGCCGCATTGCATTCGGCCGCAGACATGGCCTCCTTCAGGGTCGCCACCTCGTTCGTGGCCCCTGCAGTACCCATGTTATCCTTGTTATTTTTTGTTGCAACCTAAATCCTTTTCTGTAAGGTACAAGTTCAAAGTGGTGTTACTCACCTTCTTTGTCCTGGAGCTGCTTCTTGGCGCGGCCGAGCTCTTTCTCGGACCGCTCGAGCTCCTGCTTCAAAGCACCGACCTCCGCAGTCAGTGCGGCAGAGGTCAGCAGCGCAGCCTGCAACCCATATTGACATAATTATTTTAAGCAACCCTGCGTATATCTTCTTTTTTTTCAGATCCTCAGTCCGGCTTTTCTTTCCGAACACCGAACCAAGCATCAGGGGCTACTGTCTATGCGGTATTACATTGCATATTTTTAACTTCTTACCTCAAAGCCTGATAGAAGGCTACTGCAGGCTTCGGTCAGCCCGCTCTTGGCGAGCTGTACCTTCTGAATCACCGCACTCATAATAGTGCGGTGTTCTTCCTCGATGGAAGCTCTCTGGAGCGCCTCCAACAAATCGTCCGGCGCCTCCGGTTGGATGGAAGCCGCCAGCATCACGGTCTTGCCCTTCGTGCGAAGGGGCCGCCGGCCGGACTCCGGAACCACTGCGGGTTCCGATGTGGAGTCCGGCACAAAGTCCAGGAGGACGCCTTGTGGCGCCTCTGGAGCCTCCCCCTGATGGGTCCCTTCTTGGGATCCCACCTCGGCGTCCTTGGTGTCGCGAGGGGTGGAGGCAGTCGGGATGGAATCTACATCCGACGGAGCAACGACCCGCTCGATGAAGCGGGGAGATCATCATTGGCCGGACTATAGGCAGCATGCGGCATCAGAATGACACTATGTGACACAAAAAAAGAAATTATAAATCACTCAGGAATCCGGATACTTACGATCTCGCTGGAGGCCTAGCCCTTGAAGGCCATTCTTCCTCGCCAACGTTGATGTTGGCGGAGCTGTCCTTGGACCCTTCGGCCTCCCCTGTTGGGGAAGCCTTCCTCTTCCTCTCTCCCTCCTCTGGGAGAGAGTCCTCTTTCTCCTCCTCGTTTTCGGGGGAGGAGTCCGCCCCGGAGTCGTCGGACACCTGAAAACGGGAACTCTTTCGAACACCCGTGGCCTCCTTCTTGGCCTTCTTCTCCGGCACCACGTGCGGTGCCGGAACCAGCAGCCTCGCTAGACGGGCGTCTACTGGGTTTTATGGCATGGGAGCCGGGCAGATAATCTGCTCCGCCTTCCTCATCCAGTCCTGTCAAAGGAAAAGGGGAAATTAAAACCCGCATAGAGTCAAACTATGAAAAGCAAGTGTCCCGTAAAGGGGTAGAATCACTTACCTCGTCGGCTTGGCGCTGCGAGCGAAATCTGCGATCTTCAGTCGCGGATGCGGGGGCTTCGGCGCCCTTAAACAGCACCCTCCAGGCGCCTTCGTACGTCGTGTTGAAGAGCCCGCTCAGCGCCTGGTGCTGCTCCGGATTGAACTCCCACAGATTGAATGCCCGCTCTTGGCATGGGAGAATCCGGCGGACGAGCATGACTTGGACCATGTTAACCTGCCCGAGCTTCTTTACCAGCTTCTGGATACAGGCTTGGAGTCCCGTCAGCTCCTCCGAACTACCCCACAGCAAGCCCTTCTCTTTCCAGGAGGTGAGCTGCGTGGGGATACCAGATCTTAACTCGGGGGCCGCCGCCCACTTAGGGTCGCGCGGCTCGGTGAT
>NC_041387.1:105547609-105561684 GCF_002162155.2 Triticum dicoccoides | reverse complement strand
ACCACCCCGATTGCCACCCCTTGACGGATTCCACGAAGGCCCCTTCGAACCAAAGGACGTTGGGCATCTTGCCCAACATGGCGCCTCCGCACTCCGCTTGAGTGCCCTTCACTACCTTCGGCTTGACATTGAAGGTCTTGAGCCACAAGCCGAAGTGGGGCTGGATGCAGAGGAAGGCCTCGCACACGACGATAAACGCCGAGATGTTGAGGATGAAGTTCGGCGCCAGATCATGGAAATCCAGGCCGTAGTAGAACATGAGCCCCCGGACAAAGGGGTGAAGTGGAAAGCCCAGTCCGCGGAGGAAGTGGGGAAGAAAAACGACCCTCTCATGGGGCCTGGGGGTGGGGATGAGCTGCCCCTCGTCGGGCAGCCGGTGCGCGATGTCGCTGGACAGGTAGCCGGCTCTGCGCAGTCTTTCGATGTGCTCCTCCGTAATGGAGGAGGTCATCCACTTGCCTCCCGCTCCAGACATGACTGGGGAAGGTTGAGATGAGATGTGCGGGCTTGGGCGCTGGAGCTCGATTGCACGGAGATGGATAAGCAAAGGAGGAAGAAGGCGTAGGTGAAAAGGTGAATCCTTATCCCTTATATGGGCGGGCGAAGTCTACGCGTTCCCCACCGGCCTAGTAAAACTCGCTTATCCCCCAAGCGTCACCATCAATGGCGCGGTTGGGTTACCCACTTCCGTATTGATGAGAATCTCGGATTAAGGGGAACACGATCTCTGCTTCGACAAGACGTGCCAAGGAAACCGCTTCGCTAAATGCACTGAGGTGGTAGAGTAAAAAACGATTCAAGTAATGGCTTGGTAGTGGCGTGACGTCATGCCGCAAAAAACGTCAGCAGATTGAACTTGTGTATATATTATTCTCTCTATGGTGGAATGTGGAATTTATTTTGCAGAGCCGGACACTATCCTGGTGTTCACAATCTTCTATTATTTGGAGGAGGAACCCGCCTTGCAATGCCAAGCAATATACGCGCCGGACTTATCGTCATTGAAGCCTGGTTCAGGGGCTACTGAGGGAGTCCTGGATTAGGGGGTGTCCGGATAGCCGGACTACCATCATCAGCCGAACTATCATCGGCCGGACTATCATCATCAACCGGACTCCAAGACTATGAAGATACAAGATTGAAGACTTCGTCCCGTGTCCGGATGGGACTTTCCTTGGCGTGGAAGGCAAGCTTGGCGATACGGATACGTAGATCTCCTACCATTGTAACCGACTCTATGTAACCCTAGCCCTCTCCGGTGTCTATATAAACTGGATGGCTCTAGTCCGTACAACAACAACCATTACAATCATACCATAGGCTAGCTTCTAGGGTTTAGCCTCCTTGATCTCGTGGTAGATCCACTCTTGTAAACATCCACAATATCAGTATCAATCAAGCAAGACGTACGTTCGTGGATCCATCTTTCTTCTTTCCTTCTGTAACCACCACTGCAATCGCATCATCGTGGCCTTAATTCTTATTGTGTTGTTGCATTCTCGTTCCAGTCAATACCGACATGTGCGATCCCTTTGCTTAATTATATGCATCACTATAACTAGTACTCCATCCCTCAATTTATAAGTTGTGCTTACCTTTTCCATCAACTTCGTGCAACGCGCGGGCATCTTGCTAGAAACACTAGAATATGTCTATATAATCCGTATGTGATAGTCCATTTGAAATCTCAAAAAAGACAAATATTTAGGTATGGAGGGAGTAATATATTAGGAGTATATCAAAACAATAGTGATTTCTTTCAACTTTGTGAACAAATACTACTATTCTACTACTTTGTATCCGTCGCAACGCACGGGCACATTGCTAGTAAAAGGAAAAGGCCTGCCGCGTTCGCGTCGCACCCCCACACGCCCGGGAATCGGGAGTACAACACGGCCCGTCCGGCACGACACGTAGCTTAGGGAAGGCGTGTTGCCTAGCATTTTCACTTTCATGTGGGACCGCCGTTGAGCAAACCGACACCCCGCCTGCCGCCGGGTTGGAAAACAGAAACAAGGGGAAGATCTAGATGTAGCACGGAAACCAAGAAATTTTGTGTCAGACGGGGCTCGTTGATAGAGTAGGAGCATTCCGTACTAGTACTACTCCTACTAGTACCAAGTTTGTACTCCTAATACTATATTACTAGTGCTACCACCATACAACTAGTAGGTACGTGCACGACACAACATCGTAGGAACAAAAAATGGGAAGATCTTGTTTTGGGTGATTTATCTTTTTTCAATCAACGTAGTATGAATAATATGATGTGGGGGGCACCCATGAAGCTTATGTGGCTTGGTTGCATGGCTACGGAAGGTTAGAGAAAAATAAATAGATAATGTGTTTAGAGTGCACTCCACTAAATAGATATACTTTGGATCCATTGCAACGGACCGGCACATCTATATCTATACCCCCTATATAGTGTGTGAAAAACTTTGAAAGTTGGTCGTTGGATGAAGCCAATCCGATGGTACAAAGATGGCAAATCCGAGCACTACTGGTCGTTGGATATCATCCACCAGATTCTGCCACATGTATAATCTAGAAGACTCCATGGTTGAGCTTAATTCATGACTAACTTTGCCACAACTAAGCTTAGGCAAAGTTATTAGTTCTTCAAAATGAGAGCCACAAGTTGGCAAGCCTAAGGGAATCTTTCCACATTTTTGTGTGTATGTCATGTGGGGCCTTAGTGTGGCTTGCCTCAGGTGTGTCTTGAACCAAACACTCACACCTAAGTTAATCAAACTTCCCTAACCTTACATTCCACCAGATTTTGCCACATGTTAGAATCCAGAAAACTCCAGATGTAGAAGCATAATGCACAAACCACAAGAATCTCATGTGTGTAATGCACGTGTATCTTACTAGTACTAGTTGGTAGTAGTAAGAAACAAATTCCAATTTTGGCACGAGCTCGTACTGCGGGAGCACCACAAGGCATGTCGCAGGAGTTACATTTCCCTCTCGGGGGGATGAGGATCCCCTGACGCGAACAATCTTACCATTCTGTCACTGACATGTGGGACCCATAAGCGTGGGTCCCACCTGTCAGCGAAGGACAGGCAGGGCAAGGCAGTGATAGCCGCGTCAGAGGATCCATGTCCCCGTCGGGGGACGTCGTGCCATGGGTTGGAGCGGGGTCGTGGGAATCGCGTGTGGGTGTGGCAGTGGTAGAAACAAGAAACGTGATGGTCGTCGTGGTTCAACTTCCATGGACAAGCTGTCATGTCTGCTGACACATGTATATCAAAACTAGAGTGTTTATATTTCAAGCACGTGAACAAGTATTATTCTACTAGTTTGGATCCATTGCAACGCACAGGCCAACACATTGGTAGTAGTAGTGTCCATCTCTATCTCTAGAGGCCTTCCCTCGTTCATCCTTTTCTCTCACAAGATAAACTACTCATACAAATGAATCTTGATGTTCCGTGGAACGCATGAGGATGTTTCCTTGGGGGTCTCTCCAGTGCAGCGTGGCCGTAGTTGCAAGTTGACGCCCCTTGAGATGCCGATGTTAAGGGGCACTCGGATTTCCTCTGATGAGCAGGTAAGATGAGTTTGATCATGTAGTAAATGCATTCTAAAGACTACTTCCGTGTCCATTTCCTAATTCTCCCCCTGCCCACTATTTCACAGGCTAGGCTCGGTGCGAGTGGAGATTGGCTTGCATATGTACGGGAGGGTACCAACATCAATTTGCACAACATTTACAACGGTGACACCGTTCCCATAGAACCTTTGTCCAACATTGGGATCAGCCATGCAACAGGCCACCGCATGAATTGGTACGATGGAACCACAGTGAGATTGAATAAGATAGCACGAACCTTGCACGTGGCGGTCAAATGCGGACCATGCTGTCTGCGGCTGATTTGTTGCCATACGAGTAGGAAGACGTTGTGCTCCTTTCTAACCGCATCTTCGCGGTGACAAACCAGGGGACTTATTTTGTATGGGACACATCCTACGATATACTCCCTCTCTCCCAGTTTATTTGTTTTGAATCTTTTCGTTTTATAAGTTTCGAATTCAAATTTAGAGCTCCCCATCACATGTTGAGATTACAATGTCCATTAGATCGTTGCGTGCATGTATAATAAAGAAACAAATCTCGAGTTTGGCACGAGTTCATGCTGCGGGAGCACCACAAGCCCTGGGGCCGTCGGGGCAGAGCTTCAGCGCCTTACTACACCTACTTTTGAGTCAATAACATGTGGACCAGATAGGTGACTGGTCCACATGTAATGCTCCCGAAGGCAGAGGGGCAGTGGGGCCAAGAGGGGTGAGCCACAGGTCGGGGGACGTGTGGTTTCATGGGTTTGAGCGGCATCGTGGGAATCGCGGGTGGCTGTGGTAGAAACTTGATGCTCGCCGCATTTTTAGGTGGCCCACATGTCATACACACAAAGGCAGAGGGGCAGTGCGGCCGAGAGGGGTGAGGCGCACGTCGGGGGGCGTGGTGCCGTGGGTTGGAGAGGCGTCGTGGGAATCGCGAGATGAAACGTGATGGTCGCCGTAGTTGAACTTCCATGGACAAATTGTCATGTCTACGGACACATGCACAGCATACCGATCACTGGAAGGAGTAGTAGAGAAAGCTATATATGCGGATAAATAGTTCCTTATAGTCAAGTGGACCCATGCTACTACTTTGTTCCAAAGACATGCGCACCATCGAAATAGTCCATCTATATCAATATACACCAAGAGGGAATAATTTTTTTTACAAGAGAGGAAATAGTTCATCCATCCATAATGCCCTCCTGCTGGTGCAGCATTTTATTCTTCTTCTTCTTCTTCTTCTTCTTCTTCTTCTTCTTCTTCTTCTTCTTCTTCTTCTTCTTCTTCTTCTTCTTATTGTTCTCATTCTCTGTGGGAGACGGCTTCGCAACAAGCTCTTTGGACCTTGCAGCTATCTCGAAACTCACACGGGCATCGAGGGCAACCTATTTTATCCGCTCGTACGTCAAGGGATAATTCTCCCATCCAGACGACCTTAATGCCACCGTCTCGTCACCCTTCTGAAGATTTGTACCAAGCACAAAATTTGCTACGTCGAATAGGGATGGTGTCTGTTTAGCACAATCTTCTACAGGAATTTTGATTCTAGTTTGTAGGTCAGCGATGCTTTTCAAATCAAGGTTGTACGGCTCCAGCTTCTGTTTGTCCCCTTCGATGGCTGCCCCACAGAAGTATATGTCCTCCCGAGACAAGAAATCATGAAGCTCACCTAGTATGGAGGGCGAGTGTATGATGTGGTACAACCAAACATCATCTTTGAGGCACAGCTAAAGGACGGTAGCGCGCTGGATCTTCCCATGGGCACGCTCTGTGTACTCTGCGTCGAGACCGATGACCCTCGTCTCTACCTTTTCGAGGGAGTTCGATACATTTTTGATCCACTGCCGAACAACCCTTGGGTGTATGGTGACGGTGGCAACTATGCGCATCGAGCCTTCGACGAGGACATCTTGGACGCTAAAAACCTGCATCTCGATCTCTTTCGCCATTTGGGACCGCTGGAACGGAGGGCTATGGTTTGGAGAATTAGGATTAGATGGCTAGTCTAACTGAAGTAGTAGATGATTATTTAAAGAGGTTAAAACAATGTGAACACAGTGGGGTTTGGATGCAAATGAAGACGAAGGGGAGGTGAAGAAGCCGAGGAGAATCGGTTCCTGATGGAGAAGTAAATGGGAGAAGTGGCGTGCAGGCAGTTGATTAGACGGCTAGGTAGACTAAACGAAAAGGCTATGTGGGTAGACTGATGAGTCATACCTGTTCGTGTACGTGCCCATCCTTCCTGATAGGTGGGACCTATGCAAAAAATAAAAAATGTGTCGTAGCTTTTTTTTGAGCGCGTAAGTGGGAGACACAACATTCTCTGGTTAAGGAATAGTCCCTCCGTTTAGGTGAGTATAAGTCACCTTATGAAAATCGGGTTTTCACAAAACCTTTAGGCGTGGAGCATTAACTTCCTGCTCGATCCCCTCCCAGCCTCGTTAGCCAGCGTTCTCTTCCTCTGTTGCCACGTTCTACCTTTCCATTTTTCCTCTTCTCAAGTGTGGAACAATCTGCATGCCGTCCTTGATGCACTAGAACGACCACTGCATGCATCGCGGCAGGGCGTTGATTGGGCATGCACGAGAATTTGGTTCTGCTCGCAATATGGATGATACCTGAACGATGAAGTGAATAGGCATGCTAGCACGGGAGACCTATTTCCGCTATACAATACTAGAGTACTCATGTTCCTACTACTACTACTAGTAGTAGTAGTACAACTGTGGTACACTTGATGGTCAAAAAACTATTCATCCGATCCTCACAGTGAAGTGACAACACCCTGCGCCTGACACTAGTCCAGGCGAGGCCGCGTGTTCGGGTTACCAAAGTCAGCTTCACCCAGCGCACTGTGCAGTCTGTCACCGCCGCTGTACAGCACATTGGCGCCTCACCTCATCTCCCTCTCCGCTCCCATAGCACTACTCCATCTCCATCTCCTTCTCCGTCTCCGTCTCCATCTCCATCTCATTGTGCCCTCGTGTACCGTCGCCTCACTCGCCTCCCCCAGTCCCACTATTCCCTCGCTAGCTGCTCTAGCACCGACATCCTTCTCCCCCGTAAATCAAGCCCCCTTCCAAACTCCGCCATGGCCGAACGCGAACCGCGCAACATCCATATGAGCCGCGATTGGAGCAATCTCCCCAGTGACATCCTCGACCTCTGTTGTTCGTGTATGGATATGTTAACCGCCCTGCGGCTGGCTGCATGCTCGAGGGACATGCACATGGCCATCGTTGAAGCGAGGCCTAAGCTTTTCAAGACACCCTGCTTGCTGCTATCTGGTCTTGCGAGATTGGCTCACCATGATATGGAGGCGTGCATGATGCCCGTCGACTTCAATCCGATCTCCATTAGCCGAAACTTCTTTGCATGTATGTAGTATGTCGTCGTACATCATTTCCCTCGACATCGATCCGATCACCATCGCCCGAAACTTCTTGGCAGGTATGTACTGGGTCGGCATGAACTCCCACTGGATGGCTGCCTTCAGAGAAGATGGTAAAAAGTTGGTGCTTGTGAACTTCCAGACCTCCCATGAGATTATCCTTCCTCCATTGGATTATATAGAGTATTACCATCACGGTCCAAGTCATCTAGATTACTACGTCAGTTGGACGGACCTTGTTTTGCAGAATATTGTAATCTGCCAAGTGCCCACACGACATGCGAATTACGCAGACTTCAAGCTAACTGCCTTGTTCGACCATGGACTCGCCTATCTTTACACCGGTGCCTTCTTTAGCTGGAGACAACTCGGCTTGCAGTGGATCATCGTCAAAGTTGATACACACTTCTGTGATGCTATTGAACACAATGGCATCATCTACGCGATTGACAAAGCAGATGGCACCACGTATTGCTGGGACGGCGCGTGTAAGTTGTTTCCATCTCATGTTAATGATAACGCCATGACACTGTTTGAACTTTTTGTGATGATTGGCATATCCCTGTTTGAGCAGAATTTGAGTAGAACTATGGCAATATATTAGAGACGCCGTAAATCAGCTATATTTGGAATGAGTTAATTCATGCGATTGTGACCATGTCATTACAGCCAATTTGTACCCTGAATAATCAAACGGTTAGGAATATATGGATATTATCCTTATTTTACAGTAATCTATATACTACTACTAAATATGAGTGTGTATCAATGGCCATGTTAGTTTCCTCATTTTCATGATGTAGAAACATGCACCACACTGTTGGTTTCATCTAACCATACATTAGGGAAGTAAATGTGCATATGGAGAACTCTATATTTGGAAGTAGTGAAATCCTGCAATGCTTACCATGTGTACATACCTATATTCGCCCTTCAGCAATCAATGGCTAGAATAATATCCTCACAAAAATTTTGCCCACGGAACAAGAGTATATAACAATGCATGGTCTGTTAGTTACCTTGAAGAATTTGTTTGTGAGGATAGAACATGATTACATAACATGCATGACATGGTAGTTTCCTGTGAAGAATCAATTGCGAGATAACATGAGTATAACCATGCATGGCACTTCTATATTTTCGAACCCAGTATACATTTCCCTGTATTTTCCTCCCAGTTCCAACAGGGACATATCAATGTTGTTTCTTGCATTATCCTACTCATACTCTGAACAATGCTGATCTTACATTAACAATGCCTGTCCTTTTTGATATGATGTAGTGTCCCTATAGTTACTGCCCTTTGTAATCACACTACCTTTGCCAAAAATAGGGAAGCACAACTGGTTCCTCCCTCGATCAGACGACGGCAAAAGACTGATGATCATTCGGACACATGAGCCGGAAAAGTTATATTGCAAAAACCCCACTGTATAGAAGCACCGTGTAATACGTGAGTATCCGGACATTGGCTGTTACGTCTATGAGCAGGATACCAGCTTGTTGGGGCCTTTAGGATTTTTTAGTTGGAGGCGGGTAAACAGCCTTGGTTCACACTCTCTGTTTCTCGGACTCAATTATCCGATTAACCAGGAGATCACCGTTGGCAAGGACCTTGATGGCAGAGAGGCTATGTTTGCTATGGAAAACTGTGTCTACACGGCGAGCCCTAGGAGTTCGGGAGCAAACTCCCCTGATTGTCAACGATACAACTTGCAGCCAAAAGAAGGTGAGAATGACAAAGGCATCCGAATTAACTTTGATCCTTGGATGTCTCAATTACGACAGGCAGTGATGTGGTTCAAGCCTTCAGGTTGATAGGTAATTGGGTTGTTGCATCGAAAGGGTGGAGTACTGGTGTCTCCGGATCACTGATCGTTGAAGCGGGGCTGCAAATTATGATGGTGTTGGATCATCTCTTCGAATGACTTTGTTGTCTTTGCTGCTGGTTCTGGATGGGTAGTTCTTTCTTTTTTTATGCATATTCCTTGTCATTTGGTCATCCTCGTCTATGTCACTCTTACTATGTAATAGTTGCTTCTGTTTAGAATGTCATTATCGTCTGGATCACGAGAGTCTGAGCGCTGCGGATGGGTGCGTTTTGGTGGTGTAGCAAGACTTCTTATGAACTATCATGTCTTGCTGTTTATGTCAGTAGTAGTCACTAGTCAGTGTTTGAATGTTGTATATATCGTTGTTTCGAACTATTTATTGTCTCGAACTACTGGTGGGCTAAATGAGGGCATCACCATTCTCCAGTGTTTAGAGTATATCTCCTTTTTCCAAGTTATATAATTTGAGCTCACTGTCTTTTCGATGATGTACACTTGTTTGGGCCAGTGAGGTGTCGTTGAATATGGGCCGAGTAGTAACGCAATGCCAAACAGGTCAATTATGACTCTCAGGCCGGGCTCTCAAAAGATCCTGAAAAAAAAGGTCGGGCTCTCCAAAAAAGAAAGAATAAGGACTCTTAGGCCGACATGTGGGTGCCACCGTGTTTTCGTGCGCTTGCGCGCCGAGAGCATATTGGCGCGTGCTCGAAATTCATGCTACCTTTTCATCCCCAGTCTCCCGCCCCTCCCCCACCTCTGGAATCTCGATTCCTACTCCAGTTCCCCCAAATCCCACTCCTGTACTCCCTATACTCAAGCGCACTATCATGTCGCCGGTCAACGCGGATCTCCGAGCTGGAGATCCTAAGGTCCGTCCTGCCTTCGGTCGCTGCGGGCTGTCGCTCAACAGTGGCATGGCGGCGCTTGACGACCAGTTTGCCGGCAAAGTGCTGATGGTAACCATCAACGGCGACCGGCCTCCCGTGTCATCGGACGACCTTGTCAAAGCTCTTGGCATTGTGCACGGCATCCAAATAAGTGACTTGCTCGTCGAAGTCTATCCGCCACCGGCTGATTTCTTCGTCAGGTTCCGAACAACTTTCGACTGCAATCGTGTGTTCGAATCTTTCCGACGTTTATTCTGCGATGGCGCGCTGGTGAGCTTTGATCGATGGCACCCAGGATGGGGCTCGGTGCCCTCTGAGCTTGAGTTTTTAACAAAGCTTACCTTCCACGGCATGCCTCGACGTGCTTGGAACAGCGAGTCCATGAACGAGCTTATCAACGACCTTGGAGGTGAGCTCGTAAGTATGTTTGTTCCTCCAGACAGCTGGGCTCTGACGGTTATGGCATGGATGAAGAAGCCGTCCACCATACCGAAGGTGATTGGTGTTGAGATACCGGTGCAGGAACCGGGGTTGTACTATTCGTCGCCACCAAGGCCGCCGTGGACCATGTTAGGGATGTACCTATATCGAGTGTTCGTGCATGTCAAAGAAGTGGTCAATCCATCAATCGAAGTCATGCCGCCGCCGCTGGTGCCAGGGTCCGTCGACGTCGTCCATTACAGGAGTCAACGTCAGACTTTCCCCATGTTGCTCGGAACGATGGATGGCACAAGGCCTACTCCATCGCGCAGCGGAGGCCACTGCTTCTTTGGGAGAAGAGGCAGGGCTGGCTGCCTGGATGTGCTCTAATTTGAGGTAACAACCGAATCTTGTCAGATAGTACTAGTTAAATTCGAGCTATGGGTCTGAAGCACTGATATGCCAGTACATTTGAGTGTGACCTTTTCTAATTTTGTACCTGAACTTTTTTTAGAAATGGTTGTACGTCAACTTAATGTGCTAGCAGAACTTATTGTGTTGTCTGTCTGTTTTCTTTGCACAACATTCAAGATATTTCCCCGTCATTTATAAAGACGATGAACCGTTATGTACGACTTTGTTGGTTTCAACATAGCCCTTCCCGTAGCGATCCACTGCTTCCATCCTGATTGTGCCGCCTGCGTGAAATTTTTGTATGCAAGTTCAGTGTGCTATGATGTTCTATATGATTGTGTCAACTATATAAGTTTTTACTGAGCATCAGCAATGCATATGGTTGAAAGATGTATTTACGAGCATCGACCGATGGGTCTCTCTCTCTATCTCTCTCTCTCTCTCTCTCACACACACACACACACACACACGCACAAGTGGGACCCGTTGAATTATTTATTTGCTCTTGACATCTTTTAATTAGGTTCCACTGTAATCTAACTTTTTTCTTAAGTTATTCATTGAGCTCAGTGACTTCAAAAGGTTGTACAGAAGCCTTGTTTGGGCCTTTCCGGCGTTGCTGAATGTGGGCTGAGTAACCATGTTAGGTTGTACTGTACTACACAGGCCTTTTTTCAACATCAGCAATGCAACTGGGCCGACAGTTGTACACAATATCCAGGTCAACTTGTTATTCTCCGCCACGCTGGGCTGCAAACTTTCCTAGGAGGTATGCATTAGGCTTAACAAGAAAATGGACTTTAAGAAATAATAAATGGGATGTAATTATAATAACTGGGCAGTTACTATGCACCAAACACGTAATTAGTTTGAAAAATATATTATTTTTGGAATTTGGAAATTTTAATTTCATTACTTGTTGCGCGCACAATATTTCGTTGGATTTTAACGTAATACAACTTTATTTTGAAATTATATTTAACCTGACTAGAAATTTCGGATAAAAATATTTCGGATCCCATCAAAATGTGGGAATTTTTTTTGAATTCTGTTTTGAGCGGTTCTTTGAAATTATTAATCGTTGTCCTAGCTAGAAGTTGGGTTGTACTTTTAACAAACTGTAAATGGGCTGTAGTAAATTCCATTAGAATTAAAAAATGGGTTGTACATTCTTACAAATCGCAAATGGGCTATATGTTCTCTGCCAAATCCGAGCTGTGGGCCTACTAAGTTGACGCGTACCAAGGGCTTTGTCAACTTAGTCAATATAAACGATTCTAGCTGAAGTGGTCATACGATGTCCATCCAACAGCCATAGTGCTTCTTCAACCTCTGGTCTTCTTGCTCCAGCCGCCCAAAGCCGGTCGTGTCGCGTGCTCCTGCCTCCCGTGGTCGGCTGTGATGCCGCGGAGGCCTCACGGCCCCGTACTACTCCCACCGCTGGCCAGACCATCCCTCTACTCACCCACACCCCCTGTTATTCTGCGGCGACGGCAGCCTCACATCGCAGCCAAACCAGTGAACCCTCGTACTCCTCTCCGCACGGGCTTCCACTGCTACGTCTTCCCCGGCTCCGTGTCATCCCCTTCCTAGGCCTCGCCGTTGTCCAGACCACCGCCCTGGTGCTCTCGGTGCGGCGTGGTCAACGTGGTCAACGATCAACTTCCATCGAAAGAGTACTGTACGTGGAGAGGCTGACAGCTGGGTCCAGGCGGCCGCCAGGAAGTGCCTCCTTATTACGCGCAAAATAATTATTCCTCCACCTGACAGCAGGGACCCACCGGACGGGCCACCTTATTTCGCGAAAAAACATTTCCCCCTGACTGCTGGGACCCACCGGACGGGCCAACGTATTTCGTGAAAAAAACGTTCCCCCCGCTGTCAGCTCGGACCCACCGGAAGTGCCTCCTTATTACGCACAAAAAATGAATACTCCCCTGCTAGCTGGGACCCACAATGGTGGGAGGCTGACTTGTGGGCCTACTAAGTTGACTGGGACGGGGGCCTTTGTCAACTTTAGTCAATATAAATGATTCTATCTCTAGTGACCGTACGATGTCCATCCAACGGCCGTAGTGCTTCTTCAACCTCTGGTCTTCTTGCTCCAGCCGCCCAAAGCAGCGCCAGTCGTGTCGCATGCTCCTGCCTCCTGTGGTCAGCTGTGCTGCCGCGGAGGCCTCACCGCCCCCTACTATTCCCATCGCTGGCCAGGCCCTACGGCAATGACAGCCTCACACCGCAGCCGAACCAGTGAACCCTCGTACTCCTCTCCGTGCGGGCTTCCGCTGCCACGTCTTCCCCGGCTCCCCGTCGTCCCCTTCCTAGGCCTCGCCGTCGTCCACCGCCCTGGTGCTCTCGGCGCGGCGTGGTCAACATGGTCAAGGAATGACTTCCATCGGACGTGGACTGTACGTGGAGAGGCTGACAGCTGGGTCCACGGCCGTAGCAAAGAAGTGCCTCCTTATTACGCGGAAAATAATGATTCCTCCACCTGATAGCTGGGACCCACCGGACGGGCCACTGTATTTCGTGAAAAAAAACGTTTCCCCCTGACTGCTGGGACCCACCAGCTATATCTTCGCACGCAAGGAAGTGCATCCGGGCAAAAAAAATGATTCACCCCCCTGACTGCTGGGACCCACCAGCTACACCTTCGCACACAAGGAAGTGCGTCCGGGCAAAAAAAACGATTCACCTCCCTGACTGCTGGGACCCACCAGCTACATATTCGCATGCAAGGAAGTGCATCCGGGCAAAAAAAACCAAAACGATTCGCCCCCCTAACTGCTGGGACCCACCAGCTACATCTTTGCAGGCAAGGAAGTACCTGACAGTCGGGAACCACCTGGTCGAAGCGTACGTAGCGTTGTCATTCTGGTCGCGAATGTGTACGTACATATATACTGGTCGATGTAGAGGCGCGCACATGTCGTAGTAGAGGCACGCACGTAGCATGTACACGTACGTACAGCGGCCAGGGTGCAAGAAAGAAAATACGGCCACGTATGTGTACATACGAGCGGGGTCTCGAACGCCTACTCGCGCATACGTACGGCGAGGGCTCGTGTACATGATTGGGTAGGAACGGAGAAACAGCATCGTCGTCGTGTTCATGGAGAGGCAATGGAATGCGTCGTGTTCATGGGGAGGCAACGGAATGCGTCGTGTTCATCGGGAGGCAACGGAACGCGTGGGAGCCAACCGGCTGGGTCGGAACGGAATGCGTGGTCATGTTCATCGGGAGGGCTTGGACGGAACAGGCGATGGAAACGAGGCCTGGCGTACCGCAGAACGGAGGAAACGGCCTTGTGTTCGACCGGCCACGTTCGAAACGGGATCCTGTTCATCGGGAGGGGTCTGGCGTACCGCAAAACGGAGGAAACGGACCTCCTACGGTCGAAACGGGGGTCCTATTAATCAGGAGGGGTGTGGTGTGCCGCATAACGGACGAAACGGACCTCCTACGGTCGAAACGGGGGTCCTGTTGATCGAGAGGGTTCTGGCGTACCACAAAACGGACGAAGCGGACCTCCTACGGTTGAAACGGGGGTCCTGTTC
>NC_041387.1:105537051-105547186 GCF_002162155.2 Triticum dicoccoides | reverse complement strand
TTCATCCAATCGATCGGATTCAGTTAACAGTCATCGATCGATCACTCGGGTTCAGTAACGCGTAGCCTGCAGTGCAATCACTCGGGTTCAGTTAGATCCCAACGCCTCGCTCGGGTTTAGTTAGAGCCAACGCCTCGCACACACGCGCGTACGTGTACAAGAGAAACACGCATCGCTCGGCCCCCGACCTCCCACCGTAGCCGGCAACTCCCCGAAATTTTCCTCCCCTCGCTTCTACCATGGTTTTTTCCGTCATGGACGGTCCAAAGAATGTCATGCAGCTGCGTCTCCGGCCCGCCCAGGACGAAAATCCCATTTTTTTTGTCATGATATTTTGTCATAGAAGTAGGAGCCCACCACATCTATGATGATACCGGGTTTTGTCACAATTATCGTCATAGAAGTGTCATATGTATGACTAATTTTTTTCGTTCGGCCCAAAATGTCATGGATGTGTCTTTTTTTTGTAGTGTTGGGGGACAAAAAATAGCATCTCCATCAAACATAGCATCCCCAAGCTTGTGGCTTTGCATATCATTAGCATCATGGATATTCAAGGAATTCATACTAACAACATTGCAATCATGCTCATCATAAAAAGATTTTATGCCAAACATTTTATAGACTTCTTCTTCTAACACTTGAGCACGATTTTCTTTTCCATCATTTTCACGAAAGACATTAAAAAGATGAAGCATATGAGGCAACCTCAATTCCATTTTTTGTAGTTTTATTTTATAAACTAAACTAGTGATAAAACAAGAAACTAAAAGATTCAATTGCAAGATCTAAAGATATACCTTCAAGCACTAACCTCCCCGACAATGGCGCCAGAAAAGAGCTTGATGTCTACTACGCAACCTTCTTCTTGTAAACGTTGTTGGGCCTCCAAGTGCAGAGGTTTGTAGGACAGTAGCAAATTTCCCTCAAGTGGATGACCTAAGGTTTATCAATCCGTGGGAGGCATAGGATGAAGATGATCTCTCTCAAACAACCCTGCAACCAAATAACAAAGAGTCTCTTGTGTCCCCAACGCACCCAATACAATGGTAAATTGTATAGGTGCACTAGTTCGGCGAAGAGATGGTGATAAAAGTGCAACATGGATGGTAGATATAGGTTTTTGTAATCTGAAAATATAAAAATAGCAAGGTAACTAATGATAAAAGTGAACACAAATGGTATTGCAATGCTTCGAAACAAGTCCTAGGGTTCATACTTTCACTAGTGCAAGTTCTCTCAACAATAATAACATAATTGGATCATATAACTATCCCTCAACATGCAACAAAGAGTCACTCCAAAGTCACTAATGGCGGAGAACAAACGAAGAGATTATGGTAGGGTACGGAACCATCTCAAAGTTATTCTTTCCGATCAATCCATTGGGCTATTCCTATAAGTGTCACAAACAGCCATAGAGTTCGTAGTAAAATAACACCTTAAGATAAATCAAGCAAAACCCTAATGTCACCTAGATACTCTGATGTCACCAGAAGTATCCGCGGGTTTGATTATACGATATGCATCACACAATCTCATATTCATCTATTCAAACCAACACAAAGAACTTCAAAGAGTGCCCCAAAGTTTCTACCGGAGAGTCAAGACGAAAAAGTGTGCCAACCCCTATGCATAAGTTCACAAGGTCACTTAACCCGCAAGTTGATCACGAAAACATACATCAAGTGAATCAATAGAATACCCCATTGTCACCACGGGTATCCCACGCAAGACATGCATCAAGTGTTCTCAAATCCTTAAAGACTCAATCCAATAAGATAACTTCAAAGGGAAAACTCAGTCCATTACAAGAGAGTAGAGGGAGGAAACATCATAAGATCCAACTGTAGTAGCAAAGCTCGCGGTACATCAAGATCATGCCAAACCAAGAACACGAGAGAGAGAGAGAGAGATCAAACACATAGCTACTGGTACATACCCCCAGCCCCGAGGGTGAACTACTCCCTCCTCATCATGGAGAGCGCCGGGATGATGAAGATGGCCACCGGTGATGGATCCCCCCTCCGGCAGGGTGCCGGAACATGGTCCCGATTGATTTTTGGTGGCTACAGAGGCTTGCAGCGGCGGAACTCCCTATCTAGGTTATGTTCTGGAGGTTTGGGGATTTATAGGAGAGGTTGGCGTCGAGAACAAGTCAGGAGGGCCCACTAAGAGTCCACGAGGCGGGGGTGCACCCTAGGAGGGAGGGGCGCCCTCCACCCTCGTGGGGGCCACGGGACTCCCCTCCGATAACTCTTCGTTCCAATATCTTTTATATTTTCCAGAAAAAATCTCCGTTGATTTTCAGCGCATTCCGAGAACTTTTATTTCTGCACAAAAACAACACCACGGTAGTTCTACTAAAAACAACGTCAGTTCGGGTTAGTTCTAATCAAATCATACCAAAATCATGTAAAAATATTATAAATATGGCATGAATACATAAAAAATTATAGATACGTTGGAGACGTATCATTATGCAATGAAATTCATATCCTACTTATGGTGCATTATTCGTTGTTACTTATGCTTAATGTTTGGGTACGAGATTTTTTGCTTTTTGGTTGGTCACTTCTTAATCTTTTTGCTAGCCTTCATTTTGCACTAAGTATGATCACTACTTGTGCATCCAAAACTCTTTAAACTAGTTTTTTCGTATGAGTCCACTATACCTACCTATATGCGGTATTTCCATGCCATTCTAAGCAAATTTGCATGTGCCATCTCTAATTTTCAAAATAAATTTCTCTTTTGTGTGCTCTACCGCTCGCAAGGCGATGAAGGGTGACCAATATTTTCCATGCTAGATGTGTTATTCTGACAATGAGTGTTTATTCACTTGTCATTGCACGAGAGTACGGCAAAGGTGTTAGGGATGCCCAGTCCCGAAATGAAAAATGAATTTACTTTATGTTGTCAAATAATAAATTCCTTGGAAAGTGTTGGTATGGAGGGCAACCGTGGATTCGGCTAGCCATGGAAAGTGAAAGTAATGGTGGAAAAAGGAATAAACTTTATTTTCTATTTGGGAACCGCCTATGATGTATCTAGCATGGAAAGTGTTGAGATCTCTAAGTCGTTTTCGTTGGTGGGAAAATTATGCCTCTCAAAAATATTTTTATCTCCCAATTTAAGCTTTGAGCTCTGTCACCTCTACAAATCCCTACTTCCCTCTGCGAAGGGCCTTTCTTTTACTTATGCAATTTTTATTTTGAATTTGAGTCTCCATCTTCTCTTATAAAGCACCAATTAAGGGGCACTATGATCGTATTTGAGCATTGAGTGTAGCTAATATTCGAGTGTGTTTCATGAATGGATCAACTTTAGTATTGGTATTTTGAAAGAAATAGTTGCTTGTTGATATGCTTGAGTACTAAAGTCTTCATGTCAAAACTAGACTATTGCTTTGAATCATATAAAAGTCCATATGCCCATGCTATAAAGAAAAGAAATGTGATGAACATGTTAGGCAGCATTCCACATCAAAAATTCTGTTTTTATCATTTACCTACTCGAGGACGAGCAGGAATTAAGCTTGGGGATGCTGATACGTCTCCAACGTATCTACAATTTTTTATTGTTCCATGCTATTATATTATCATTCTTGGATGTTTTACAACCATTTTAATAGTCATTTTATATTATTTTTTGGTACTAACCTATTGACATAGTGCCCAGTGCCAGTTGTTGTTTTCTGCATGTTTTTTACGTCGTAGGAAATCAATACCAAATAGAGTCCAAACGCAGCGAAACTTTTTGAGGATTTTTTTTGGGGCCAAAAGACATCCAGTGGGCCAAGAAAGCACCTGGGGGGTGCCTCGAGGGGGGCAACGCCCATCAGGGTGGCGCCTGGGGGCCCAGGCGCGCCCAGGTGGGTTGTGCCCACCTCGGGTGCCCCTAAACCACATCGTTGCTCTATAAATACCCCAATATTCCAGAAATCCTAGGGGAGTCAACGATAATCAATTCCAGCCGCCGTAGAGTCCAGAAACACCAGATCCAATCTAGACACCATCACGGAGGGGTTCACTACTTCCATTGGTGCCTCTCCGATGATGCATGAGTAGTTCTTTGTAGACCTTCGGGTCCATAGTTAGTAGCTAGATGGCTTCCTCTCTCTCTCTCTCTCTCTCTCTCTCTCTTGTTTATCAATACAATGGTCTCTTGGAGATCCATATTATGTAAGTCTTTTTGCGGTGTGTTTGTTGGAATCCGATGAACTTTGAGTTTATGATCAGATCTATGTTTTTATCCATGAAAGTTATTTGAGTCTTCTTTGATCTCTTATATGTGTGATTGATTATAGCCTCGTATTTCTTCTCCGATATTTGGGTTTTGTTTAGACAACTTGATCTATTTATCTTGCAATGGGAAGAGGTGATTTGTGATGGGTTCGATCTTACGGTGCTTGATCCCAGTGACAGAAGGGGAAACGACATGTATGTATCATTGCTATTAAGGATAACAAGATGGGGTCTATTTCTACATAAATAGATCTTGTCTACATCATGTCATCGTTCTTATTGCATTACTCCGCTTCTCCATGAACTTAATACACTAGATGCATGCTGGACAGCGGTCGATGTGTGGAGTAATAGTAGTAGATGCAGGCAGGAGTCGGTCTACTAATCTTGGACGTGATGCCTATATAATGACCATTTCCTGGATATTGTCATGATTATTTGAAGTTCTATCAATTGCCCAACAGTAATTGTTTTCCCACCGTTTGCTATTTTTCTCGAGAGAATCCACTAGTGAAACCTACGGCCCCCGGGTCTCTTTTCATCGTATTTGCCTTTGCGATCTATTTTTCTTTGCATTTATTTTCAGATCTATTAAACCAAAAATACAAAAATACCTTGCTGCAATTTATTTGTTCTGCGATCTATGTATCCTGTCTACCACTTTTATCTCACTTTATTTGCCTATCTTGAGGCGTCGTACCTGAAAGGGATTGACAACCCCTTTAACACGTCAAATTGCGAGTATTTGTTATTTGTGTGCAGGTGTTGTTTACGTGGTGTGAGGAGGTTCTCCTACTGGTTCGATAACCTTGGTCTTGTCACTGAGGGAAATACCTACCGTCGCTATATTGCATCATCCCTTCCTCTTTGGAGGAATACCGATGTAGTTCTAGCAGTCATCACATGCCTCGTTGCATGATCGTGCTCGTCAAACGACGTCATGGCATGCCCTGTCGCCCTAGTCGTTGAAGCATTGTCGTGGCCGTCGAAGTCGTCACGGTCATGGAAGAATTGCCATGGTCATTGAAGCACAGCTGTCGTCGTGGTCATTGAAGAATCTCCACAATCGTCGACGGCGTCATGGTCCTCGAAGCCTCGTCGCGACCATTGGAGCATCCTCATTGCATCGTCGCGGTTGTCAATACCGTCATGGCATGCCTCGTCGCCCTAGTTATTGAAGCATTCCCTCCCTGCAGCATGGCGTCGCAACGCCGCGCCTGCCCCTAGTGCTCGCCGGCTCGCACGCCCTGGCGCCCGCGGCCCCTAGTGATGATTCGTAGCACCGTGGCGTTCCACTAGTTGCACTGGTTCTCTCTGGTTCACAGCACCGAGAGGCGGCCCTCATTGCAGCACATGTGTGGGGTAGAGTTCGCTGCTCGCCGGCAGTGAGGGAGAGAGCATGCATCGGTGGTGCTGTGGTGGAGACTGAGAATAGGGAGGAGTGGTGGGCCGGGCTACGGTTCGTGCGGGATGTTTCAGAGAGAGGCGTCGTTTGTTGACTGGATCACTATGCGCACTGCATGATCGAAATTGCTTTACACACGACAAACAATGGACGATGTGTGCACGACTAATGAAACCAGCGGCTATTGTTCGGCGTTGGACAAGATTCTACCGTTCGATGTAACCATCGTCCACAAATCGTCCAAATATTTGTCGTTCACGTAGCACCGCTCCTGCATGATAAGATATGATCGAACGGTTATGCATCCGGCTGATTTGAGGGAGCCATCATCCGGCTGGAAGGGAGTGTTTTCAGAAAAAAACATGGTGAGACAACTCATGCTCTCAAACCGGTTCTGGTCGAACCCAGCCGAGTAGAAAGACGATTGTGCGGCTGCGGCTGCGCCTGCCTCACTCCGCTCCGACTCTCCTTCCCCAATCCCCACCCAAAACCCTCGCTTCCACCTCGCTCCGCCGTCCACGAGCGCACCATGCCGCCGTCACTCCCGCCTCCGCCGCTGATCGACGACCTCATCCACGAGATCTTCCTCCGCCTCCCGCCGGACGAGCCCGAGCACCTCTTCCGCGCCGCCCTCGTCTGCAAGACGTGGCTCCGCATCCTCTGCGACCCCGGCTTCCTCCGCCGCTACCGCACCTTCCACGGCACCCCTCCCCTCCTCGGCCTCCTCCACAGGCTCCAGGTCCTCGAAGGACGCCCCGCGCGTCGCTTCGCCTCCACCACATCGGTGCCGGACTTCCCCCACCCGAGCTCCGGCGACCCCTGGGAGCGCGCCCTCGACTGCCGCCACGGCCGCGTCCTCATCTATATGAGGACGGACGAAAATGCGGACTACCTCGTCTGGGATCCCGTCACGGGCGAGCGCCACGGTGTGCCCTCGCCGGACATCGATTGGCTGATCGAATCTGCGGTGGTGCTCTGCGCCGCCGACGGCTGCGACCACCTCGACTGCCACGGCGGCCCCTTCCGCGTGGTCTTCGCGGCCACCCACGACTACAAAGATACTCCCTCTGTAAACTAATATAAGAGCGTTTAGATAACTAAAATAGTGATCTAAATGCTCTTATATTAGTTTACGGAGGGAGTACCATATTTGCGAGCGTCTACTCATCAGAGACGGGCGTGTGGAGCGTGCCAGTGTGTCTTGACAAGAGCTGTGAAGTCTTTACCCAGCATATGCGAGAGGGGCTTGCAGATAGGCCATACTACACGCCCTATCTCCAGCCTAGGCGAGGCACCCTTGTTCGAGATGCAGTCTACTTCACAGTTCGGTGGGGTAATCCAATCGTCAAGTATGACTTGGGCAAGAATTGCTTATCCATGATTGACCCACCGGCAGAGGACGTGTACTACGTTTCTCTCATGGTGACGGAGAACAGTTCACTGGGCTTTACCTGCACTCGGGATTCCAGCCTTTATATGTGGTCAAGGAAGGTGGATACAGAAGAAGCTGCTGACTGGGTACAATGCAGGGTCATTGAGCTGGAGAAAACAATTCCTGTTGCCAATCCTGATGACAAACCAGTTGTGGTCGGCTTTGCGGAGGGTGTGGGTGTCATCTTCATCAGCACATGTGTTGGCTTATTTATGATCAAGCTCAAGTCAGGGTTGGTCAGGAACGTTGGCGAGGCCGGAGTCTACTTTAGCGTCCTACCTTACATGAGCTTCTACACTCCAGGTATGATACTGGCTCTTGCCTGTCTCTCGGCATGCATTTTCTTTACAGCTTCTGTATGTTTGCTTACATAGTTGGCGCTGGTTCTTCCACACTTATCAGTACAAGTTTGTGTATGCTAGTGAAAAATGAATATGTGGCATGGGGAAACAGAATGTAATTTTGCTTTCATATTGTACTCCCTCCGTTCCTAAATATTTGTCTTTTTAGAGATTTCAACAAGTGACTACATACGGAGTAAAATGAGTGAACCTACATTCCAAAATATGTCTATATACATCCGTATGTGGTGGTCCATTGAAATCTCTAAAAAGACAAATATTTAGGAACGGAGGGAGTAGTTGCTAAGGGCCATGATATGCATTGGTCCTATTGCTAAATGCACACACAAACTTCATGCTCTTGTATTATCCTGCAACCTTGCTTCAGATTTTCTTTCTGTAAACTCTTATGTTTTCTAGCATAGCTATAGCTCACATCAGGCTCAGTCTTGTAACCCTCAGAATTAGTACTAGCACTTACCTCACCAAAGTGGAATGCTGAGTTGAACTGTTACTTATTAGTTTTGTGTATGTTATCTTTTCAGATCATGGCACATTGTTGTCGTTATGACTAACTGATCTCTGAGTACTTTGTTTTATGTTGAGCGGTTTACATACAGATAGTACAAGTCATTATAATCGATTGTGTGTGTTTCTTTGTCGAAATTATCCTGGTTGTGTTGAAAAGTTTTTAATATGCCAGGCATATCTCAGTTAATTTTTGGATAGTGCTTGGCTTGGCTACTTGGAACTAAATTTAAGTGTAGTCTATGTTGTTTCTCTTTAGTTGAATATGATGTTCAGTATTGCTCTCGTCTTCAAAAGGGCTAAGTAGCATTGTCAGACGTTTTGGACTTACAATTTGAAATACAGGGATCCAAGTTGTTATTTAGTCTCACCATAAAACATATACCATCTCTAAATCAACTGAAGAACCGATTTTAGTTTAACGGGCATGTAACTCAGATGTTTTACGCTTGTACTGCAAACATTGGAAAGTATTGTCAAGGACTCAAGGTTATGCTGTTCTAAAATAAAATGCACCACTTATAAAGTTGTTTTCTTCTTTTCGCTAGAGCCGTTTATTGGTCAAGTAGAGGGTGAAGCATGAACTTGCTGCTAGGCTAAAATGGATATTGCTAAATAATTGAATAAACATGTTGGTATGATATTGTTCTGTTGCCTTTGGTTTAGATTTTCTTGAAAAACTATATGTTACTTTCTGGCATGGCTGAAGTTGATATCTGAAATCCATTCCTGTAATCTCTTGAACAAAATAACAAGTACATGGCACAGCGAGTTTTGAATTCTTAAGTTGCTTATGAGTTTTGTGCTTGGTATGTTTACAGATCGTGGCAGAATGTTGTCGCTGGCAAGGACTAACTGATCGCCGATGCGCCGCACAGCAGTGGTACAATGCATAATGGACAAATCCATCTTCTGGAGTGTGCTGCTGTTGCCTTTTTTTTGGAGCTACTACTATCAAGTTGGTCTGCTTTCGTTAGCGGTAACTAAGCATGGCGATTGCAAGTTTGGTTGTTGTTGTTCAATTCATCCTTATCATGTGGCCGGTCAGAGACCAGAGACTTGCGTTTCAGTTTCGTATGTTGCCTTCTTATCTGTTGAGCAGTTTTAAGCAGGAGCGGTGCAAGTCATCATGTTTATGTGTTTGTGCTGCGAATTGTCCTGCTTACATTGAGCACAAACCGTACTTGTTGGATATGTCGGGCTGACATATTTGAGTTACTGTTTGGTTAAATGCTTGAGTCAGCCACATGAAACTAAACTTATGTGGGCCTCTAATTTCTGGAAAAAAAAAGGAAGTGTCATTCAATGTTGGTCTCTTGGCTTGAAGAATGCTGTCTCCTGTGGGAATGTTATGCTGTCGTAAGAAGCAGCCCTGTTTTCTCCTGTGATTTTATAATTATTATTATGGGCCCAATTAAGTGGCCTGAACCTAGATGTGGGACGACGCAGGGCTAAGGTTGGAGGGTTTGATTCTTGGTGTCAAGGGAAAATAGGTTTATTTGGCACTAAAAGCACTATATAGTGGCATATTTAAAAGCAATTAGGAGAACATGTTTTTTTTTTCATTTTCTGTGATGACTGTTTATGTTGGAAGTGTGAAAGTAGAAATTTTTCCGGCGATGTAACGAGCCCAAACTCCTGCATGTGTGGCCAATGAATCCCTTTCAGAAGTTCATATTACGAGCGTCCACATGAAACTCCTTTGCACTTGAGCCGTAGGTCCTGAAATGTTAAGGTAATCTTTTTTCTTTTTCAAGATTCCTAAATTGTTTTTGACATAGCTTACAAAAACGTCTTACATTGTGGAATGAAGGGAGTAGTTTTTATAGGGATACGGCAACAACCATCGGGGTTGCTCTAAGAAGCAGCTCTTGTTGCTCCTGTGGTTTTTGTGCTCTTGTGGTGTTCAGATGCAGCCGCTCGAGGAGTCACGGTTTTCCATGTTTTCAGTTACACATCTAAACTGCATATGGATTACCCCCTCTTTAACGGTGTTTCGGAATACATAGAAATGTGGTCTGGGTTATACCACCATCATGAGCTCTGATGATTTTCATGTTCACTGCAGTAGAAAGTCAGCCATTTTGGTCATATGTTACGCTCCGGATCAATCGTAGCAATATATGTGGCAGTTACAGAATCTGGAATCTGGAATACAAGAATCGAGGATCTGGGAAGATCG
>NC_041387.1:105531153-105536704 GCF_002162155.2 Triticum dicoccoides | reverse complement strand
CTCCGCGAAACCTAGCCCTACTTAACCTTGCTCCGGGTGTCCCAAACGTGGGCTGGGAAGCGGCTGCTGGGCCTCCGAATGCGATGGGCCCGTTCCGGCCCCGTGGGTGTTGAGGCATGTTCTTGACAGTGTGGTACTTGGGCCGTAACACTCCCTCCTCCTTGAGACACAGCTTGTCCCCAAGCTGGCGCCCGCGGAAAATGGTGTTGAAGCTCTGGCCGATCCTCCCAGGTGGCTAACTCGGGTGGCTGATCGGTCCAACGAACGCGCACCTGGGTACAGAACGTGGGTGGCTGATCTGCGGTCCTCCAGGATTTCTTCTGGCACGGGCGTCGGTGCTGTCGTCGCTGGTAGCTGTTGAATCACCCGTTCCGTGGGCGGAAGTGCTTGCCGCAGCTGGGAGACATGGAACACGGGGTGGACGGTGCTGTCTTCGGGCATCTGCAGCTTGTACGCCACCGCACCCACGCGATGAAGCACCTTGTAGGGGCCGAAGTAGCGGAAAGCGAGCTTCTGATTGTTGCGCGTAGCCACCGATCGTTGGACGTAGGGTTGCAGTTTGAGGAACACCCAATCGCCCACCTCGAAGACTCTGTTGGAACGACGCTTGTCCGCGGAGTCCTTCATTTGTTGGCGAGCCCGTAGCAGATGTTGACGAATGAGGGCCGTCATCTGGGCGTGGTCTTGGAGCCACTCCGCCAAGTCAGGAGAAGCGCAAGCCACAAGGTCGATGATGTCGAAATGACGCGGGGCGTGGCCGTAGAGCACCTTGAAAGGAGTAGTGCCAAGAGCTGAGTGCGGGGACGTATTGTACCAGAACTCAGCTAGAGGGAGCCATGCATACCATTTGGTAGGACAAGAGTGGACGAAGCAGCGCAGGAAGGTCTCCAAGCACTGGTTGACCCGTTCCGTTTGCCCGTCCGTCTGGGGGTGACGAGCAGTGCTCATACGGAGTTGAGTGTGTGTCAACCGGAAAAGCTCCTTCCACAGCACACTTGTGAAGATGGGGTCCCGATCGGAGACGATCGACTCCGGAAGGCCGTGGAGTTTGTAGACATGAGAGACGAAAGCCTGCGCCACTTGGAAAGCGGTGAAAGGATGCCGGAGCGGAATGAAATGCGCGTACCGTGAGAATTTGTCCACCACCACCAAGATGGAGTTGTGGTTGGATGAGTGCGGTAGCCCTTCCACGAAGTCCATCGTGATCGTTTGCCATGCTTGTGTAGGCACCGGCAACGGCTCCAGGAGGCCCGGGTAACGCACACGCTCTGGCTTGGCATGCTTGCAAGTCTGGCACGCCTCCACGAACAGCTTCACATGATGTTTAAGGCCGGGCCACGTAAAGAGACGTCTCACTCGACGATAAGTAGCGTTGAATCCTGAATGCCCACCGATAGCACCGGTGTGTAGTGCTTCCAAAACATGCCTCTGGATGGCCACGTTGCCCCCAAGCCAAACCCGGCCTCGGTGCTTGATGACACCATTGTCCAACAGGAAACCATCAAATCCTTCTGGTGAAGTTGCAAGCCTGGTGAGGATTTTATGTGCTTCAACACTGCCTTGATAGCCTGCCTGTACATCCTCCAGCCAGGCAGGCACGGCAGAGGTGATCGCTGCCAGATCACCCTGAGGCGGGCTTGGGCGGCGAGAGAGCATGTCGGCAGCTCGGTTGTCAGTGCCCTTCTTGTAGATGATGCGATAGCGAAGGCCCGGGAGTTTGGCCATGATCTTTTGTTGCCAAGGAGTCGTCAAGCACAGATCTTCAAGGTGGATGAGGCTCCGTTGGTCGGTGTGAATTGTGAACTCGTTGCTCTGCAGGTACGGGCGCCAGTGATCCACGGCCATCAGGATCGCGAGCCCCTCTTTCTCATAAGTGGACAGGGCGCTGTTGCGCGGCCCGAGTGCTTTACTCAGGAACCCAACTGGGTGCTTGTCCTGGGAGAGAACCGCTCCAATCCCGTGCGCAGAAGCATCGGTCTCCAAGTGAAATGGTTTCTTGAAGTCGGGCAAAGCCAGAATGGGAGCTGAGATCAGAGCTTGCTGGAGTGCCCGGAAGGAGCCTTCTTCCTCGTCAGTCCAGCGGAAAACCGTACCTTTCTTCAGCAGGTTTGTCAGCGGCCGGGAGATGAGGGCGAAGACACGGACGAATTTCCAATAATACCCTACCAATCCCAAGAATCCACACACTTCTTTCACCGTTATCGGGGGCGGCCAAGACTAGACTGCCGCGATATTCTTTGCATCAGTGCGAACCCCTTCCTTGCTGATTACATGCCCAAGGTAGAGCAAGCTGGGTCGAGCAAAAGAGCACTTGTTGCGGTTGATTCTGAGATGGTGCTCCTTCAGCAGGCTGAAAACTTGGCGCAACAACCGAACGTGAGTGATCAAGTCTGAGCTCTGGATCAGGATATCATCAATGAACACCAGCACTCCTTTGTGTAACAGCGGAGACAGGACGATGTTCATGCCCCCTTGAAACGTGCTGGGCCCCCCTGTGACTCCATACGGCATGACCTTAAACTCAAAGTGTCCATGGTGCGTCTTGAAGGCTGTCTTGTATTCATCCCCTGGCCTCATGCGAATCTGGTGATATCCTGCCCTTAGGTCCAAGCTGGTAAAGAAACACGAGTCCGCCAACTCATCCAGCAACTCGTCAATGATGGGGAGGGGGTAGCGGTTCTTGACCGTGATCGCGTTGAGGTGGCGATAATCTACGCAAAACCTCCATGTCAAGTCCTTCTTCTACACCAACAAAACAGGTGAGGCAAACGGGCTCACGCTGGGCTGAATGATTCCTTGGGCGAGCATGTCGGCCACTTGCTTCTCCACCTCATCTTTCTGCGCTGGGTTGTGCTGGTATGGTCTTAGATTGACCGGTTTCACTCCTGGCACCAATGGAATAGCGTGGTCGAACGCTCGATGTGGTGGAAGTCCTCTTGGTTCTTCAAATAGCACTTCATATTGCTCAATCAGCTCGCTCACTTCAGCTGGCAACGGTGGCTCCTTGGCCTGTTCCTGAAGCGTGCACAGTTGCACCACTCGGGCGATGGCAGAGGTCTGTATCATGAAGTTAAGCTCGTTCTTGGATATCATCTGACAGGAGGTGGTATCGGCCTGAGCTCCCTGCAAATGCACTCGCTTGCCCTGGTACTCGAAGCTCATCGTCTTTTCCAGCCAATGGACTTGCATCGGGCTATGTGTTGCTAGCTAGTCGATGCCGAGAATGGCATCGTAGCACCCCAACGGCAGAACCTTGAAAGTGGTGTGGAATTCCACCCCATGCGATCGCCACTGGCAGTCAGAAACCTCCTGATCGCTGCACATCTGCCCCCCATTGGCCACCCGAACTGAGAAAGGGTGTTGAGCAGCCTGAACCCCCTGTAACCGCTCAGCCAGAGCCAAACTGACAAAACTATGCGACGAGCCGGAGTCAATCAGCATAAGCACTTCTCTGTTCTGCACCCAGCCATGGAGGCGCATAGTTGTGGGCGAGTCGGCGCCCTCCACCGCCTCTCTAGACAGCACACAACAATCTGCCGATGGCGCCTCCAGTTGCTCTTCCTCCGTGTCTGTCGCCGGCTTGTGCAACATCTCGAGCATTTCCTCGACGACGTGAAGCTGGACCATAGGCCCGCAACGATGATCGCGGCCCCACCGTTCACCACAGGTGAAACAGAGCCCCTTGGCCCTTCGGTAGGCTCGCAGCATCGACATCCGGTCGTCGCTTGCCGGTGCTCGAGCCGCCTCCGTGGCGCGGCGGTCCTCTGCACGCGCATCCGAGCTGCTCCCTGCCACTTGTCGAGGTGGTGGTGGAGGTGGCAGGGGAAGGGCTGTGCGCGGAATGGCCCGGGAATGGGAGCCACTAGGAGCCCGCCGATCGTCTCTCTTCATAGCCTCCACCACCTCTTCCTGCAAACAAGTCAAATCCACGGCAGTATTGAGCGTTTGGGGTCGATGCAACAAAACAACAACTCTAATTTCCTTAAGAAGACCATCCACAAAATGAGTAATAAAGAAAGCCGGCTCCCAAGAGGTGTGATGGGCAGTGAGATTATGCATGAACTGAGTGAATTTGTCCGCATATTCGGTCACGGACCCAGTGTGTTTGAGACCATTAAACTGACGCAAAAGGACTTGAAATTCCTCCCGACCAAATTGCAAACAAACAGCAGCGGCGAAATCGTCCCAACTAGAGTACAGGAGATGTGCTTGTGTAGCTTGCAGCCAGGAAAGAGCCCCATCCGTGAAATACATAGCAGCACAACTCACCCAAGTGTCGGGAGAGAGTGTGCAGACGCGAAATAGGCTTCGCACTTCAGCCGCCATGGCCGAGGCTGACTGCCGCCGAAGGTGGGAAAATCAAAACGCGGAGGAAAAGGCGGGCGAGAAAAATTTTGATCCCCTGCAAACGAACTCTCCCCGGAATGATGAGAATCGAACGCACCGGTGACCGGAGGCGCCCCCAGGATGTGCTCACCTGGTGACTTCCCCCGATGAAGTGTTGTGAACCCGTGGCCTTGCCTGTCGTCACCACGAGCCGAGAGCGGCTCACCCGCCACCTGGCGCGGAGCTGCTGCCGTCAGAGGAAGCAGAGGAGGCAGATCCGTCAAGCGGATCAGCGGCCCTCCGTTCCTTGCCGACTCCATGTCCGCCGTCTGGCGCGATGCTGATGCCGCTAGAGGAAGCAGGGGAGGAAGATCCGCCAATCGCACCGGTGGCGCCTTCCTCCTTGGTGCCTCCACGTCCAGCGTCCCGAGCGCCTTCCCCGGTGCCGCCTGCGCCACATGTGAGCGCAGATCACCCACCTCGACCCGCAGCTCCTCCACAAACTGCTCGATCGTAGGCTTCCACCCTTGCAACTCGAGGACCATCGGGTGGATCTCGTCGATCTTGGTCGTCAACGCTGAGATGGCCGCCGTCAGATCCGCCAACGCCTTGGTGTGATCCTCCATCGTCGCAGCCTTGCCTCGCCTGGGTTGGATGATCGATGGGAAACGGCCCGCCAGATCTGAGGGGAAAACGGCGACAGATCGGGGAGGGAAAGAGGCTCTGATTACCACTTGTTACGCTCCGGATCAATCGTAGCAATATAGGTGGCAGTTACAGAATCTGGAATACAAGAATCGAGGATCTAGGAAGATCGAGAGAGAGGAGGGGGGAGTTAAGAGCCGCCGTCAGGTTCTGGTTCTTCCATATCCTCTCTCTGGAAAACCTAGCCCTACTTAACCTTGCTCCGGGTGTCCCAAATGTGGGCTGGGAAGCGGCTGCTGGGCCTCCGAATGCGATGGGCACGTTTCGGCCCCGTGGGTGTTGAGGCCTGGTCTTGACAGTGTGGTACTTGGGCCGTAACATCATATGTTGTTACATTATTTTTGCCACACTTGCCTAACATGAGGCGCTTAAATTCTTAGTCAAACTTTGACTTGCCTTAGAGAATCTTGGCATACTTTCATGTGTATAACATGTGGGGCTTATGCTTACAAAACGATTCTTGTCTTACGTATGGATAAAACCAAGCACGCACTTAACTTGATCAAATTTTCCTAATTTA
>NC_041387.1:105492678-105530918 GCF_002162155.2 Triticum dicoccoides | reverse complement strand
CTCGGCTGGTGGGGGTGGTGGCGCGTCTGTGGCGGATCTGGCCGGGTTCTAACTGGTTCTGACGGCTGGTCGATGGTGGGTGGCACGGATGGGCTTCCTGGTGAGCAGTCTTGGTGGTGGGCGGTGGTCTTTGGCCCCTTGCTAGTGGATGGGCGTTCCTTGGTGGCCTTGCGTGGATCTGCATCGGTCGCTGCAGTGGGGTGACACACATGGTGTTCGGTGTGGAGGTTGGGTGGAGGGGTAGGTGGCGTCGATGCTAGGGCTGCCTGTCGTCAGCAGGGGTCTGTGTCGGTCGTGGATGCGTCCACTCCACCTCCTCCCCTTTTCCTCGTCCTTTTGCTTGCGGATGCAGCTCCGACGATGTTCAAATCAGGACATGGGTTGCAGTTTCGTCGGGCAAGGGCGTTCCTTTGGACCAAAGCCGATCACTTTGGCTGGTCGTGGGGATGTTTGAATGTAGGACGACGGCCCTGACGGCGGGAGGTGTGGCATTCGTGGGCGGAGCGTGCATCTCATGTGCGGGCGGGCAGCCATGGCCATGCGGGTGGCTTGGTTGCGGGTGGTTAAAAAAGTTAGGGTGTGACGGAGGGGTGTGAGCGCCGGGGTACATCACTTGCCTAGTGCTTGTACTGATCGACGGTGGCGGCGTCCGTTGACGTTCTATCCTTCCTGAAGGCTCCGTCGCGGCATTCCCGCTCCTTTCATCTTGCTTCTAGTGAAAAGTAGATCTACAGGATCGGGCAGTGGCGGCTATCCATGATCGTACCCTTTTGAGAGGCATCGTTTTGGAGTTTTAACTTCATCATTGTCTGTCTCACTTCTTCGTTGTGGATTCTCATGGTGGTGATCTCTGTCGATTTCAAGCAGCCTTCTTCGCATATTTGTAGTTTGCTTGGTAGTCGGTGGGGTGGTGTATCGGTGCCTGGCATCTTTCTATCTTATTTTGAGTGTGTGTTGTGTGCGATGTTGGCGTGTCTTTATATTGATCTACTCGAATGTAATAGATTTTTTTAGGGGATAGCCAAACTTTATTCATCAAAGACCACAATGGGTGGGATACAACTCAGATCATGGGGTTGGCCTAACCAGAGGTGGCGCCCTGGACCGAGACTAAGTGAGTATTTGGCTAGTTTATGTGCTTCGACATTAGCAGCACGACCTTCAAACCAAAAATTACACCGAAAAATAGATGCTCTAATATTATTCTCCTCGATGATAGAACCACTCCTTCCTTTGCCTCCACTTGAAATATCAACCACCATTTGCTTGGAGTCAGATGCAATGACGAAGTTGTGGATATTAAGATCTTCCGCGAGCGCCAAAGCCTCTCGGCATGCAATTGCTTCAAGTATTGCTGGATCCTCTAGGCCAACTACCACCAACGCGGAACTGCCTAGGTAATTACCTTGCCCATCCCTGCAAACAGCCGCTGCTGATCCACCCTTCCACGCTCTCACTCCAGCATCTACATGGATCTTGGCAAATCCAGAAGGGGGAGCCTTGGGACGAACCGCCCGTGTCTGCCCCATTGCTGGAGCTTCAGTCCTTGTCGTCGGGCTTCTCATATTAATCATATTGAGTTCATCTATGAAACGCCTGACAAACGAATTAGTTGCTTGAGGCGATTGGAAAATTCCTTCATGAATAGCCTTGCACCGTGCAGTCCATATCGCTTAGAGTGTGACCGCAAGCAAAACAAATTGATCATGAGCTAGTGACTGCATGAAGGTGAAGAGCCACTGCTTGGCGTTGGGTTCCGTGTTTGATACCAGGCTTTGTGCTAGCTCCTCATCAACTAGTGCTCACACACATCTCGAACTAGTGCATTTTACCAGAGAATGTCTCCATGAGTCAGGAGAACCGCATAATCCGCAATGAGCATTATCAGCCATGTGTAGATGAGCCCTGACGTCCTCCGTAGGGAGAGAATGCTTCGATAAGCGCCAGAGGAACATCCTCACTTTTGCCGGAACCTGGGTCCTCCATAGTGTTTTCCATGCTCCCTCCTCGACTGCAGTGTTTGAGGTACCAGCCATACCCTCAAGCCATGCCTCCCGGTGCTATCTTGTTGCTACAAGCATGCGATAAGCATATTTGACAGTGAAGTTTCCACTTGTTTCAAAATTCCAGCTCCAAAAATCCTGGAGGTTACGAGTGCACACCGGGATCCCCATAATAATGCTTGCATCCATCGGCATAAAAACTTGGTTGACTAGCTGGTTATTCCACGAAGCGCTTGTGTGGTCGATGAGCTCCGAAACCATGATCGATGGGTTAGGGTGAATGCTCCCATATGGCCGTAACATCTCATCTCTTGGCAGCCACGGGTCCTCCCAAATGCGAGTAGATTGACCATTACCAATTCGGCGGATGAGCCCTTGCTTAAGTGTGTCCCTGCCCTCGATAATGGCTCGCCATATCTGACTAGGATGGTTGCCCAAAGTTGCCTCCAGAATGGTGGAATCAGGAAAATATATGCTTTTCAACAAGCGGGCGCTAAGGGATTCTGGTGCTTGGAGCAGTCTCCATGCCTGCCGAGCCAACATCGCCATATTGAAGAGTTCAAAGTCTTTAAACCCTAGGCCTCCCATTCTCTTCGGCTGCGTCATGATTTCCCATGATGCCCAATGAGGCTTTCTTTTGCCTTCTTTGCTTCCCCACCAGAACCTCCTAATGAGCATGTTGAGATGCTCACATAATCCCCTTGGAAGTTTAAAACATGACATGGAGAACACCAGTATGGACTGAGCAACATATTTGATTAGGACCTCCTTGCCTGCCGATGACATAGTGTTTTCCACCCAGCCCTGCACTTTGCTCCATAACCGATCTTTGAGGTATTTAAATGCCCCGTTCTTCGAACTCCCAATATCTGATGGCATTCCTAGATACTTCTCATTTAGTGTTTCATTGGGTACATTGAGTAGGCCTTTTATTTCATCTCTGGTAGCTTCTGGCACTCCCTTGCTAAAGAAGATTGATGATTTTGCAAAGTTCACTCGCTGACCTAATGCTTGACAGTATGTGTTCAGTACTAGGTTCACCTCATTAGCTCCAGCACTATTTGCCTTCCAAAACAGCAGGCTGTCATCAGCGAATAAAAGATGGCTAACTGGTGGCGCCGTAGGAGCCACTTGTACACCACTCAAATTGGATGACTCACTTTTTGATTTCAACAGGCACGACATGCCCTCTGCTGCTAGCAAGAACAAGTACGGGGATATTGGGTCCCCTTGTCTGATCCCTCTGGACGGTTCAAACTCGTCCAATCTCTTTCCATTAAACATAACAGAAAACTTTACTGTGGTGACCAGTCCCATCACTATGTCCACCCATCTCTCAGTGAACCCCAGCTGAACCATTATTGCTCTCAAATATGGTCACTCCACCCTATCATAGGCCTTCATCATGTCTAGCTTCAGAGCGAAAGATTGATGCTTCTTAGCTTTATTCCTCTTCATAAAGTGTAGGCACTCGTAGGCTGTGATGATGTTGTCAGTAATAAGTCTACCAGGAACAAAAGTTGATTGTTCCTCGGAAATAATATCAGGTAGTATCACCTTCAGCCGGTTAGAGATCACCTTGGATGCAATTTTGTAGAGAATGTTACATAAACTGATTGGACGGAACTGGCTCAAAAGAGTTGGATTTTTTACCTTGGGGATCAACACCAAGACTGTCTCATTGATGCACGCCGCAGATTCGGTGCCTTCAAAAATTTTAATCACGACTTTGGTGATTTCGTCCCCACATGTCTCCTAGTGCCGCTGAAAAAAGTGAGCGGGGAAGCCGTCTGGTCCTGGTGCCTTGGTGGGAAACATCTGAAATAGGGCAGTTTTAACTTCTTCTGCGATGTACGATGCATTTAACGACACATTCATTGTCTCCGTGACCTTGCATGGTACTGTATCTAGCACCTGAGCCATATCTCCCACCCCCTCCGTCGTGTACAGGTCCTTATAAAAGGTGGTCGCCATAGTTTCCATCTCCGGCACGTTCTCCGTTACCCTCCCATCAACACACTGCAATGCCTTGATTTGGTTCTTCCGCCATCGCCTGCTCGCTCTCAAATGGAAGAAATAGGTGTTTTTGTCGCCATGCATGAGCCAGTCAATCCTAGCTCTTTGCCTCCATAAAATTTCTTCCCGGTGAAACAGCTCGACCAAGCGATCACATATCTTTATCTCCTATCACGATGGGTCGGATCTTCCTGGGAATTCCCGCATCACCTGTAGCTCCTTTTTCAAATCTGCGATTTCTCTGCGAGCACTGCCAAAGTGCAGCCGATCCCATGTTGCCAGATCGCCCGACAGCGCATGGAGCTTCGCTTTCACTTGGCCCGCCGAATCCCCAGCCGCCTGATTCCATCCCGCATGCACCATTGTCTCCAGTGTCGGGTCGCGTTCCCAGCAAAGTTCCTATTTAAATGGCCGTGGCCCCCGCCTGCATGCATGCACTGCTTGGAGCCGAAGCAACAGAGGTACGTGATCGGACATAGCCGCAGTGAGGTGCTCCAGTGATGCATCTGGGAAAGCCAAAGCCCACGCTGGGTTAGCCACGCTCTGATGCAAACACACCCTAGTGTATGTGCCACCCACCACCTTCTTCTCAAACGTCCAGTTCTGTCCTTTGTACCCAATATCCGACAAAGCTACATGTGTCGATCGCGTCTCGGAAGGAGTCCATCTGCGCTTGGCTTCGTTGGCCAATTCCATCATGCTCATGGGCATGAAGTACTTCATTGAAGTCTCCAATCATACCCATGGATCATTGCTCGTTCCTGCGATTCTGCGCAACATATCCCATGTTTTGTACCTCTCACTTGTTTGGGCCTCCCCATACACAAATGTGATTTTGGTTTTAGTTTCTACCATTTGCTCAACAGATACATCTATGTGGTACTCAGAATAACCCAACACTTCTAGCTTTATTTCCTCATTCCAAAAGATGCCAAGTCCACCACTCCTTCCGGAGCTGCTTACAGCAAAACTTTTATTGTAGCCTAAAGTTCCTACCAGATTCTCAACACGTGAGCCCTCCAACTAGGTTTCAAGAATGCATATAATGGAGGGGGCATGTAGCTTCGAAAGATCTCGAAGCTCTCGAACTATCGCAGGTCTGCCAGCCCCACGACAGTTCCACACTAGGCAACTCATTACGCCTGGCGCGACCCATTGATAGGGCCCGCCGTTTGCGCATTATTTGGGTTGGTTGAGGTTTTGTTCTTCACTTGATTCTTTTCCATCTGAGGGGGGTTGGTCTTCGTCCTTTTGAGATCCTGCTTTGACGAAGGGCTCTGCGGAACTATGATTGTGGCTGGGGTTTGCGGCTCCATCGGAGATGATGTGCTCGTTCCTGGGGCAGTAAGCAGAAGTGTGTTTCCATGAGCTCCTCTCTTGCGGTTCCCTTCTCCTTCTTCCATATCTATATCCAGATCAGTAGCAGGGTCAAATTTATCTTGCTGTGTTCGACTAGAGCCACGCCTTCCTTGGCCTGAGCGGCCATTGCCTCGCCCTCGTCCACGTTGAGAGCCTCTTGCTGCACCTGGTCCGCGGCCTGGACCCCTGAACCAATCTGCTTTCAGGTTTTTAAACACTAGCGCAGATGGAGGATGAATTCCATTACCACACTCTTTGAACAGATGGCCTAGCATACCACAGACATCACACCAATCTGGCAACCTTTCGTATTTCACCCTGAATATCTCCCTCCTCTTCTTGATCACCAATGAGACAACGTTCTTGAGCGGCTTAGTGACATCTACCTTCACCCGAACCCTAAAAAAGTTACCCTCAAAGTCCTGGGATTTAGGTTCAGCAAATATGAAGTCGCCAACAGTAGCTGCTAGCGATTTAATCAAGTGGAAGAATAATTCAGGGAGGTCATGAATCTGAATCCACATCTCGATCTTGTTGAGAACAATAGACGATGGCCTAGTGAATCCATCATAGGACCGCTTTTCCCTTGAAGGTCCAGGGGCCGTCCTCCATGACTCTCTCCCAGTCACCAAGGCAGGAGAGTTGCAGAGTATAGAGGTTGTCTTCTAGAGGGCGGAAACTAACTTCTTGCGCTAGATCCCAGGCCACCCTCATATTGCGGAAGAACCAGTACTGGCTATAGGGTTTCTCCATATGAACTCGCGCGATCGCCATCCACCGCGCAGCTTCCTCTGGTATGTCACCATCTTGAACCACCACATCCTCAAGATCGCCTTCTTTCAGGCCTAGTTCCTTCATCATAGCTTCCATCTCGCTCATCGCTGCGGCCGAAGCCGACGTTGAGCCTTCCATCAGATCTCTTGCCCGTGAGAACGATTTCCGCGGGCGTGAGGACTAGTGGCGAAGCTAGCAGCGAGCTACGCCTAGGGCTGAGCAAGCTTGAACACCAAATTCTTCAAATTTTCAGTACTTTGTAGAAAGGGATTACAAGGAATCTTAGTACTAGGCCTAGGGCTATAGCCCTAGTTGCCCTAGGCTTGTCTCCGCCACTGGTGAGGACCCTAGCCCGATCACGCCAGCACTCACACCAGCCAGACGTCCGAAGCCGCCGGCGGTTGGTGGTCTGGGAGACGCGGGGGATCACGATCTCCACATCGGTGCCAGGCGCCGCCGGGAGGAGTCAAAACCCTAACTAGAGGGGAGGTGCTACTCGAATGTAATAGATGACGGTGGCTTTATTATAAAGCCGGCAAACCGTCGTAAAAGGTGGCCGGCCCACCGAGGGGATGTGCTGATTGAGAGAGATATCTCGAGCAGGCCCACTTCCGCTATGCTTTTCTCCAAGTCCCAAACCCAGTCTCACCTCACTCCGTCCGTCCGTCCGTCCGGCGTCGTCTTCCTCCGCCAGCGCCGCCGCTCCATCTGCGATTCCTCATCGGCGTCGCCGTTCTTAGTTGCTCCCGTCATCTTGGTAAACTTCGTAGCTGATAGATCTCTCATTCTCCACGATTCTCGCAGCCTTATGTGTTTGTAATACCAGCCACATGCTGGATTAATCCCCATTGCTTCTTCTCGTCGGCGCGGTGCTCGCAATCGACGGAGTCGGCAGTCTAGCAACGACGCGTTCCTGGCCGGCACCGCCAGTCAACCAGATGTTCATTTCGTACCTTTTGCTGTGGGTAACTTCGAAGCTTCAGCTATTTGCAGTGAGGGATTATAAGAGGACTGATGCATTCCCACAGCAGCTCTGCTCATCAACCTGATGACGATTTTTTTAGATATCCAGTTTATTTTCCTGGTTTCTTGCTCTTCCATGATTCCATCTTAGCTATCGAGTCTGAAGTCACACTTGCAGTCTGATTTTATAGACATTCTCCTAGTTGATACACCATCTTCAGGTTCCTGCTCAGGCAATACGCTTTGGCGAATGTGGCGTGATTACTGCAGAGTACAGAGGCTGCATGCTGCGATTGGCGTCAACTGCTTCATAGAAATCAGACTCTTCCCAACTGCACATCATAGGGTGCGTTGACCCAGTCTGGTCTGCAATCTTTGTCGTGCTTCCGAGGTATCTGGCATCGGTTGTGATGCAGCCTTGGTGCTTTGTGTCCTGCCTCTTCGCCACTAATGGCTTGAGTTTGGACAAGGCGAACTGTGTGCCATTGTAGACTTGTAGTCATGGTGGGCGTGGTTTCTAACCTCTTGGTTTAGCATTATATGCTAAAAGGCGTCGTGTCCCCTCTTCTTCTATGCTATTGACATACCTCTCCGTGGTGGATTGTTGAAAAAAAATGTTTATTGACATACAAGCTAAAATGAAATTTGATCGTTTTTTTTCTAGAAAAAAAGCTAATTTGATCCGTGGACAGAACGCGATTGCTGCTGGTGTTGTCTCTGTAAAAATCTTGATACAGGGTTTTCAAACTTTTTTGAGTTCACCCATCTGGGTGTTCTTGTTACTGAGTTCAGTCACCTTTTCTCCCCACCACTTTGCACAGTTCAGCAGAGGATGAGCTGCACCATTATTAATGAACTCTGCAAGAGTCCATTCTTTTAGGTAATAATGTTTTTTTAGTGTACTATTATTTTGTGATCAGGTATAAGTTTGCCTCCTTTGTTTAAAAGTATACTTTGCAGCTAAGCCGAAAGCCTATCAATTAATATATAAAAACCTCAACTTGGCAGAATATTGTCAGTAGATGCCAAGATCAGAAAGCACAATAATAAAGAATCAGAAACTGAAGAAGACAAAAACAGCATTAATATCCTAGAGTTGTAAAACGGATGAGAATCTTGTGGATTACATAGTGTACTCCTTGACAAGAAGTCCTCCCTCTTTCCTCACTCTGTGCCATGGGGAAACTTCATCTGCTAGCTCTGCTTCTTCCTGTACTTCTTGGGTTATCTCTGTTGTACATCTGTGAGATACTATGGCTGAGGCCAGAGAGGATAAGAAAGAAACTAAGGAAGCAAGGTGTGAGGGGTCCCAGGCCTACTTTGCTCTATGGCAACACCCAGGAGATAAAGAGGATCCGACAAGAGGCATTGCCTGCGCAGAAGCAAGACACCAGTAACTACATGTCCACCCTCTTCCCCCACTTCATGATCTGGAGGGAAACATATGGTATGTAGTCAAAAGTTCAATTCATGCATGCATAGTCTCTGGTTTGGTCTATTTTAACAGCAACACTTGTTCTTTGTGTACGAGTCATTTTTGGTATGTTAGTAATTAGATGGCCCATGGATGTTTCTATTCTTGTGACATAAGACTGAGATCACAAAATTTACATTTTACAGTTTGTTGACAGTGCATCTTGTTTCTGTTGCTATTTATGCTTTGTACATTTCATTGATGTAAGGCATCCACCCTAGCAACCCTATCATCCGAAAGATAAAGCCACATTATACTCACTTACATGTTCCGCACTGTCTTCTTGCTCGTAGTTAGTGACAAAGGAACATCCTTACCAACCTTAGTTGGGTATATAAATGGTCTCTCAAAAGTAAAAAATCAGGAACAACTTGGATAGTTAAAAGCTATAGAAGCTTTTGTGATGCCCCAATGGACTGATGTTGCGATCGGGGGTGAATTGTGTGTGGATTTGAGCAAGATTGAAATTGGGAAACGATAGGGGAAGAAGAACGAACCCAAAGCTACATAAGATCTAGTTTGTTATCCTTTCTTACTTTCGTTTCTTTTTTGTCCAGTTGCATCTGAGCCGTTAACTGAACCGTCTAGTGTCGACTTCTAGTTGACACCATCTTTAGATTGAAGCTCAGGTTTAGGTTCGAGTCGAACCCTGACAGCTTTCTCTTGATGTCGAAATTTACTCTTGAACATTGGAATACTGACGATGTAAAATACTACTCCCTCCGATCCATATTAATTGTAGTACAAGGTTATACTAAAGCAGCAATAATATGGATCGGAGGGAGTAGTATTTTGGTTAATGATATAGTAATCCTCTTGGAACCTGGCCTCCTACGAGAGCTAAGTGATTGTCTATAGATCTTTTTGTCTTGTTCTATGAAATGTTGTTCAACTATACCTTAACAAAATGCGTGAAGTGATCAGTAGTTGGCTTGTTGACTGAAAATGCTGGGAAAAAATTTATATGAAGACCGTGCATTTCTAACTAATTTTTTAATAAGAAATTTCGGTCCAGTAGAAAGTAATGTTGAAATTTTTGCCAGATATAATTAGCGAACGTACACAGTATTTGATATAAAATTATTCGGTTTATCTCAATGGTATGTGTACTACTTATCTGTGCTGTATTTCTTATATTAGTCCATTCTTTTTATGACGATGATGCTATTGAATTGTGAATTTGGAATAGGGTCGGTATTCCTCTACTCAACAGGAGCGGTGGAGGTTCTGTATGTTTCTGACCCTGGCATGGTCAAGGACATGAGCCACTGCACATCATTTGAGCTCGGGAAGCCTATTTTTATACAGAAATCTCGCAAAGCGCTCTTCGGTGAAGGCATCTTGGTGGCAAATGGCGATATATGGGCCTATCAGAGAAAGAACATTGCACAAGAGTTCTTCATGGAGAAGATTAAGGTGATGCCAGCTTCTTAATGCTTAAATATGAGTTGAAATACTAAGAGCATGATCCGGCATTATAGTTGGAATTTCTGTAAAAAGTCATTATAATTGCAAGAATGATGTTTGCAGGTCATGATAGAACTAATAGTGGAGGCTTCTGCCCCACTGCTAGAAGTATGGGATAGTATGCTTGACGACACGGGAGGGAGTAGAGAGATAGATGTGGATGGTTATTTGCGGAGTTTTTCGGCGGATGTAATAGCCAGGGCATGTTTTGGCAGCGATTTCGCAACAGGGGAAGAAATATTCTACAAGCTCAGGCAGCTTCAGAAGGCGATTTCTCAGCAAGATGCACTTGTTGGATTATCCACAGTGTGGTAAGTATACATATCTAACATAGTGAAAAAAATAAGAAAAAAATAAGTGAAATGCGATTCTTCACCTGCATATTTGTGCAAGTCTTTCAACAGATTTGGTTAAATAAGGTTCATTCTCATTCATCAAACAGGAATCACTGAAATTGTGATGTAAATATCCGAATTTTTTTCCCCAAAATAATCTTGTTGCTCAAATTAAGATAAGTCTTTTCCATAGGGCAAAGTCTAGTCCAGTCCTGTCATAGAATTAATAGTAATTTCCACATTTTACCCAGTAGATACAATCTTGTGACAACATTACTTTATTTTAAAATATCTGGCCACAATTTACTCAGTTGTGACCTTTGTTATGGCTTCTATCCTACTTATATTTCCCTTGACTGACAATGCAGCTGACTAGGTGGACAACTCAGGTTCGTAATCACTGGGGGTGTATTCTGATATGGGGCATGAGCAGTGTGGTGCAGCCGTGCAGCTAGCAGTACCTATTCAGCAAAACTAACACAATTTTTCATAGAACTTGACTGAACCAGAGGGATTTTTTCATAATTTTTCATAGAACTTGACTATAGACCCAAAGTGGTCGGACCCTTCCCTGGACCCTGCGCAAGCGGGAGCTACATGCACCAGGTTGCCCTTTTCTTTTTTTTTTTGGTATATATCTTCTACGAGTACTCGTCCGAGTTGTCAGTCAGCTACCATGTCTTCCTAACAAGTGGATCTAGCTTTTCAGTTAGGGACATAATGTCACAAGTTCAGTACTAATGATTAAAATGTGGCAAGATGTGTTAAATAGGGGAAAATCTGTCTCAAGGGGTAAAAAGCGAAACTTATTGTCATAATGTTTTGTGTGTGATTACAGGAAGAGTTTGCCGACCAAGGCCAATCGAGAGATACAAAAGCTGGAGCAAGAAGTTCGGTTACTCATCCTCAATGTCACAAAGGAACACAGCCGTGGCAGCAGCAACGAAGACGACGATTGCATAAAGACTAAACACAATGGCCTTCTGCGCTCGATTGTCAACAGTGCTCGCCATTGTCCGGCCAGCTACCGTGGTAGCGCCGAGGACTACATCGTTGACAACTGCAAGAGCATCTACTTTGCTGGGCACGAGACTACGGCCGTCGCCGTCACCTGGTGCCTGATGTTGCTGGCCACACACCCGGCGTGGCAGGACCGTGCCCGTGCCGAGGCTCTAGAGGTGTGCCGTGGAGGCACAGAGCTCGACGTCGACGTCCTCCGGCGACTGAAAACGGTGAGAAAGCATCCCGTCATGCATCAATCAGTCTCGAGAAGCTGGCATAACCATTACTACATTCTCTCTCCAGATCACCATGGTGATCCAGGAGACTCTCCGGCTGTACCCTCCGGGGTCATTGATTATGCGCGAAGCGCTGAAGGACTTCAAGCTCGGTGGGCTCGACATCCCGCGTGGAACGATCATTCAGACAGCCATCCCGATGCTGCACCTCGACAAGGATGTTTGGGGCCAGGATGCCGGCGAGTTCCAGCCTGATCGGTTTGCGAATGGCGCCGCCGCGGCGTGCGAGCCGTCACACATGTACCTGCCGTTCGGGCACGGACCCAGAATTTGTGCTGGGCAGAACCTGGCGATGATGGAGCTGAAGGTGGTGCTCGTGCGCCTGCTGACCAAGTTCTCCTTCTCACGGTCGCCGGGGTACCGGCACGCGCCGCTGTTCCGGCTCACCATCGAGCCTGGGTTCGGCATGCCTCTTGTCGTCACGAAGCTTCCATGATCTCTCTCACTGCCATCTGTAGCAAGAAGGTGCCGCACCTGATGAAAACAGTGACGCCGCCACTCCACTGTGTTTGTAATCGGCAAAGCGTTGCTTTCGTCGGTACTTTGTGCGGTGCAAGATTCAGTAAGGTCAGAAAACATTGACAAAGCAAGGTATGGTTATTGATGACATGGTACCCGCATCTCCCCCAAATGATATTTCTGTTGTCAGAAACCAATTCTTTGCTCAAACTGAACTATTATTTTTATTTCTAACAAATTTTTTTTTTTGGAAAAGAGGGGTTTCCTCCGGCTCCATTTTAATTATAAAACGTAGCCGACAACAATTGTAGCGCTCAGGTCGGACCCAGAGACCGAACCAAGGCCAGGTTCAAATTATCGGTACTGATTGTGCCGACTCGCAAGGAGCTTACATTGATGTAAGTGCCCGGCCCTGAATTTCCCTGGGATGCAGTTGACATTTCTGCAGACACTTTTGAATAGTAGCCCTGATCCTTCTCATTTTGAAAGTGATCAGGGAGGAACGCGCTGCAAAAGGTCTATTGCCCCTAGCCCATCATCCATTTGAAACAATCTCTCTTACCTCTCAATCTCAAGCCCATGACTCTCAAACTTGAAGAGTTTGCTCTTGGGTGTTTCCTTGTTGAAATCTACTGCCATGAGGGTGTGGTCAGAAGTTGTTGTTGCAGTTGTCGTGGCTGTAGAAGGAAGAAATCTCAGATTCCAGTCAGCGTTAACTAAAATCCTGTCCAACTTTACTGGTGTTGGCTCACGTCTCTCATTCGACCATGTGAAGCTACGGTTAATCCATCGCATGGTCTCTGATCCAGCGGTTGAAGCTCTCCATCACAGCCCAATTAATAGGACCCCTAGACGTTTCATGTGAAAATCTGTACATGTTGATCCCCCAACGAAATCCAGGGGCCGGTAATACACGCAGCGGCCTGATCCAGAGCTGGAAGAAAACACCTCTTTTGACCCATCACAAGGAGCAGACAGTGATGAGTGCAGCAGAACTGTTGTCTGTTGTTGGAGGCAGAGTGAATTATTGACAGATATGCAGATACTGTTCTTGGCCGCGAAGATCTTGAGGCAGGCATGGCAATGACTGAGCGACAGATTAGCCGGTAGTATGAAGGAAGCCGCCTTCAGAAGATCCAAAGATCCAGCGTGTGTAGTAGCTTGCTTTCCTGCAGGCATACCATGTCCGAACGACTAGACATGATTGCATCCCTGACCAGCGAGCATTTGTCGGAATCACCGAGATCACGTACGTTCCAATTAAGGATTCTCATCAGAGCGAGGAGCCATACTTGGAAAGCAGCTAACAACAAATTGATGCAAACGGGAATTCTTACTTGAACTCAACTTGGCAGAGCGTACATGGATGCTTGTTGCTTTTCAAGTACAACTTGGCAGAGCGAGGAGCCATTGATGCAAACCGTCTTCTTCCGGGAATTCTTACTTGAACTCAACAGATTCAAGCGATTGAAGTGCGGATGAATAAAAGTTGGATACGATGCAAAGGATGCAGATACAAGCGCCTGAAGCGCGGCTGACTAGCAAATGCAGAGGGCTTCTCTCAGAGAAAGCTGAACTGAAACCTGACACTAATTAAACATGACCTGACGGAAGAGACTGAAGCCAAAAGACTTGATTCTCCTAAAATGCATGCATAATGCAACAACCTCAAATGAGTGACCGCAGTGGTGACAGCTACAGGAGGATGCAGAAGAGGCCGAGTAGTCGCGGATGCCCGCTGAAGAGCTCTGAGTCGCATCAGCAAATATGGCGTCGATGTTCAGGTCGCAGCAACGGGAGAGCTGCCGGACCTCCTCTTGTCCCTGCTCAGCGGCTTAGGCGTCTCCTGAAGAGGTAGCTTAGGCGTCTCCTGAAGAGGTAGCTCGACGATAGAAGCCGCGTGCTGAACCTTGGTCATCTTCCGCCTGCAGGAGGAGGAGCATGAGCGGCTCACCACCCCGCTGTCAGAGGAACTAACAGCGGCTTTGCGCTTGGGGGCGCGCCCAATGGAGCCAACACGTGCCCCGCCATATAACTTCTGGATGCGTGAGCTGCGGCGAGGAGAGGGCACGGCGGCTCTGGGTGCAGGGGAGGCCGCCAGATCCGCCGGCGGCGAAAGGGCGGCCTCGCTTGCCGCGGCTATGGAGTCCGCCATGGGGGTAGCGTCGTCGGAGATGGTGATGGTGGGCGGCTGGAGGAGCTCAAGGGTGGGCGGGAGGGCGTTCCTACGTTTCCTGGAAGAAGACGGTTCTTGTTGCTTTTCATTACCTGCAAATGTTAATGAAGCACATGCGGTAAACATGTTAGTTTTCTGCTCAAAATTCGATCCACCCCAAAAATATTCAAAAAATCTTCATTATACTGTCATTGCAGCTGGTACTAAGCAGTACTCCTAGTTTACAGAGGGAGTACTATATATATATTGTCAATTTAGTTCAGGAATTACTAACCCAAGCATTTTTAGATAATGAAGAGTTTTGCATACATGCATGATGCACGATGTCAATCTAACAGAACTAATTGTAATCCAGTTTGATTGAAAATATTATGGCAAGCACAGATTTGATTATTTTTTGCAACTACTGATCACACACACACACACATATTTCCTAGCAAGCTGATCTAAACAGTGGCTCTGTTTGATAGCAAGTATTAAAAAAACTGCAATATCAGCAAACTGCAGTAATTTAGCCTGTAGGCATAACATACCGTGGTTTTAACATAACAGAGTATTTTAGAGTATTAACAATACAGAGCACATGTTTGACTGTGGCGTGCGCAGTGCTGTAAGTTTAGATGGCTGGCTGTTAGCGCTGCAAACACTCACACCTAACTAGCCGGTGCATTCAACTAATCGGCCATGCAGATGCAGCTAGCTAGCATATACCTTACCATTAGCAGGGCAAACATGCGTAGCTGGCTTCTTTACAATTTATGTCCGTTACCATATGCGTGCATAAGCACAGGAACGTAGCCGGTGGAGAATCTATAGAGACGGCCGCAGCGGTGGCAGTGAACACGATGGTGTGAGAGCGAGACGAGCTTGTTGTGAATAGCTATCGACTGACGGACGCGGAGTTATTGAGCTCGAGCGCAAATGGACTCGTTATCTGGGCTGTTCGTTATAGCAACAGGATACGATGGGATCCACTTCGTGGGCCATGTCACGGGCGCCGTGTTTGTGACGGAGCTAGAACGTGGTGGATGGATCGAAGCAGAGCCGTGGCACATAACGTCATGTCCTTCCTGATCCGTGGCCCGGGAAACTTGCTTTCTGGTTACCGGTATAGGGACCGAGTAAATGCAGGGATGGTGAGCTCGCTAGGGTTGACTCGCACCTCCGCCGCCTGGATTAGTCACTTGCGGGACGGCGGAGCTTAGCGGCGATTCTCGTGCGCGATACAGTTCCTTATGCAACGATTAAGTGGTGAGCAATCTGCCCATTCTTTTGTATTTTCTGTGCGTGATTTGGATGGTGCTCGCTAAGATGAAAGTTCTGTTTCCAATCTGGGTGCCTAGGACCACCGTGCTGGAAGAGGTGAGCGACATCGATATTCCGATGCAGCCATGACACTACCCGCCCAGGGTCGCGCCTATGGTGGAGGGGCCGCGGATGCAGGCCGAGAACGGTCGGCGAGAGCGTCGGAGCACTCTATTGGAAAGATCAACCTTAGAGCTCCTGGGTGGAAAAGAATGTATGTCAGTTAGGCAGAAACATAAAATTTGTGCGACCAAATTATGATGGCATGGTTTGAAACAATCTGAGCATCCAAATTGTGAAAGGAAGTGGGTGCCTATGTTGGTACTGACTAAACTGCTAGGTGTGTGGCCCTGTAAATATGGATGCAGGGCTGACTCATCTATTAGTGCAGGCTTCAGAAATTCAGAACTAGAATAAGTTTGGCAGGGACATTAGATGATTTTGTGGTTTGAAGTAATTAACATGTTTCCGCTAGTGTGTGGAATCGGGAAATTGTTAGTAACAAAGTTGTGCAAGGTGTGATTTGACTATGTTGATTCTGCAGCTAAACCAAAAGTAGAAGAGCAGGATGCTTGCAAATGTTTGCTAATGTTGTCTGTAAAACTATCCATGATACTCATACCTGTTTGTGGGATTTTCTTGGTTGCAAAGTGAGGACATGTGCTGCTGCACGGGGAAGAACACCATGTCCGAACCGGACTACTGCTCTGGAGAAGGCTTATGATCGTCTGGTTTCTGGTTTCAAGGACTGCATGGTGGAAATGCCGCCTTTTGCAGAGATTAGGGATGAGCTTGGACTGGAAGACAGGATTGCCGAAAACGGTGATGTCGTGAACCAAATTTTCAGACTGAAGGGGCACTTGTCTTTGTTGGGGACAAAGGACAAAATAGCCTTGCCAATTATGTTAATTCAGCAAATGAGTCTAGGAACAGATCGGCAGGACTTTTGCCATTGGCAAAGAGGAAGGAGATGGGCAGGCATACGACCAGCAGAGAGAAAGCGCCGTGCGAAGTGTTGAGCAAGAGGCCAGATTCTACACCATTTGCCTGCGATTGGGACACAAAAGGACTACGTGCCTAGACAGGGGAGATGTAGCAAAGCAGGCTAGAAGACGCGCTCGATGCAAGAACCATGAAGTCGAAGATCACCGGTGGAACAATTGCAACAAAGGAGTAGAGCTATGTTTGAAAGAGAGTTGACTGAAAAAATAGGGATGTACCTCCGACAGTAGCTGGATGGTTAGGATAAATGGTGTATGTGTATGAAAATTTGCAGATAATGCAGACTGGTTTGTCGTACCTTGTGTGTCCTCATGCTGAAGATGCGAATTTCCTTTGCGTGTATTGATCCACAAGTGTGTCTGAATGTATTTCTTGATACTTCCTGTGTGGAACTAGTCTGAATAAATAGATTGTGGTCCGAATAATCTGTACTGAATCTGCTGTGAGTTGGGCTGGGTTTCGATCTGGAGAATTATGATGTGGGTGGTCGTTGATGGTTATTCCTCCAGAATTTTGTTTTTGATATTAGAGTTTGTTGGGTTATTTGAAAGACTGTAGTTGTAGCTGAATGGCCCCGACAGTTCATTGCATATTGCATTTAGCTGTCTACAAACAGGTGCCTACTCCAAAATTCTTATACGGCGGACAAGGCAGATGCACGAGTTCAAATCTTGAACAACATGACCTGGAAAAATGGATGCCTACATACAGATAAACGTTGCAGAGGGGGACATGACGTATTGGCCGCTTCATTCGTGTATTCAGCAGTCTAGATTTTTTTTGAGGGGATTCAGCAGCCTAGATTGGTGGGTGCGACGTTGCCATTCGTCCAGAATCTTGGATTTGACGGCCCATAACATGTGCTTCCGTTAGAGCGGTCAAAACGTGACCGACGGCATCGTCTGTGACGTGGGCCATCGACCCTGATAAAGAAACGAATACCTGGGCCTTCACGTGATGGGTCCACGATCTCAAGAAGATTGAACGACGACGATACCGCGAGCACATGTGCTCGAGCACAGAATAGGACTTCCGTCGACTGACTTGTTTCTTTCGCTTGCTATGTTTTTTAAAAAAAGGTCCAGGATTTTAAAAAACTGTAGTACTTTAAGAATACTTAGAAAATACTGTGCTATCAAACAGGGCGACACCAGAAAATGAGATTCACAAATATATAGTATACATACCTTTGCAAATATCTATCTGAGACGTGTGTCGCGTGGCAGGCGTCAAGAAGCCAGCAGGCGGATATGGTAGTATGAAAGGATGAACCACCGTTCCACCTCCAACAACGGAAAGCTTGGCCTTGAGGCTGAGGCTCTTTATGTCAATCGCATAATGATGAAACGACTCCCCGCCGACAGTGCCTGCCCAAACGACGACTAGTCCGGCGACCACCTTCCCGACGTGCTGCACCTGGCAAAATCCGCCAAGCAGCTCGATCCATGGCTTTTCCTTCTCAAACACCCAAATATTGCGGTTGCGACCACCACCATGGTTCTCCTTGAGTAGCCACAGTTGCAGCCGGCGGTGCTTGACGCACACAAGGCAGCACTTGCCGTCGTCGGTCTCTCCGATGGAGTACCTTGTTGTATTCGAGTCCGCCTTCGAAATGGTTGCCGGGAGAGGGAGCATGGAGAAGTCCCTCGTGCGGGTGTCGAGCAAGAGCGACGATGCCCCGGCGGTGTCCCCGTCGTGGTTCCAGAATATGAGCCCGGCCGCGTACATCGTCTGGTACGCCGGGGGCGGCGTGACGGTGTCCGCCGCCCAAGGGTGGAAGCGCCACCCGTGTGCTCTGGAGTCGTACTCGACGGCCCGCAGCCTGCGGCGATCGTCTACCTGCAAGGAGACCACGCGGAAGGAAGCATCGACGTCGCCGACCAGGCAGTTGGCGTCGGCGATGTAGCCGTCCGGAAAGGGGTCGTCGTGCGGGCGGTCTATGTCGACGCGGCGGAGAGAGACGGGGTCGTAGACGGAGAGGGATCCTCTGCCTCTGGAGAGGAGGAGGCGGCCGTTGCGGCAGTCGTGGAGGCGCCACTCCGGGTCGTCCTCGAGGCGGGCGAGCAGGAAATCGCCAGCGTGCGCGATGGCGACGAGGCCGGGGTCGGACCGGGCTGAGCCCGCGAGGTGGAAGAGGGGGAGGCCGGAGGGTTGCCAGCGGGAGAAGACGCCGAGGAAGCTGTGGGGCGACGAGGAGGCGTGGCGTGCGCGGAAGCAGCGGAGGAAGCCGGGGCTGGAGGCGACGCGGCGCAGGCGGCCAGAGGCGCGCACGGCGTGTCCGAGGGAGGCCCACGATGGGAGGCGGAGCAGGATCTCCTCCACGTTGTCGTCCTTGAGGGAGTCCATGGTGGTCATCGGCAATTCGATCGGCACCGGCTTTGGCGGCGTCGTACTCGTAGCTAGGGCAGCTACGATCGCATGCAAGCTAACCGAGATACAAACCCTCGCGGGATTGCCGCAATTTCGTGATCGATGGGCATCTCTCGATGACGGCAACCTCTCTTTCCTTATTTCAAGCTAGCTTTTCGATGGACGTGAAAAATGTTTCACTCTGCAAAAAATTGACATGTTTACGAGAACATTCCTTTCTTTATTTTTTTGCCATGTGACAGTGCAAAAAATTACGAAAGAAGTTTGCCATGTTAGCATTACATATTTGCACACAAAAACGTTTGCCATGAATTAGAAAAAATAATTGAGACCACTTTTTAGGGTCAAAAAATGAATTTGCCATGTGAGCACAAACATTTTTTTAAATGCCATCAGTTAGGACACAAAAAATGGTCAACCTCTAAAGAATAAGAAATGTCATCCTACCTAAATTAAACCTGTCATGGTCTAACTATAAATTTTTTAATGCTCTAAAGAAGAAGAAAATGCCATGCTACCTAAATCGAATATGTCATTGTCTACTTCATAAAAATGGCATGGACTAAATACTGAAATGGACTGTACAGGTGCAAAGGCTTCAGAAAATGGGCTGTAAAACTGTACAGCCCATTCCAGATAGCTTGCTCTCGCTGGTTGGTTAGCGTCGTCTCCGGTAAATGTTGCGGCTCGTTTTACTGCTACCTAGTGTTTGATTTGGTCCCAGATTAACGGGTGGAACTGATGGATTGTGACTGCCCGTATTAGCCAGAAAATCATTATCTCTTAGGCAGCCAACCGTGTTTGTCTGTGTGCACTTTCTTGGGGTGGAAAGGAGCAAAGGGTGAAAGAGAAAAACAAATTGAATCTCATTCAGTTACTAGCCGAGAATGAACTTAGATGTGCAATACTTATGGGCTATGGCACATCTAGATGTGTTTTAGCAAAACTGTTATAAGAACTGCTCAAAATGGGAATACGCCTTGAGAGGTGTCATCAGCGAAGTGCAGGATTAAAGTCTTGAGTTGCATAAGTTGAGCTGCATCAACATTGACACTAGTAGAAAAAGGAGCAAATCTGAGACACATTAATGCCGGTTCAATTTTGAGCCGGTGATGAAGCTATGTACCTAGAGTAGGGTCATGGACATGTTCAAACTACCCTACCCAAGGACATCTCTAAAAGAAACCACCTGTCAGTCAACCCAGAGGTGTTCCACTCAACAGACTCGAGGACACTTGACCATGAAGCTAACCACTCGACCATGAAGCCAACCACTCGACGGCCATGAGATCTAAAGTCACTCTGCACGCCAACGGTCAGTCATTAAGTAGCTTTTATGGTCATCATATCACTTTATGTATAGCGTTACCAGTAACGGCCAATCTTAATGTATCTTAAACCCTGCATAATTGAGGGCCGGAGGGCTCTGGCGGACTCTATATAAGCCACCCCCCTCCTCAGTGTAAAGGGTTCGCACCCCTGTAACTCATACGCATATAATCCAGTCGACTGCCTCCGGGCTCCGAGATGTAGGGCTGTTACTTCCTCCGAGAAGGGCCTGAACTCGTAAAACCTCTTGCGTATACAACTACTCCATAGCTAGGATCTTGCCTCTCCATTAGTACCCCCTTACACTACTGTCAGACTTAGAACCACGACAGTTGGCGCCTACCTTGGGGCAGGTGTCTTAGCGACTTATTGGAGAAGTTGCAATTTTTTCCGATCTCCTTGATCATGGTTTCAGGCGGAGTTTTGGTTGAGGGTCGCGAGATCCGTCTCGGCGCGCTCACGTTCGTCGCCGACGACTCTGCTTGGCTTTAGGAGGCTCCGCTCGACATTGACGCGCTCCCAGTCCGCGGAGCGACGCACTTTCGCGCGTGCGTCCGCGGCGTCCTCCTGCGGCAACCGTCGACCCAGTATCGGTCAGTCGTTGTGTCATCCTCCCTCCCCGCTTCCCGTCGGTGCAAGCGGTCCGGTCGGTCGAGGCTTCAGTGGTGGGTGAGGCACGCGGTGGCCCGCCAGTCGGCCACCCTCCAAGTCGCGACAATCGAGCCTGACGAATCTCTCTATGGCCCGTTCGACCTGTCGACTGGCTCCGCAGAGACTACATCCGAGTGCGACAGCAGTGATCCAATGGCGGAGGTTCTGATGGTCGATGGACCACACGGTCCTCCCGGTTTTCCCGGCACCGAAGGAGGCGACGGCGGAGGCGATCCGTCGCATGCCCACGAGGAGTATCTCCCCGAGCCCCTCAATTCCCTGCAGAGGGAAGATCTTCGCCGCCGGAACATGGATGCGCTACACACTCCTATCGTTGGAGAAACCCCTGAGGCTCGTGCCTTAGAGGACGCGCGCTTGGCCAACTTGGCTGAGCGCACTCGACTGGAGAACCTTCAGCGAGCACTCGACGAGCGTGCATGGCAACGGGTTCCGAACTCCAGTCGACGTCAGCTCTTTCCACCACCGACTCAGGTATATCGAACTCCGATTCAGAATTTAGCAGCTGCGGCCCGTATAGCAGAGTCAATTCAGCCTTCCTAGTCAGAGGCTTGATGCAGATCAGAGATTTACTCCGCACAGCAAGAGATCAAAATTCAGCTGTATCGCAGTCCCAGAATAGGATTCACAGCAGATTCGTAGCTGCAAATACAGTTCAGTCGGCTCACAGCCCCAGATCGCCCCCGAGGCGTGAGGGATGTGGGGACCGGCATGATCAGTACAAGAACCGTGAGCAGTATGATCACCGATTCGATCGCGATGATCGACATCGAGTGCCCACCCCTCCCCCGAGGGGCGGATCGTACGTGCCTCGACAGCAGGATGATAGACGCCAGCACAGTGTTGGGCGAAGGATTCCAGTCGACCCCAGAGAGCCAGGCTTTGATGCGAGATCCATTATCGTTCAAGGTCTGATCGACAGGAACAGAGCTCACCGAGAGGGTCACGACAGAGATGTTCCCACCAGCAGCAGAGTGCATGTCTCAGGACCAGAGTGTTTTAGCAGAGCCATCAGGGCCGCGGTGATTCCTCCCAACATCAGGTTGGCGACTGGAGTCAGTAAGTTCACCGGTGAGTCCAAGCCTGATACTTGGCTTGAGGACTACAGAGTGGTTGTTCAGATCGGTGGCGGCAATGATGAGGTGGCCATGAAGCATTTGCCTCTTATGTTGGAGGGCTCGGCCAGAGCATGGCTGAATCAGTTAGCACCCAGCAACATTTACACCTGAGAAGATCTTTCCCGAGTGTTCGTCAGAACATTTGAAGGAACTTGCAAGCGACCAGCAGGACTGACAGAGCTGCAAACTTGTGTACAGAAGCCGAATGAGACTTTGAGAGATTACATCCAGAGATGGATCACATTGCATCACACGGTAGAGAATGTATCTGATCACCAGGCAGTATGTGCCTTCAAGGAAGGAGTTAAGTACAGAGAGCTGAACCTGAAATTCGGTCGAACCGGAGACATGTCTTCGAGTAGAATGATGGAGATAGCCACCAAGTATGCCAATGGTGAAGAAGAGGATCGAATCCGGAGTGGCAAGCACAAGTCAGTCGCCCACGAAACCGGAGGAGGGAACTCCAGTCGGAAGCAGAAACGGAAAGCCGAGCCAGCTGCTCCTGGAGAAGCCTTAGCTATGACTCAAGGAAAGTTTAAAGGGAAGCCCAAAGGGCCTCGAAACCCCAAGAAAGTGAAGGATAAAGAAGGAAATGACGTGATGGATTTGCCGTGCCACATCCACACGAAGAAAGATGAGGAGGGTAATTTCATTTACCCGAAACATACCACTCGACAGTGTCGGCTCTTGATCCAGCAGTTCCAGGGGAAACAACCCAAGGATAAGGAAAAGGAGTCGGACAAAGTTGATGACAAAGAGGATAGTGATGATGGATATCCCAGGTCAATTCCACCCTGATGATTTTTGCTGACGTTGAAAGCAAAAGTCGGCTGAAAGTTATAAACCGAGAGGTGAATATGGTTGCTCCGGCGACACCCAATTATCTGAAGTGGTCTCAGGCAGCCATCACATTCGACCAGTCTGATCACCCGACGCACATAGCCACCCCTGGGAGGCAAGCTCTGGTGGTCGAACCAGTCGTCGAAGGCACTCCACTGACTAAAGTGTTGATGGATGGTGGCGGTAGTTTGAATATACTGTACGCAGAGACACTGAAGGGGATGGGCATTCTGATGTCCAGACTCAGTACAAGCAACATGAGTTTCTATGGAGTTATTCCTGGCAGGAAGGCCGCATCACTCAACCAGATTGCTCTTGATGTGGTTTTTGGTGATTCCAAAAATTTCCGCAAAGAAAAGTTGACATTTGAAGTGATGGATTTCTAGAGTGCCTATCACGCTATTTTGGGCAGGCCAGCTTATGCACGTTTTATGGCTCGACCATGTTACGTGTATCTCAAATTGAAGATGCCCGGCCCCAAAGGTGTGATCACCGTAACTGGCAATCGAAAGAAGGCGGAAGAGTGCTTTCAGAAGGGCTCAAAGATCGCCGATGCTCAGATGGTAGCAGAAGAATGGATAGAACACCAGAAAAATGCGGACCCGAGTGATTTATTGCGAGCTAAGAAGCCCGCCGCGGAATCAGCGTTTCAGTCGTCCGGTGAGACAAAACCGGTTCACATTCACCCGACTGATCCCAATGCTGCTCCGACTCACATCTCCGCAACACTCGACCCTAAATAGGAAGAAGCGCTCATTCAGTTCCTCCGTGAGAACTGGGACATCTTCGCATGGAAACCCTCTGACATGTCGGGTGTTCCCAATAGACTGGCTGAGCACCGTTTATGGGTCGACTCAAAAGCAAAACCTGTCAAAGAACATTTGTGACGGTCCGCTGTCCAGAAAAGGAAGGCCATTGGCGAGGAGGTGGCTCGGCTCTTAGCAGCAGAGTTTATCCGAGAAATTTACCACCCCGAGTGGCTCGCCAATGTTATCATGGTCCCCAAGAAGGACAAGTCACTTCGCATGTGCTTTGACTTTAAACATATCAATCGGCCCTGCTCGAAAGATCATTTTCCTCTCCCCCGCATCGACCAAATAGTCGACTCGACTGCGGGATGTGAGCGACTGTCTTTCTTAGACGCCTATTTCGGGTACCATCAGATCCGTCTGTATGGACCCGATGAGATCAAAACAGCTTTCATCACCCCATTCGGGTGCTTCTGTTATGTCACCATGCCATTCGGCCTCAAGAATGCCGGAGCCACGTTCATGAGGATGATTCAGAAGTGTTTGCTCACTCAAATCAGTCGGAATGTGGAAGCATACATGGATGACATTGTGGTCAAGTCACGGAAAGGTTTCGACCTGACCTCGCTGAAACATTTGCCAACCTCAGGAGGTATGATATCAAGCTTAATCCATCAAAGTGCACATTCGGAGTTCCTGGCGGAAAATTACTCGGTTTTCTCGTTTCCGAACGAGGAATCGACGCAAATCCAGAGAAAGTGGGCACTATACTCCGAATGAAACAACCTATGCGTGTGCACGATGTTCAAAAGCTTACTGGTTGCTTGGCCGCTTTAAGTCGATTCATCTCTCATCTCGGTGAAAAGGCATTGCCTCTTTACCGACTGATGAAGAAGTCTGACAAGTTCGACTGGACTCCTGAAGCTGATGCAGCGTTTGCAGAGCTAAAAGCCCTGCTTTCCACCCAGCCGGGGCTTGCTGCCCCGATCAGCAAAGAGCCTTTGCTGCTTTACATTGCAGCCACAGGACAAGTCGTCAATACAGTACTTACGGTCGAGCAGGAAGAAGAAGGAAAAGCCTTCAATATACAGCGCCCAGTGTGTTATATTTCTGACGTTCTGACCCCATCAAAGCAAAGATACCCTCACTATCAGAAGCTTGTATATGGGATTTATATGACCACGAAGAAAGTTGCTCATTACTTCTCTGACCATACCATTACATTCGTCAGCGACGCCCCATTGTCAAAGATTCTGCACAACAGAGATGCAACTGGTCGAGTGGCAAAATAGGCGATTGAACTCCTTCCCCTGGATATCATATTTGAGGCAATGAAAGCTATCAAGTCCCAAGCAATAGCAGATTTCCTCGCCGAGTGGACTGAACAGCAACTGCCGACTCAAGTTCACTCGGAGCACTGGACCATGTTCTTTGATGGCTGTAAGATGCTGAATGGTTCCGACGCTGGGGTAGTGTTGGTTTCCCCCCGAGGAGATAAGCTCAAATATGTACTCCAGATTCACTTTGATTCCTCCAACAATGAAGCAGAATACGAAGCACTTTTGTATGGGTTGCGTATGGCCATTTCACTCGGCGTCCGTCGCCTCATGGTCTACGGCGACTCGGATTTGGTGGTTAACCAAGTGATGAAGAAGTGGGACGTCAGAAGCCCAGCCATGACTGGTTACTGCAACGCAGTAAGAAAGCTGGAGAAGAAATTCGAGGGGTTAGAGCTTCATCATATACCCCGACTGAAAAATCAAGCAGCTGATGACTTGGCAAAGATAGGTTCCAAGAGAGAAGCCATTCCCAGTGGTGTGTTTTTGGAACATATCCATGCACCATCAGTTCAAGAGGATCCTTTCACCGAAGAAGCCCCGCAGCCAAAAAGTGCCACGGATCCGACTGAAGTCGAGGTCCCAGCCGTGGTCGACCTGATCATGGAAGTTTTGGTTATCACTCCCGACTGGACAGTACCGTACATCACGTATATACTAAGGAAAGAGCTCGCAGAGAATGAAGAAGAGGCTTGACAGATCGTCCATCGATCCAAAGCCTTTACTGTGATGAAGGGACAGTTGTACAGAGAAAGCGCGACTGGAGCTAGCCAGAAATGCATAACGCCGGAAGAGGGTCGGATAATTCTTAACGACATCCACTTGGGGACCTGTGGACATCATGCATCCTCTCGGACTATTGTGGCTAAAGCATACCGAGCGGGTTTTTACTGGCCCAAAGCAAATGAAATGGCAAAAGAGATAGTCGACAAGTGTGAAGGATGTCAGTTCTACTCCAATATGTCGCACAAGCCCGCCTCAGCCCTGAATACCATTCCAATCGTCTGGCCCTTCGCTGTTTGGGGATTAGATATTGTTGGACCACTGAGGAGTGGCAGGAGCGGCTTCACCCATGTACTGGTGGCAGTCGGCAAGTTCACCAAGTGGATCGAAGCCAAGCCTATCAAGAATCTTGATGCCGGCACTGCTATCAGCTTCATCAGAGAGTTGATATTCAGATATGGAGTTTCGCATAGCATCATCACTGATAACGGGTCAAACTTCGATACCGACCAATTCAAAGCCTTCTGCGCTTCTCAAGGCACACGAGTCGACTATGCTTCAGTTGCCCATCCCTAGTCGAATGGACAAGCAGAAAGAGCAAATGGCCTAATTCTCAAAGGGCTGAAACCCCGACTGATGCGTGATCTCAAACATGCAGCAGGTGCGTGGGTCGACGAACTTCCATCAGTTCTTTGGGGATTGAGGACTACTCCTAATCGGTCGACTGGGAGAACTCCATTCTTTCTGGTCTATGGAGCTGAAGCAGTTCTGCCGAGTGACCTGCTTCACAACGCACCCCGAGTCGAGCTCTACTCTGAAGATGAAGCAGAACAAGCACGGCAGGATGCAGTCGACCTTCTAGAAGAAGAAAGAGAGATGGCCTTGATCCGATCGACCATCTATCAGCAAGACTTGCGTCGATTCCATGCCAGAAACGTGAAGAGTCGAGCCTTCCAAGAAGGCGACTTGGTCCTCCGAGTGGACCAACAGAAGCTGCACAAACTCGCCCCTACTTGGGAAGGCCCCGTCATCGTCACCAAAGTTCTCCACAATGGAGCATATCGTCTGTACAATGTCGGTCGCCAGATTGATGAGCCACGAGCTTGGAATGCGGATCTGCTCTGCCCCTTTTACACTTAAGTACTCACTCGGATGAGATGTAATAAAAGTACTCCTGTAGTTTGTTTATCAAAGACAAAAGTGTTATAATTTTCCCATTAATTTTTGTTGCTTTTGTTTATGTAAGAAATCCCCCAGTGGGTGGCTTAGCTGCGAATCCGTTTCACCTAAGTTTGAAAAAAAATCCTACCGAGTGGAGAGTCTGCCTTTCACTCGGAGGCTTAGTTGCGAACCCGTTTCGCCTAAGTATTTGAAATCCTACCGAGTGGAGAGTCTGCCTCCCACTCAGAGGCTTAGCTGCAGCCCAGTGCTCGCCTAAGTTTGAAAAATCCTACCGAGTGGAGAGTCTGCCTCCCACTCGGAGGCTTAGCTGCAGCCCAGTGCTCGCCTAAGTTTGAAAATCCTACCGAGTGGAGAGTCTGCCTCCCACTCGGAGGCTTAGCTGCAGCCTAGTGCTCGCCTAAGTTTGAAAAATCATCCCACACGGGGGCTTAGCTGCAGCCCAGTGCTCGCCTAAGTTTGAAAAATCCTATCGAGTGGAGAGCAATCCTCCCACTCGGGGGCTTAGCTGCGGTCCAGTACTCGCCTAAGTGTTTAAAATCCTACCGAGTGGAGAGCAATCCTCCTACTCGGGGGCTTAGCTGCAGTCCAGTACTCGCCTAAGTGTTCAAAATCCTACCGAGTGGAGAGCAATCCTCCCACTCGGGGGCTTAGCTGCAGTCCAGTACTCGCCTAAGTGTTTAAAATCCTACCGAGTGGAGAGCAACCCTCCCACTCGAGGGCTTAGCTGCAGTCCAGTACTCGCCTAAGTGTTTAAAATCCTACCGAGTGGAGAGCAATCCTCTCACACGGGGGGCTTAGCTGCAGTCCAGTACTCGCCTAAGTGTTTAAAATCCTACCGAGTGGAGAGCAAACCTCCCACTCGGGGGCTTAGCTGCAGTCTAGTACTCACCTGTGTTTAAAATCCTACCGAGTGGAGAGCAAACCTCCCGCTCGGAGGCTTAGCCGCAGTCCAGTACTCGCCTAAGCATGAAATCCATTCGATCTGCAAGGACGACGAGGTGCAGGTCGACTATTACCTTCTCCTTCAGAGCTACGGCACAAATACAATGTGCGCTCTGCAAGGACAACAAGGTGCAGGTCGACTATTACCTTCTCCTTCAAAGCTACGGCACAAATACAATGTGCGCTCTGCAAGGACGATGAGGTGCAGGTCGATTGCTACCTTCTCCTTCGGAGCTACGGCACAAATACAATGTGCGCTCCATCCCGATCCACAAGGACGCAGGTCGACTGCCATCCGTGCTCCATCCCTACCTGCAAGAGTGCGTCACAAGCACTAAAATATATCCCGAGTGAAAGACAAGGTTCGCTCGAAGGCAAATGCAAACACATTCAACGGCAAAGCCAAGATTCGGATAACGTCCTACGAATCCAGAAGTGCTTAGGCATCAAACCTGTTAAAGTTTATCGGTTACATAACCACTCGGCATTCCGAGGCAAATTTAAGGCATCAAGCATAAAAGTTTTTTACTCCTCCGGTGGAGGACTGGAAGGTGCGATGAACTGGTCCAGGTCGATTCCATCTGCAATCCGAGTGGCAGCTGCAATGAAGGTCTCCATGAAAGATTGGAAGTCATGCTTCTTGGTATTGGCCACCTTGAGGGACGCCAGCTTTTCCTCTCGTGCATCCTTGCAGTGAACACGGACCAAAGATAGAGCTACATCAGCACCACACCTGGCGGAAGACTTCTTCCATTCTTGCACTCGACCTGGAACTTCATTCAGTCAAGTCATCAGAGACTCGAGGTCATTCTGAAGCGTCTCCCTTGGCCAGAGTGTCGTGTCCATTCGCGACGCCGCAACCTTCAGTCGAGCAAGATAGTCAACCACACCAGCGACACGAGACTCCAGTCGGAGCACGTTCATGGCAGTTTTGTCCTTCACAAGAGAGTTGATAGGATCCAGGCCTGTCTCCACTCGACTGGTCTCTTCCTCGAAGTTTTGGCAGAATTCTGTAAACACAACTCAGGGATAAGCCAGCAGTTCTATGACAAGTCAGTGATTACAAGTCAGTCGGGCAGGAAAGATTACCCTCAAGCATGATGAATAGCTTCTTGGCGAGCCCTCCCAGATAAGCCTCCAGATCGTTCTTCTTCCCCACCAGCTCGCTAGCCTTGTCACTTAGAGTTATCTTGTCATTCTTCAGACGGCTGACTTCCTTGTTGGCCGCGTCGAGAGCAGCTTTTAGGTTGGCGTTCTCTTCTTCAAGTTTGCCGACTGAAGCCATCTTCTCTTCTGCAAGCTTCATTTTATCCAAAGCCGCCTTCTGCGCCTCAGCAAGTTCGTGGTCCTTCTTGTTCGGAGCCACCTTCATTTTTTCTGCAAAATGATAAGGAGGTCAGAATCAATAATGGGCAGAAGGACGAAAACAGTCATCAAGTTCTCACCAATCGTACCTGTTGCCTCGTCCTTCGCCTTCTGGAAGTTCTCCTGAACAAGTTTCAAGTCAAGGTCGAGCTGGATATGTTTCTTTTCCAATTTAGTATAACGAGCCACAAGCTCGCAAGATTTCTGCAAAGAGTCAGTCGACAGACATCAAAGAGAGGTTGCTTCCGAGTGACTAAAGAGAAAAACAGTGACGTTTCTAAGATTACAGTCGAATCAAAATATTCAACAGTAGTCTCGGGGACTACACCCAGTGAGTGCACTCAGCGTGCCCCCACTAGTTCTACCGACTTGATCCGATCAGTCGACCGAAAAGAATAAAGAGATTATGGTCTCATCATAATCTACAAAAAAAGAGAGAGAGTTCTTCAGACTACAGTCGACTGCCAGCAGTCCACCATAGTCTCGGGGACTACACCCAGTGGGTGCACTCAGCGTGCCCCCACCGGTTCTAATGTTCCACTCGACATGGTCCGACCAGGCCGAGTGAAGAAATTTCAACTACAAAGACTACAATCAACTGCCAGCAGTCCACCATAGTCTCGGGGACTACACCCAGTGGGTGCACTCAGCGTGCCCCCACTAGTCGACAAATTCAATCGACACACCCAGTGGGTGTCCAGACACAAAGATTTTCAGAAAAAAAGTCTTCAGATAACATATCCTAACAGAACGGGCGGTTACCAACTAAGCTGGACATTGCTCTGAAGGGTTGAGCTTGCATCATAAGCCGCTTGGCTGGCTTCCCGAATCGCCTTCACCTGCTCCATCATAATCCCCGCCTGGCGTATAGCCTCCTTAGCAGCACTCGCTTGGTCCTCTGGGACGTGGTGTGTGGCGAAAAGGGAGGGCGGTTCAGCAGTCGACGATGAAGGCCGGGCACTCGTCAGCGACACATCGAAGGTCACAGAATGCCGAGTGATGTCGCCACCTTCTTGAACCAGTACCTCAGGTGCTGACGCAGTCTGAGTGGCCTTGCCAGCTAGGGCCTTTCTATTCTTTCTCGCCCTCAGAGGCACCTCGTCATCATCATCAGGGAGATCAATGACGTGATGAGGAGCTGCAAGATAAATCTAGAGTCGGAAACGAAGATCCAATCGACCAAAAGCGAAACTGCAAGAGAGCGTACCAGGGTTGGAGGTGGTAGCGTCTTCCATTTCCTGATCGTCGTTCTTGGCAGAGGTCTCGGAGGTAGCAGCACTGCAGATTTCAGAAACCAGTCGGTTAGTCGATGAGTCGACCGGAAGTTCATTCGAGATGAACAAGAAAACACAAATACTGCTGTTACCCGGAGATAGTGGGAATGGCCATTCTCATCTTGGGCAAGGCCTTCGGCGGCTTCGATGACCCCGCCCGTGGATGCTTCGACGCTTTTTCAGTCGGCACCGAAGAAGCCGTCTGAGGGCGCTTTGTCGATGGCACAACGGGCGCAACCGCTTTACCACGCTCCCTCGCAGGGTCGTGGGCGAGCTTGGATTGCCTCTCCGTGCGAGGAGGGTCGACTTCCGTGTCGTCCTCCTCGCTGGAACCGTCGTCGTCCTCTCCTCCCTCGCCATCAGATTGCCACTCTTCCTCCTCACTTTCACCTCCACTCGCCTCTCCCTCCTCGGCTTGTTCCTGCGCCCCGTTGGGCATCGAGTACATCTCAGTCGTAGCCTAGAAGACAGCAAACAAGACAAAAGTCAGTCGATTGATTTCAAGCAGACAGAATGGAAAAAGCAGAATCACAGTCGGAAATGCAGAATTGGACCTTGTCAACTTCATATGATTGGTCGAGTGGAACGACCCTCCTGGCTCCTCGGGGGTTGTCTTTGTTTCCTGTGATGCTCGCCATCCACCGCTCCAGCGTGGCTTCGTCGATCTCCTTCGGGTGGATCCGAGTGGTGTCCTCGGTACCAGAATACATCCACATAGGATGATCTCGAGCTTGGAGCGGCTGGATGCATCGTCGGAGGAAGACCTCCAAGAGGTCAATGCCAGTCACCCCGTCACGGATGAGCTGCACGACACGCTCGACCAGCACCTTCACCTGCGCCTTCTCCTCCGGGATCACCTTCAAAGAGGAGGGCTTCCTCACTTGTTCCATGGAAAAGGGAGGGAGCCCAGTCGACTGCCCTGGCGTCGGCTGGTCTTTGCAATAGAACCAAGTCGACTGCCACCCACGGACGGAGTCGGGCAAAATCATGGTCGGAAAAGAACTTTTCCCTCTCAACTGAACCCCAAGACCCCCACACATCTGAATCACATGTGTCCTCTCGTCACTCGGACTGGCCTTATTCACCGTCTGGGAGCGACATGTGAAGATGTGCTTGAAAAGACCCCAATGAGGCCGGTAACCCAAGAAGTTCTCACACAAAGACACATAAGCAGCGAGATACACGATGGTATTGGGTGTGAAGTGGTGGAGTTGTGCCCCAAAGAAATTCAGAAACCCCAGAAAGAAAGGGTGGGGTGGCAAAGAAAACCCACGGTCGACGTGGGTGGCCAAAGGAACGCACTCACCCTCCTGAGGTTGCGGCTCTGACTCCCTCCCCGGAAGCCGCACCGATCCATGGGGGATCAGCCCTCCGTCGACCAGGTCGTCGAGATCCGCTTGACTAATTGTCGAGCGGATCTAGTCGCCCTGGATCCAGCCCGGCGGCAGGCCGGTCCTCGATGAAGAGCCGCTCCAACTGGTTCCCCTCCCCTTCGCCTTTGCCGTCGCTTTCTTCGCCCGCTCCAGGGCCGCCGTCTTCTCCTTCACCATCGTCGCCGGCGAGGCACGCACGGAGCAGCGACACTGAGGCAGAAGCAAACGCGGCGGAGAAGTCTGGAGAAGAGAGGGGGGAATGAGGGCGCACTGTTCAAAAAACCCCGTCCGGAGCTTTATATAAGGCTCCTTCTGAGTGGCTGACATGTAGGCCCGGGCGATCATGTCAAATCCCAAAACAGTCGCGCGCGCGATATGTGGTGAAAAAGGTGGCAGGGCGATCGAGGCGTCCCTGCCTTATCCCGTCCGATTGCTGTGGCTACGCCCCGTCCCGTGCGCTTCCCAAAATTCGAATCCCACAAAATCCGCGGGTTGCAGAACAACTCGTCAGGCGGAAGATCTCCTCCACTCTGTCACTCAAAGCTCTCCAAGTGAAAACTTCACTCGACAGATACAAAGAATGGATCAAGGCGACTGAAAAAGAAGTTGGTGTCGTCACCTAAAGTTCATTGATCCAAGACAAGACATACTCATAGCACGAGAAATGGGTCGGAAGAATTCTCAACTCCTTCCCCACTCAAACCTCGATCCATTCGGGGGCTAATGATGAAGCTATGTACCTAGGGTAGGGTCATGGACCTGTTCAAACTACCCTACCCAAGGACATCTCTAGAAGAAACCACCTGTCAGTCGACCCAGAGGTGTTCCACTCGACAGACTCGAGGACACTCGACCATGAAGCTAACCACTCGACCATGAAGCCAACCACTCGACGCCCAGGAGATCTAAAGTCACTCTGCACACCAACGGTCGGTCATTAAGTAGCTTTTATGGTCATCATATCACTTTATGTATAGCGTTACCAGTAACGTCCAACCTTAATGTATCTTAAACCCCGCATAACTAAGGGCCGGAGGGGTCTGGCGGACTCTATATAAGCCAACCCCCTCCTCAGTGTAAAGGGTTCGCACCCCTGTAACTCATACGCATATAATCCAGTCGACCGCCCCGGGCTCCGAGATGTAGGGATGTTACTTCCTCCGAGAAGGGCCTGAACTCGTAAAACCTCTTGCGTATACAACTACTCCATAGCTAGGATCTTGCCTCTCCATTAGTACCCTCCTACACTACTGTCACACTTAGAACCACGACAGCCGGCACTAATGTGTCCATTAGTGCCAGTTCCAACGGCTAGCCGACCGCTCTCATTAGTACCGGTTTGTGGCGAACCTTTAGCACCGGTTCGTGTCACGAACCGATACTAAAGAGAGTGGTGGCAGGATGTTGTCAATCTGGTCTGGGGCCCGTCTAGCACCTTTAGTACCGGTTCGTGGCACGAACCGGTACTAAAGGTCGACGTACATAAACCCTTCATCCACCCGAGCCACTCTGTTCTTCCCCTTTCCCCTCACTTCCTCTATTCTTCCCCTCTCTTCCTCGAGCTCCTCACAAATTTTGCCCAAAATTTGTCAAGATTTGAAGGCCCCCATCCATTCAAATGATCACAAAGGTTAGCAACTTTGTCCTTTCAACTCTCATTGCTAGATTAGCTCTTGCAATGCTTTGTATAGTGATTAATTTGGGAGGAATTTATTTGCTAGTATTTGATTTATATGCAATTTGATGTCAAAAATAACACTTAGTTTGCATATGTAGGTGTGGTTTACTTAGTGCCTTCTAAATCTCCGTCGCAACCACCGTCGATCACCTGCACCGTCCCGTCGCTGGCACCACCTTGTGGTGAGGCTCTTGTTCATGAATGTTTTACATTACCAAATTGATGTTTGTGTGATTTGGATATATAGTTACTCGTATAATTGTCTTACCCGTAAGTTGTTTGTTATACATAGTGCCATGGTTTTGATATCCGTCCCCGTCAGCCCTCGTCCTTGTTATGATTGGGATGTGGTATATTCTCTTTTAAAACTAGTTGTTGCATTTCGTGTTTATGACAAATTATGCCCATCAAGTTGACGTAGATATTTTTATCTAGGAGGTATGTGAACCGGAAATTCCAACCGACCCTATTGTCGAGAGGTTAAATTTAGTTGAAAGAGAAAACGAGTATTTGAAAGAAAATTGAAAAGAATTGAGGGGGAGAAGATGGAATTGGAGTTGCATGTTGCCGATGTCGTTGATGATCACAAGATCAAGATGGAGAAAATGAGGTTGAAGATTAGAAAGATTAGAAAATATGCCATTGATAGTGTGGCTTGGTATCATTATGTTGTTGGATCAATTGTTACCTTAGTTGCGATCTTGATCACATTTGTTGTTGCATTAAAATTCTTTAGCTAGAGAGTTATTTGTATGTTGCATTTAATTAAGTGTTGTATATGAACTTTATGTATGAACTTGTATTAATTTGGTCTATTCGGTGTTGTGTATAATGAAGATATGAGCCGACAATCGATGTATGATGACCGATGCTCTCCCGGGTTCATTAATGGCGTGCATACTTTTCTGCTTGCCGCTGAGGCAAACAAGCGGGCGGATGGTTTTATGCCTTGTCCATGTGCTGGCTGTAAGAATGGTCACAATTACTCTACGTCAAGAACCATTCATGTCCACCTATTTGAGTCCAGTTTCATGCCCCCACTATAATGTTTGGACCAAGCACGGAGAAAGAGGGGTTATGATGGAAGACAATGAAGAAGAAGAGGACAACGACATCTATCCTGGCCATGGGTTCCCCAAATACGATGATACAACAATGGAGGAAGAAGCTGAGCCGACAATGCGGGAACAAGCTGAAGAAGAGGCATCAGATGAGCCCGCTGATGATCTAGGTCGGGCCATTGCCGATGCAAAGAGAAACTGCGCAAGTGATTTGGAGAGGAAGAAGTTGCAGCGCATGTTAGAGGATCACAAGAAATTGTTGTACCCGAATTGCGAAGCTGACAAAAAAAGTTGGGCACCACACTGGAATTGCTGCAATGGAAGGCAGAGAATGGTGTATCTGACAAGGGATTTGGAAAGTTGTTGGTAATGATAAAGAATATGCTTCCAAAGGACAACGAATTTCCCGAGAGTACGTATGAAGCAAAGAAGGTTGTCTGCCCTCTAGGGTTAGAGGTGCAGAAGATACATGCATGCCCTAATGACTACATCCTCTACCGCGGTGCGTACGAGGATTTGAACGCTTGCCCGGTATGTGGTGCATTGCATTATAAGATCAATCGTGATGACCCTGGTGATGTCGAGGGCGAGCGCCCCAGGAAGAAGATTCCTGCCAAGGTGATGTGGTATGCTCCTATAATACCACGGTTGAAATGTTTGTTCCAAAATAAAGAGCATGCGAAGACGATGCGGTGGCACAGAGAAGACTGTAAGAAAGGCGTAAAGTTGAGAGTACCTGCTGACGGTTCGCAGTGGAGAAAAATCGAGAGAAAGTACAGGGAGGAGTTTGCAGGTGACCCAAGGAACGTATGGTTTGGTCTAAGCGCAGATGGCATTAATCCTTTTGGGGAGCAGAGCAGCAACCATAGCACGTGGCCTGTGACTATATGTTTGTATAACCTTCCTCCTTGGTTGTGCATGAAGCGGAAGTTCATTATGATGCCAGTGCTCATCCAAGGCCCTAAGCAACCCGGCAACGACATTGATGTGTACCTAAGGCCAATAGTTGAAGAACTATTACAGTTGTGGAATGGAACAGGTGTACGTGCGTGGGATGAGCACGGACAGGAAGAATTTGACCTAAAGGCGTTGTTGTTCATGACCATCAATGATTGGCCTGCTCTCAGTAACCTTTCAGGACAGACAAACAAGGGATACCGCAGATGCACACACTGTTTGGATGATACCGACAGTATATATTTGGAGAGTTGTAGGAAGAATGTGTACCTGGGACATCGTCGATTTCTTCCGAGCAGGCATCCCGTAAGAAAGAAAGGAAAGCATTTCAAAGGTGAGGCGGATCACCTGACGAAGCCTCGCCACCGTACTAGTGCTGATGTACATGATATGGTCAAGGATTTGAAGGTAATCTTTGGAAAGGGTCCTGGCGGACAACCTGTTCCGAAGGACGCTAACGGACGCGTGCCCATGTGGAAGAACAAATCTATATTTTGGGACCTGCCCTATTGGAAAGGCCTAGAGGTACGCTCCGCAATCGACGTGATGCACGTGACAAAGAATCTTTGCGTGACCCTGCTTGGCTTCTTGGGCGTGTATGGGAAGACAAAAGATACACCAGAGGCACGGGAGGACCAGCAATGTATGCACGGAAAAGACGGCATACATCAGGGTCAGGCCAACAACGCTCTTACCAAAGAAGAGAAGGAAATCTTCTTTGAATGCCTGCTCAGCATGAAGGTACCGTCTGGCTTCTCATCAAATATAAATGGAATAATAAATATGGTAGAGAAAAAGTTCCAGAACCTAAAGTCTCATGACTGCCACGTGATTATGAAGCAACTGCTTCCGGTTGCATTGAGGGGGCTTCTACCGGAAAACGTTCGATTAGCCATTGTGAAGCTATGTGCATTCCTCAATGCCATCTCTCAGAAGGTAATCGATCCAGAAATCATACCAAGCTTACAGAATGATTTGGTGCAATGTCTGGTCAGTTTTGAGTTGGTGTTCCCACCATCCTTCTTCAACATCATGACGCACGTCCTAGTTCACCTTTGCAAAGAGATTAACGTTTTGGGTCCTGTATTTCTACACAATATGTTCCCCTTTGAGAGGTTCATGGGAGTCTTGAAGAAATATGTTCATAACCGTGCTAGGCCAGAAGGAAGCATCGCGAAGGGCCATGAAAATGAGGAGGTCATAGAGTTTTGTATTGACTTTATTCCTGACCTTAAGCCGATTGGTGTTCCTGAATCGCGGCATAAGGGCAGACTGGATGGAAAATGCACGCTAGGAGGGGATCAAATAATATGTATGGACGGGCATTCTCTCACTGAAGCACACTACACAGTTCTACAGAATTCCGCCTTGGTGGCTCCGTATATGGAGGAACACAAGAATTTTCTACACTCCAAACACCCGGAGAAGTCTGACGACTGGATTACACGTGAACAAACGAGGACTTTCGCCGGTTGGTTGTAGAAACGTGCCATGCACGATGGAGATATTAAAGATGACCTATGCTCGCTGTCCCAGTTACCATCTTCAAATATAATGACTTTCAAAGGGTACCAGATAAATGGGAATACATTTTACACGCTCGCCCAAGATAAGAAGAGCACCAACCAAAACAGTGGTGTCCGCTTTGATGCAACAACCAACACGGGAAAGGAAACATAATATGGTTACATAGAGGACATATGGGAACTTAACTATGCAGGTGGTTTGAAGGTCCCTTTGTTTCGGTGCAAATGGGTCAATATGACACGAGGCGGGGTAACGAAAGACCCGCAGTACGGAATGACAATAGTGGATCTCAACAATCTTGCGTATGCAGAAGAACCATTCGTCCTAGCCAATGATGTGGCACAGGTTTTTTATGTGAAATTCATGTCTACCAGGCCGAGAAAAAGAAAAGATAAGGAAGCGAATGGATCATACGACGAGCCAAAGCTCCACATAGTTCTTTCAGGGAAAAGAAACATCGTGGGAGTGGATGACAAGACAGACATGTCAGAAGATTATGAAAAGTTTGATGAAATTGCTCCATTCGCAGTGAATATTGACCCGAGCATCCAGTTAAATGATGAAGATTTTCCATGGCTACGGTGCAAAGGGACACACGCGAAGAAAAAGTTTCACACCCAAAGATCCGGGATGTGATCGGTGTCACATCCCTAGCTGCTGGTAGTGCTCTAGGCTAGCTCATGTGTGTATCATGGTTAAATTCAAATGAAATTTGAATTGAGGAATTTTCAAAAGCCTCAGGAAACCTCAAAAAAAATAACCAACATTTAAATCCTCTCAAATGAGTCCAAGAAAATGTTCCTGTTATTCTATAGAAATATTGGTAAGAGGTAAAAATTCAAACCAATATTTCTTGGAGTCACAGAAATATTTATTTTGCCCATTTGAATTAATTTAATAACTATTTGCATTGGATATATATATTATATATAATTAATATATATCCAATAATTCTGGAACATTTTATGTGGCTTGGTATATCTTAGTTCTAGCCACATAATTATTTTCAGGATTTTATAAAATGGTTTAGAATTTTACTAAACCAAAACAAAACAGAACAAAATAGAAAACCAGAAATAAAAGACAGAACAGAAACTTACCTGGACCTACCTGTC
>NC_041387.1:105484772-105492262 GCF_002162155.2 Triticum dicoccoides | reverse complement strand
GCCGCCGTCGACGTCGCTCGCAACCACCGTGGCCACCAGCCCTCCCTCGCCCATCCAGCGTGCTCGAGAGCTCCGTCACGACATCCTCGACCTCCCCACCAAGCCATGGAACTACGGACGCGCCACAACGTCGCCGGCATCGCCGTTTCCATCGCCGGTCGCCGAGGATCTTCACCGTCAATTCGCCACCATCGTCGCGTCCCCGAGCCGGCTAACCATCCCTACGGCACCGCTGTGAGCTCCTACGCCTTCCCTCCCTCTTTCCCCCTTCGATTGCGCCCTATAGCCTCGATTCCACCGGAGCCGCGAGCTCGGCTCCGCCGGCCATGTCGCCGCCGTGGCCTGAGCTCGAACGGGTCGCGCCCGTGCATCTCACCGAACTCATGGTGACTCCAGGAGGCTGCGCAGTGCTTTACCTCACTCACCCGTGCCCCACAACGCCGTTTTCGCCGAGGTCCGAACTCCGGCCGCCGCCGCAAGCTCCGCTCCGGCGAGTGCTGGCCACCCCGCGTCCTTCCGTCGCCTCCTCCGGATGCGCACGAGCGCTAGGAACCCACAGAGCCTCTCCGCGTGGCGTTTGGTCGCCGGAGGGCGAAACCCGAGCCGTTCGGCCGTCGCTGACCTCGCCGGCGGTTTAACTCCGGCCGTGCTGACGTGGGCCGTCGTTAGCAGCTAACAGCCCCACTAACCAACCTCCTAGCTCACTGACACCTGGGCCCCACGCCCTAACTAACCCAGGTTTTATCTGTGTTTAAATTAAACTAACCCCCACGGGCCCACAGGTCAGTTTGACCTGGCCACGTCACACGTTGACTGGCCCCACATGACAGAGTTGACTTGATGACGTGGCCTTTGACCCGGCCCCACCTGTCATTGACACTAACTAGCCCTGTGTCACTGACGTGTGGCCCCCACACGTCAGGTTTGACCGAGCCAGCCCAGTTGACCCTGCTGACGTCACTGTGACGTGGGGCTGACGCAATAAGTGTTTTCTGGATTTAATTTAATTCTGAAATTTCAAAAAATGTCCTAAACTTCAATAAATCATAGAAAATTAACCGTAACTCCAAATTAAATAAATTATATATGAAAAATTATCAGAAAAATTCAAGGAATCCATCTGTACCATTTTCATGCATGTTAGAACAACTTATAGCTGCTGTATAGCACAAATCAATTAAATGGCATTTGAATAATCACATATGGAGTTTGAATTTGAATCTTGTATTCAAACCAACTTCATTTAATCTGTTGCTAGTTGCATTAGCCCAAAATACATTCATTTTGCCATGTAATGATCATGCATCATATTGTGCATTGCATTGATTGTGTTCCCTTCTGTGTTGCCGATATTTGTCCCCTCTCGATAGACGTGATACCGATGATGTGATCGTTGACACTGATGAAGACTCAATGTTATCTTCAGAAGTGCCAGGCAAGCAAAACCCCCTTGTTCATTCCGATACAATCCCACTCTCTCGCTCCTGCTCTCTTTTACTGCATTAGGACAACAACGATTCAACTGTTACTTGCTGCGGTAGCTGAACCCCTTTATCCTTTGCATGACCTGTCATTGCCACAGTAAATAGATAAAACCCACTAGCATGAGCAGGAGTTGTTTGAGCCCTGATGTGCCTACTCATTTATGTTTGTTGTCATGCCTGCTACTGCTTAGAGTTGAGTCAGGTCTGATTCATCGGGGATGAATCAGAGGCGTGGGAACATGTCCTACTATGTGTGAGCTAAGTGTGTGAACACGATTTGGTAAATGTAGCGGTGAGAGGCCATGTAGGAGTACATGGTGGGTTGTCTCATTGCAGCCGTCCTCAGGAACTGAGTTCTGTGTTTGTGATCCATGATTCAGCTACTGCCACGCATTGGGCCCGAAACCAATGGACCCTCTCGGCTTCTTGATCACCCTTGTCCTCTGTCCAGGAGTTGCAAGTAGTTTCTGGTGTTTGTAGTATGCTGGAGGCCGTGCGCAGCGCTGACCGTAGGGGTGGGCTGTGATGCGGTAGGCACGTGGCACGGTGTACCGGGCGCCCGTTCGGTGTCTCGGGAACCCTGTTCACATCGTTTGGGGCTGTGAGTGAAACTCCGGCCGGATCTCCTCATGGATGGAACCCGAATAGGCGATAAACCTGGACTAGAGACTTGAGTGTTTAGGTAGGCCGTGGCCGACACCCACGTTGGGCTTCCGCTTGAAGGTTGCCGAGTACATGTCGTGTAAACGGCGGTAAGTGGTGAGAGCGTGTGTGAAGAAGTACACCCCTGCAGGGTTAACATCATCTATTCGAATAGCCGTGTCCGCGGAAAAGGACTTCTGGGTTGCTTATATCAGTTCATAGACAAGTGAAAGTGGATACTCTAAAATACGCAAGATAAGCGTGAGTACTATGGATGGCGTTCTCGTAGGGAGACGGGAGCGGATCCATAGTGGTGTATTGATATGGTGAATATGTGGACTCGTGTGCGCCACCTCAAAAGAGTTACTTGCAGTCGTAGTTCAGGATAGCCACCGAGTCAAAGCTGGCTTGCTGCAGTTAAACCCCACCATCCCCTTTGTTGATAATGATGCATATGTAGATAGTTCTGATGTAAGTCTTGCTGGGTACATTTGTACTCACGTTTGCCTATTTTATGTTTTTGCAGAGAGACTTCATGTCTCACTAGTATTTCCGCGTGGTCTTCAATGTTTAGCTTGTTACCTCAGCTACGATCTTGTGCCCTCGGCAGGATCTGGTAGATAGAAAGGCTTCTCAGCCTTTTTCATTTATAGATGTCTGTACTCAGACATGATAGCTTCCGCTTGTGCTTTGACTTGTATGCTCTGAATGTTGGGTCGTGAGACCCCTGTTTGTAATATCTCGCTCCTCGGAGCCTATTGAATAAATACTTGAGTCATAGAGTCATTTTGTGATGCCATGTTGTATTGCACATATCGAGCATATTGTGTGTATGTTATTGAAATGCTTGGTATGTGTGGGATCTGACTATCTAGTTGTTTATCTTTAGTAGCCTCTCTTACCGGGAAATGTCTCCTAGTGTTTCCATTGAGCCTTGGTAGCTTGCTACTGCTCCGGAACACTTAGGCTGGCCGGCATGTGTCCTTCTTCGTTCATGTGTCTGTCCCTTCGGGGAAATGTCACGCGATGAATACCGGAGTCCTGTTAGCCCGCTACAGCCCGGTTCACCGGAGTCCTGCTAGCCCAGTGCTACAGCCTGGATTCACTCGCTGATGACCGACACGTTCGATGCTGGGTCATGGATGCCTGTCCCTGTAAGTCTGTGCCACTTTGGGTTTACGACTAGCCATGTCAGCCCGGGCTCCTTATCATATGGATGCTAGCGACACTATCATATACGTGTGCCAAAAGGCGCAAACGGTCCCGGGTTAAGGTAAGACGACACCCGTGGGAATACCGTGCGTGAGGCCGCAAGGTGATATGAGGTGTTACATGCTAGATCGATGTGGCATTGAGTCGGGGTCCTGACAGCGTTGGTATCAGAGCTTGACTGCCTGTAGGTTACCAAGCCAAACTGGTCGAAGTTGAGTCTAGAAATTCTTTAGTTATATAAGGGAATTGATTGTGGGATGGAACGTAAGGCTCTTTTTACTCCTTATACCTCATGCCCTTCTGATCTGAGTCATCTTATCTTTCCTATGGGGTTAGGAAACTAAGCTATCTCTTCTTTCTATCAGGATCACGTGTTACTAATCCGTAGACTTATAAGATTGTTCGATTTAAGCTTGAGTCCAGTTCCTACTACTTCTGTATGTTAATTGTTGATCTCGAAATCTTGATATTGTGCTTCTGAGTGGTTATGCCACCATTTTTGTGAATGTCTCAAGTCTTTTCTGAGCATTTACAGCCGTTATGCTGTCCGAGTCATTCCAGGTTTCTAAATAGTCTGATGCATTTGCAAAATCCTTTCCCTCTGGTTTCGATGCTCCTTTATGCCAGCTCAATCACACTAATTGTTGAGTTGAGGTATTCTATTGCCTTGACATTTATGTTGGAGTTACTATTATGACCCTAGGTATTTAGGGAGTCACCTAGTAATCTAGCAACGTTTTGTGTTCCCAGTGTGAGATTCTGGCCTTTATTCTCGAAAGCATTTCGTGATGCTACTTAGTAGTAGGTATTCTGTTCCTGGGTTCTTGAACCCGAGATTCACTCTACCTACTTCATGTTGATAGTAATTGCTAGTGCCTTTAGGATATTAGTAACCTTTGCGATAGTCCTTGAAGTCCGTGGTATCTTCTTCTTCCAAATACCATGAACTACTTATGGCAGAAGTTCCTCGTTGAACTGAAATATCACAACAGGATTATTCTCGATGGGTTCTCCGTTCGTAATTGTGACTCTGCCAGTTCTACCTTTCCGCATGGATTGTCCGGAAGAAATATGTTGAACTCGTTCGACATGCTAATCTATGCATTCACAACTCAGAAAATCATATGTTCCTTTGAGTTGTCCCTCTTTAGTTGTTTCTGGCCCTCGTCTATCAATTGATAGTCAAGAGTATGCGTGCATTCATTCATCGATGCCTGTTACTCTTGTGGTCCGTCAAGCCATTCTATTCCAGAGAGTGACTTGGAGAAAACAAACTCCAGTACCTCATCCATATTTAGGATTGGGTCAAAGTAGTTGTGTTCCGCAGATCAAGATACAATCCAGCTTCTGGTCTGCTCTACCCTGAAGTATTACCTTCTTTATGACATGAATTTCATGAGAATTGCACCACCTTTTGTGAATTCTTGACATAGTGATACTTCACGCCATCCTTTTTCATTCCTCGGTTCCGTGTTGTTGCAGCCGGAGTGCCGACAAGTGAATCATGATGTGTGAAATCAATACTCCTAGCAACTCCGTTGCTTGGTAGTTAAATGGACAATAACGTCATCCTTAGCGAGTTGACTATTGAATCATCACCCTAAGGTTGATTGTGCTACCTAGTCCATTTTCCTGGTGCACTCCTCGATTGATGAGATAGGATTTGTTAAGTCCTCGCTCATTTGATCATATCATCTTGCCCTGAAAAGCAAGATTGTTCTCGAGCTTAGTAACATATCGGTGGTTCGTGATTTCCGAAGATCTTCTCGGAAGTATTACCAGGTTGTCACCTGACCGCTATGTTGAGCTCGTGATCAAGTTGGTTTCTTGTGAACCACCTTCTCTCCAAGACTCGGTGTTAGATATCCCTGAGCTAGTTGGTTAAGCTAGACAACAACTTGGAGAGTTGGAAGATAAAAGCTTGCCTGACTTAGTTCGTCCCAAAAGGATATTCTTGTGTAGTGTGTGTTGAAGAAAGATGATATCTTCATCGATTGGTCCCTGTGATCAGTTGCTGGACCTATTGTCTTATCAATCCTTTGATTTGAGTGTGGGCTATCGTCAAATCAAGTCAGAACCAACGATGTTCATAATGTTGTCTTCCTCGTGGTTGATCCCTCGAGCATACACCATTATATCTTTTGGTTCTGACCCATGCTATCACCGTGTTCACATGATGGTGGAAGTTCAGTGATATGGAAATTCCGATGAGTTGTTGTTGAGCCCATTGACAACATCCTTATCTCCTCCATGATGTTGTTGAACATTAAGTTAGTGTTGGAAACTTTTGAAAGCATTTTCTTCATGCTAGCTCATGAAGTACTTGTTTGATGAAAGGAGTGACTTCCTTTGATTCACGTGCATTTTGATGTAAGTTGCCGTCGTGAATTCGAGAAAGTTTGTTTTTGCTCCTTTGGAATCATCCCAAGTCGGTCATGCACGTGCGAAGAATTCTGTGGTCTGTTAGACTGATCATCTTCATTCCGTACGTATATCCTAGCACACCAAGCCACTGATTGATTTGTTCAAGGAGAAGGAGTTCCTTCTTAAGAGTATACCTTATGCAAGGATTTTGATATCCTCGTTGATGGTTCCCCACCTGAACTCGGTAGTGTTTTATTATATGACTACCACGTGGTCATGCTTGTCTGGGACAACGTGTTCACATGTTTGTAGCAGAACCAGCTCATGTTTTGGAGCTTACTATCGTAGTTCACTTCCCGAGTATCTCGCAACGTCACCTCGTCGATTTGTGTTGCAAACTTTCGTTTTCCTTCCTAGACTCGATGAGTCTGGAATATCCTGACACCAACCAGATCTGAATCTCAGGCAGTTATGATGGTTGGAACATTTCCCAAGAACTATAATATTGGTCCCTCGATAACCGGTAAAGTGGATGTCGTGGCCAACACACCCAGCCGGAAGACCTATCATTGTAGTATCTTGTTTGAGGAAGTTGGCCACCTCCCCATAAGGATTTCGTAGGATTTACCTCCGAAACTGTTCCTTATGGATTCTATTGCTCCCGAAGTCCGACCTTTTACTTGATGTTCTAGATATCAAACCATATCTATGGGTGGATTACGCTAGCACATCAAGGAGAACATTAGAAGCGGAGTGCTAAATGTCTCTCGGTCGATCATCCAGATTTTATTTCCTTGGCCCCGCCAAGGGTGAAATTTGAGAAGGTGTTATCTTCCTTTGCATCTGCATCCTCCATCACCATTCATCATGGTAGTAAGTTGTGTTACCGGACCCTTGCCACGGATGTTGGTAAAACCTTGATGATTATGGAAATGCTCAAGTTCTTGAGAGCACGCTCAAGCGCTAGGTGTTATCATCGATGCTAACTGGGTTTGCTCTCAGTTTCCTCGGCAATGCTATGATCCTTTCAAACAGTGAATTCACTCTCTATTGTTGGGTTCTTTCCCAGTTACCAGAATCATTCCCAGCATTTGCATTTTGTTCCCAGCTTGCACCGCCAATGTGTCATTCTACCATGGGTCTCTTCCATTTCCGGTGATAAGCAAATTCATCCATTACGTTGTCTTCAACAAGGTAATCCACATCATCCAAGTCTGAGTATGCCATTCTACCGACCCCCCTCCAAACGATCACTCGAGAATTGCCTTAGTCTGGTTTAAAGAGTTTCAATGATCTCTGAATCAAAGGTAATTCTTTTTGCCACTTAAGGAGACATTTCTACGAGTCACCATCCCTAAGGTGCCTCGCTGTGGTATCATGGCAACTCAACTCCTTGCTACGTTGACAATCGTTTACCACCTTCTTAAGTGTGGAATTGTGTCTACCTAGTGAACCTCCGTCATCTGCTTCACTCCATTCCCATGGATGTATGTTTAGTGTCTCAGCTCAAGAGATGTTGCTAGGACTCACTTTGTGAGCTGATCCTAAATTGATTGATCTTCGAGAAGATAGATTCTTCTAGAGTTTTCCTTTCCTCTTCTCGTCATGCTAGTTGGAGTTCTCAGAGCAAGACGACAGGACAATGATGGTGATCGAATCAACGTTCCTATAAAGTGCAACCTGGATCGTGAAGATTATACTAGTCTGCGTTACCCTTCACCTTACCCTACGCTTGAATCTCGAGACGAGATTCTTGTTTAGTGGGGGTGAGTTGTCACATCCCTAGCT
>NC_041387.1:105454889-105483693 GCF_002162155.2 Triticum dicoccoides | reverse complement strand
GTGCTTTACCTCACTCACCCGTGCCCCACAACGCCGTTTTCGCCGAGGTCCGAACTCCGGCCGCCGCCGCAAGCTCCGCTCCGGCGAGTGCTGGCCACCCCGCGTCCTTCCGTCGCCTCCTCCGGATGCGCACGAGCGCTAGGAACCCACAGAGCCTCTCCGCGCGGCGTTTGGTCGCCGGAGGGCGAAACCCGAGCCGTTCGGCCGTCGCTGACCTCGCCGGCGGTTTAACTCCGGCCGTGCTGACGTGGGCCGTCGTTAGCAGCTAACAGCCCCACTAACCAACCTCCTAGCTCACTGACACCTGGGCCCCACGCCCTAACTAACCCAGGTTTTATCTGTGTTTAAATTAAACTAACCCCCACGGGCCCACAGGTCAGTTTGACCTGGCCACGTCACACGTTGACTGGCCCCACATGACAGAGTTGACTTGATGACGTGGCCTTTGACCCGGCCCCACCTGTCATTGACACTAACTAGCCCTGTGTCACTGACGTGTGGCCCCCACACGTCAGGTTTGACCGAGCCAGCCCAGTTGACCCTGCCGACGTCACTGTGATGTGGGGCTGACGCAATAAGTGTTTTCTGGATTTAATTTAATTCTGAAATTTCAAAAAATGTCCTAAACTTCAATAAATCATAGAAAATTAACCGTAACTCCAAATTAAATAAATTATATATGAAAAATTATCAGAAAAATTCAAGGAATCCATCTGTACCATTTTCATGCATGTTAGAAAAACTTATAGCTGCTGTATAGCACAAATCAATTAAATGGCATTTGAATAATCACATATGGAGTTTGAATTTGAATCTTGTATTCAAACCAACTTCATTTAATCTGTTGCTAGTTGCATTAGCCCAAAATACATTCATTTTGCCATGTCATGATCATGCATCATATTGTGCATTGCATTGATTGTGTTCCCTTCTGTGTTGCCGGTATTTGTCCCCTCTCGATAGACGTGATACCGATGATGTGATCGTTGACACTGATGAAGACTCAATGTTATCTTCAGAAGTGCCAGGCAAGCAAAACCCCCTTGTTCATTCCGATACAATCCCACTCTCTTGCTCCTGCTCTCTTTTACTGCATTAGGACAACAACGATTCAACTGTTACTTGCTGCGGTAGCTGAACCCCTTTATCCTTTGCATGACCTGTCATTGCCACAGTAAATAGATAAAACCCACTAGCATGAGTAGGAGTTGTTTGAGCCCTGATGTGCCTACTCATTTATGTTTGTTGTCATGCCTGCTACTGCTTAGAGTTGAGTCAGGTCTGATTCATCGGGGATGAATCAGAGGCGTGGGAACATGTCCTACTGTGTGTGAGCTAAGTGTGTGAACACGATTTGGTAAAGGTAGCGGTGAGAGGCCATGTAGGAGTACATGGTGGGTTGTCTCATTGCAGCCGTCCTCAGGAACTGAGTTCTGTGTTTGTGATCCATGATTCAGCTACTACCATGCATTGGGCCCGAAACCAATGGACCCTCTCGGCTTCTTGATCACCCTTGTCCTCTGTCCAGGAGTTGCAAGTAGTTTCTGGTGTTTGTAGTATGCTGGAGGCCGTGCGCAGCGCGGACCGTAGGGGTGGGCTGTGATGCGGTAGGCACGTGGCACGGTGTACCGGGCGCCCGTTCGGTGTCTCGGGAACCCTGTTCACATCGTTTGGGGCTGTGAGCGAAACTCCGGCCGGATCTCCTCATGGATGGAACCCGAATAGGCGATAAACCTGGACTAGAGACTTGAGTGTTTAGGTAGGCCGTGGCCGACACCCACGTTGGGCTTCCGCTTGAAGGTTGCCGAGTACATGTCGTGTAAACGGCGGTAAGTGGTGAGAGCGTGTGTGAAGAAGTACACCCCTGCAGGGTTAACATCATCTATTCGAATAGCCGTGTCCGCGGAAAAGGACTTCTGGGTTGCTTATATCAGTTCATAGACAAGTGAAAGTGGATACTCTAAAATACGCAAGATAAGCGTGAGTACTATGGATGGCGTTCTCGTAGGGAGACGGGAGCGGATCCATAGTGGTGTATTGATATGGTGAATATGTGGACTCGTGTGCGCCACCTCAAAAGAGTTACTTGCAGTCGTAGTTCAGGATAGCCACCGAGTCAAAGCTGGCTTGCTGCAGTTAAACCCCACCATCCCCTTTGTTGATAATGATGCATATGTAGATAGTTCTGATGTAAGTCTTGCTGGGTACATTTGTACTCACGTTTGCCTATTTTATGTTTTTGCAGAGAGACTTCATGTCTCACTAGTATTTCCGCGTGGTCTTCAACGTTTAGCTTGTTACCTCAGCTACGATCTTGTGCCCTCGGCAGGATCTGGTAGATAGAAAGGCTTCTCAGCCTTTTTCATTTATAGATGTCTGTACTCAGACATGATAGCTTCCGCTTGTGCTTTGACTTGTATGCTCTGAATGTTGGGTCGTGAGACCCCTGTTTGTAATATCTCGCTCCTCGGAGCCTATTGAATAAATACTTGAGTCATAGAGTCATTTTGTGATGCCATGTTGTATTGCACATATCGAGCATATTGTGTGTATGTTATTGAAATGCTTGGTATGTGTGGGATCTGACTATCTAGTTGTTTATCTTTAGTAGCCTCTCTTACCGGAAAATGTCTCCTAGTGTTTCCATTGAGCCTTGGTAGCTTGCTACTGCTCCGGAACAGTTAGGCTGGCCGGCATGTGTCCTTCTTCGTTCCTGTGTCTGTCCCTTCGGGGAAATGTCACGCGATGAATACCGGAGTCCTGTTAGCCCGCTACAGCCCGGTTCACCGGAGTCCTGCTAGCCCAGTGCTACAGCCTGGATTCACTCGCTGATGACCGACACGTTCGATGCTGGGTCATGGATGCCTGTCCCTGTAAGTCTGTGCCACTTTGGGTTTACGACTAGCCATGTCAGCCCGGGCTCCTTATCATATGGATGCTAGCGACACTATCATATACGTGTGCCAAAAGGCACAAACGGTCCCGGGTTAAGGTAAGACGACACCCGTGGGAATACTGTGCGTGAGGCCGCAAGGTGATATGAGGTGTTACATGCTAGATCGATGTGGCATTGAGTCGGGGTCCTGACAATCGGCTTCACTATCATCACTTTCTTCTGTGTTTCACACCCAGGAGGGAATCTCCGTAATAGTTAGGGTAGTTATGTGTTTTGGCATTTGAAATGCGAAGAAATTTTATGTGCAAACAAATTCTTTCATGCATTTATTATCTCTTTCGAAGTATCAGGGTTTCAGACGAAAACTCATCTGTTACGAAGGCATTTCATTTTCTAAATAACCTAAGCATTACCAAATTGAATATAATGATAAAACACAATAATATTAAACATAAGAAAAAAGAATCACTGAAAAATCTTTTTTCAAAGTTAAGTTATTCACAAACTAGTGATTCACACAAATTTCAAATAATTCAAAATTTAAACTATTCAAATTTGAAAACTACCGGCACTAACAGAAAGTTTGTAATTTTTTGTACCTAAAGCAAAAATATTCAGAAAGAAACTCTAAATACAGCAAAAAACAACTCAAAAAAAATAAAACAAAAATAAATAAAGCAAAAAAATTAAGAAAATAAAAAAATACGCCTACTGGGCCAAAGCGCCTGCATACGACTAGAAACACAACCTTCTGTTGGGCCAGGATGCAGGTCCGCAAAGGCCCAGTAGGCCCACAGGGCAGCACTGAACAAGTAGGCCCAATAGGCCTGCTTAGGAGAGGAGTTCGAGAGAGCTACCGCACTGGGGCTTATAAACCAGTGCAGTAGCCCTTCGACTAGCAAGGTGGGACTAAACTTGCCGCACCGCACTGCGCCAGCGCACCCCTTTAGTACCGGGTCGTGGCACCAACCGGTACTAAAGGGGGGGGGTCTTTAGTACCGGTTGGAGCCACCACCCGGTACTAAAGGGGGGCGCTTCCCGCCGCTTGGCCTGGCCAAAACAGACCTTTAGTACCGGGTCATGGCACCAACCGGTACTAAAGGTCCATCCTATATATACAACAGTTGAAAAAATTCACTTTCCCTCTTTGTTTCTTCCCTCTGTCGCACCACCTTCCCCGATTGACGTCGTCCCCGTCAACGTCGCCGCCCCCGCCCCTCGTCGCCGACCCCGGCCGTCCCCGCCCCTCGTCGCCGCCCTCGTCGACGTCGCCGCCACGGCCGTCCCCGTCCCCGTCGTTCCCGTCGCCGCGCCTCGGCCGCCCCATCGCCGCGCCCCGCCCCGTCATTGCCGGCCTGTCCCATCGTCGCCGCCCCGTCCCGTCGCCTCGCCGGTGAGCTCACCCTGGCCGCCATGTTCACACACACACATGTACACACTACACACACACATTATAGAATTTTTTCTGTTTTTAGTTATAGAAATGTTAGAAATTATTCTGTTTTGTAGTTATAGAAATATTTTTAGAAATGTTAGTTATATAGAAATGTTATAAAATTTTCCTGTTTTTAGTTATAGAAATATTAGAAATGTTATAATTTTTTTCTATTTTTTAGTTATAGAAATATTTATAAAAATGTTAGCAATTTTTATGTTTTTTAGTTATAGAAATATTAGAAATGTTAGTTATATAATCAGAAATGTTAGAAATTTTAGAACTAGTTTTAGTTAGATGAATTAGATTAATGTCAAATTGTTAGAATTTGCATATAGAATGTTAGATTAGTGTTACTTTTTGCGGACATATAGTATTTGTTCTCGACGATATGCCCGGACCACATCCTCGCCGTCGACCCGTTCGTGGCGACGTCATGCTTCAGAGGACCCATGTCCGGGACTGGGCTCCGTCGGGCTGGCACTGGGAGGTGCTACCTGGAGGGGCGCGCCGCTTGGTGAGGAACCCGGCCTCGAGTCCCATCGTCAACACTGATCTCCTTTGGTGGCGTTCGTGTGGGCCACATTCAGTGCAGAGGCAGCCGGCCCCGCCGGAGGTGATGCGTCGCCATGTCAGGGAGGAAGACGAGCACGTTGATACGTCTCCAACGTATCTATAATTTATGAAGCATTCATGCTATAGTACTATGTGTTTTGAATGATTATTGGGCTTTATTATCCACTTTTATATTATTTTTGGGACTAACCTATTAACCGGAGGCCCAGCCCAGATTTGCTGTTTTATGCCTATTTCAGTGTTTCGAGGAAAAGGAATATCAGACGGAGTCGAAACGGAACGAAATCAACTAGAGAAGTTATTTTTGGAAGGAAAGCCACCAGATAGACTTGGACTCTACGTCAGAAGATACGGGAGCTGGCCACGAGGGTGGGGGGCGCGCCCACCCCCCTAGGGCGCAACCCCTGCCTCGTGGGCCCCCCGAAGCTCCACCGACGTACCCCTTGCACCCATATATACCTACGTATCGTAAAACCTCCAGAGGAGAAGATAGATCGGGAGTTCCGCTGACGCAAGCCTCTGTAGCCACCAAAAACCTCTTGGGAGCCCTTCCCGGCACCCTGCCGGAGGGGGGATCCTTCACCGGTGGCCATCTTCATCATCCCGGCGCTCTCCATGACGAGGAGGGAGTAGTTCACCCTCGAGGCCGAGGGTATGTACCAGTAGCTATGTGTTTGATCTCTCTCTCTCTCTCGTGTTCTCTCTCGTGTTCCCTCTATGGCACGATCTTGATGTATCCCGAGCTTTACTATTGTAGTTGGATCTTATGATGTTTCTCCCCCTCTACTCTCTTGTGATGAATTGAGTTTCCCCTTTGAAGTTATCTTATCGGATTGAGTCTTTTATGAGAACACTTGATATATGTCTTGCGTGGGATAACCGTGGTGACAATGGGTTATTCTATTGATCCACTTGATGTATGTTTTGGTGATCAACTTGTGGGTTTTGTGACATTGGGAACCTATGCATAGGGGTTGGCACACGTTCTTGACTCTCCGGTAGAAACTTTGGGGCACTCTTTGAAGTACTTTTATGTTGGTTGGATGAATCTGAGATTGTGTGATGCATATCGTATAATCATGCCCATGGATACTTGAGGTGACAATGGAGTATCTAGGTGACATTAGGGTTTTGGTTGATTTGTGTCTTAAGGTGTTATTCTAGTACGAACTCTTTTATAGATCGACCCGAAAGAATAACTTTGAGGTGGTTTCGTACCCTACCATAATCTCTATGTTTGTTCTCCGCTATTAGTGGCTTTGGAGTGACTCTTTGTTGCATGTTGAGGGCTTGTTATATGATCTATCTATGTTATTATTGTTGAGAGAACTTGCACTAGTGAAAGTATGAACCATAGGACTTGTTTCCTATCATTGCAATACCGTTCACGCTCACTTTTATCACTTGTTACCTTGCTGTTTTTACAATTTCAGATTACAAAAACCTTTATCTACTATCTATTTTGCACTTGTATCACCATCTCTTCGCCGAACTAGTGCACCTATACAATTATCGTTGTATTGGGTGTGTTGGGGACACAAGAGACTCTTTGTTATTTGGTTGCAGGGTTGTTTGAGAGAGACCATCTTCATCCTACGCCTCCTACGGATTGATAAACCTTAGGTCATCCACTTGAGGGAAATTTGCTACTGTCCTACAAACCTGTGCACTTGCAGGCCCAACAACGTTTACAAGAAGAAGGTTGTGTAGTAGACATCAAGCTCTTTTATGGCGCCGTTGCCGGGGAGGTTAGCGCTTGAAGGTATATCTTTAGATCTTGCAATCGAATCTTTTTGTTTCTTGTTTTATCACTAGTTTAGTTTATAAAAGAGAGTTTGTCTCATACGCTTCATCTTTTTAATATCTTTCGTGAAAATGATGGAAAGGAAAATTGTGCTCAAGTGCTAGAAAAAGAATGCATTAAATTATTTGGCACTAAATCTTTGAATGATGATCATGATTGCAATGTTGTTAGTATGAACTCCTTGAATATCCATAGTACTAATGATGATTGCACTAGTTATGATGAAAATGCCTCCTATAAACATGTCAATTTTTGTGGAGTGCATTGGGTTTGTAAGTACACACCAAATAGGGAAGATAGATATTGCAAGAGGCATAAGTACTTATAAACCAAATTGTTGCAAGAAGAGCTAGATGAATGTGCTGAAAATTTATTTTTTTCTTAGCCATACTTGTGAACTTTGCAACGAACGTGATCATTTGAGTACCCAATGCAAATTGTTTCATGATCGTATCATGTACAAAAATTTTGATGACTTGATTTCCCTTGCACATCATAATGAACTTAGTTTGCTCTTGGGTTATGAAGAAATTAAACGTATAACCAAGGATATTCCAAAATTTGCCCTTGATAAAGTTCTTCATTTTGATCTAGAGAAAATTTATATGTATTGTGCGGTGAATTGTATTGAAAATCCTTATATTGCCAATTACATAAGGAAAAGAAAACAAATAGAAGATGAATAGAATGCTAATGAAAGGGAAGAGACTTCCCAATATCCTCCTATTATTTCTTATGATGGATCGGGTGACGAGGAGGAGATTTCTATTCAACCAGTCTCATCAATAAGGAGCTCAAAAAGGAAGGTTGAACCTACACATAATGTGAATAAGAAAAAGAAAAGAAGGAGCAACAAAGGTAGAAAGGTATCCCTCCCAAATGATGTTGCTCCTACTACTCATTGTGAAGATGATAATTGCTTTACTATTGGTGCTATCCATATTTTTAATGATGAGAGTGATTATGCTTATGATATGAAAGAGCCCAAGCTTGGGGAAGCTATGTTTGATGAGGATGAAATATTTGAGAATTTATTTGCTGAAATTAATGTTTGTCCCAAGCTTGGGGATGCTACGTTTAGTGAAGATGATATTTTTAGCATCCCAAGTTTTGATATGCAAAGTTGTTATGATGATAGCATGTCTCCTACCTATGATGATTATATTGATGAAAGTGGGTTTGGAAGAGTGTCAACTTTAGGAATTAGTGATCCCACTATTTTGGAAGATGTTGAATCTTATTGTGATGAATATGAAAGTGGATTTGGAAGAGTGTCAACTTTATTTAGTGATTCCACTATCTTGGGAGAGGTTTCAATCGATTATGATGAGAACGAAGTTGCTACTTATGATGATTATTGTGATGAAACTTATGCTATAAAGAGTAGTGATGATTATATTTACAAATATTGTCATGATTATGATTACCCTTTTTTTTAACATTACTCTTTTAATGTGGAAACATTTTTTTGTGTTCAAGTCTCTTATGATACTCCCACTATTCCGAATGAGAAGAATTTTGCTTATGTGGAGAGTAGTAAATTTTATATGCTTGTAGATCATGAAAAGAATGCTTTAGGTGCTGGTTATATTGTTGAATTCATTCATGATGCTACTGAAAATTATTATGAGGGAGGAACTTATGCTTGTAGGAATTGCAATAATGTCAAGTTTCCTCCCTATGTGTTGAAAATCTTGAAGCTATGCTTGTTTTACCTTCCTATGCTAGTTGATTATTGTTCCTATAAGTTGTTTGCTCAAAAAATCCCTATGCATAGGAAGTGGGTTAGGCTTAAATGTGCTAGTCATATGCTTCATGATGCTCTCTTTATGTTTCAATTCTTATCCTTTATGTGAGCATCATTGTCATCATCATGCCTAGCTAGAAAGGCATTGAAGAAAAGCGCTTGTTGGGAGACAACCCAATATTTAACCTTACTGTTTTTGTGTGTACACATGATTATTCTACTGTAGTAATCATGTTTTATAGCTTTTGTTTCAATAAAGTGCCAAGTAGAACCTTTGGGAAGACTTGGGTGAAGTTTATATGATCTTGCTGTGAAAAACAGAAACTTTAGCGCTCACGAGATTAGCTGCCATTTTTTAATGGAGAGTGATTTTAGGTTGATTATTTTTGCAGATGATTAATAAACAAATTCCTCAGGTCCAGAAATTTATTTCATAATTTTTGGGGTTCCATAAGTATACGTTTGATACAGATTACTACAGACTGTTCTATTTTTGGCAGATTCTGTTTTTTATGTGTTGTTTGCTTATTTTGATGCATCTATGGCTAGTATTAAGTGGTATGAACCATAGAGAAGTTGGAATACAGTAGGTATTACACCAATATGAATTTAGAATGAGTTCATTACAGTACCTAAGTGCTTGTTTTATTTTCTTATACTAACGGAGCTTACGAGTTTTGTGTTGAGTTTTGTGTGGTTGAAGTTTTCTAGTTTTGGGTAAGGATTCGATGGACTGTGGAATAAGGAGTGTCAAGAGCCTAAGCTTGGGGATGCCCAAGGCACCCCAAGGTAATATTCAAGGACAACCAAGAGCCTAAGCTTGGGGATGCCCCGGAAGGCATCCCCTCTTTCGTCTTCGTTCATCGGTAATTTTACTTGGAGCTATATTTTTATTCACCACATAATATGTGTTTTGCTTGGAGCATCAATTTATTTTATTAGTTTTTGCTTGCTGTTAGTTAGAGTAATGTTTTGCATCTTTAGTTTCAATAAAAGAGTCAAGGATAGCCTTTACCGTGCTTATTTTGCTAGTATACATGTTGCTGTTTGAAAACAGAAAGTTTATCGCTGTTGCAAAAATTCACTAGAAAAGTCAGAGAATGGTATAACGTTGAATCATTTTGCATATTAAGCTCTGATAAATTTATTACACTGGTAATTTTAGTTCATAATTTTTGGAATCAGGGAAGTATTGTTACTCTTGCATTCTTTACAGACTGTACTGTTTTGGCAGATTGCTGTTATGGTTGCATTGTTTGCATATGTTTGCTTGTTTAATGATTCTATTTGAGGATATGGGTATGAAATATGCAGAGGCATTTAGTATTCAATGTTGAATAATAATTTAAGTGATTTGTTACAGTAGAAAATGATAAGGTTTTGCATTGGTTTATACTAACCTATCTCACGAGTTCTTGTTGAGTTTGTTGTGAATGAAGCTTTTGATAAAAAGAGAAACCATGATATGAGAGGAATTAAGGAGACATAAAAGTTCAAGCTTGGGGATGCCCAAGGCTCCCCAAGATAATATTTCAAGAAGTCTCAAGCATCTAAGCTTGGGTATGCCCCGGTAGGCATCCCACCTTTCTTATTCAACAACTATCGGTTATTATCGGTTGAGCCTAAGTTTTTGCTTCTTCACATGAGTTGTGCTATCCTTGCAATGTCATTTTATTTTGTTTTGCTTGCTGCTTGAATGAGATACCAAGATCTGAAATTATTTAATGAGAGATAGTCTTCACATAGTTGCATAATTATTTAGCTACTCGTTGATCTTCACTTATATTTTGTTGGAGTAGTTTTACATTTACTCGTGTGCTTCACTTATATCCTATGAGTAAATTGTTGAATGAGTTGAATGTCATAAATCTGAAATTATATATGTTTCATTTGCTTATCCCATGGGGAGTAATGACTTCACATCTAAGAAGTAGAGGTTGTAAATTTATTGACGGTTAGCAAGCATTGTATTAGTCATTTGAACAATTCATGAAAGAATATTGAAGGAAGAGAGGTTTCACATATAAATATATTATCATAGACATCTTTTATAATTGTGAGCACTCATTATGTATGACATGTTAAAGAGTTGATGTTGGACAAGGAAGACAACGTAATGGGTTATGTTTTCTCGCATCTCAGTTAAAGTATATTGTCATGGATCATTCGAACATGTTGAGCTTGCCTTTCCCCCTCATGCTAGCCAAAAATTCCTAGCACCAAGTAGAGATACTACTTGTGCTTCCAAATATCCTTAAACCTAGTTTTGCCATGAGAGTCCACCATACCTACCTATGGATTGAGTAAGATCCTTCAAGTAAGTTGTCATCGGTGCAAGCAATAAAAATTCCTCTCTAATTATGCATGACTTATTAGTGCGGAGAAAATAAGCTTTGTACGAACTTGTTATGGAAGCAATAAAAGCGACGGACTGCATAATAAAGGTCCATATACAAAGGGCAATATAAAGTGACGTTCTTTCGCATTAAGATTTTGTGCATCCAACCCTAAAAGCGCATGACAACCTCTGCTCCTCTACGGAGGGCTTATCTTTTACTTTGTGTCTTTTACTTTATGCAAGAGTCAAGGTGATCTTCACTTTTCCCTTTTTCATTTTATCCTTTGGCAAGCACTCTGTATTAGGGTGATCCTGATATATATATCCAATTGGATGTACGTTAGCATGAACTATTATTGTTGACATCACCCAAAGGTGAATACGTTTGGAGGCAACATTATAAGCCCCAATCTTTCTCTGTGTCTGATTAAAACTTCATAACCACAAGTATTGCGTGAGTGTTAGCAATTGTAGAAGACTATATGATAGTTGAGTATGTGGAGTTTGTTATTCCTGAAAGTAAGATGAATTGCAATTGTTTTGATGACTAAGAATGAAGTTTGCTAGCTTTCAAGAAAGTTTATGGTCTATGCTTTGACATGTGAATTGCTTGTTACTAGTTCGTGAAAAGTTTTATGAGATGAACTACTGTTATGACATATTATCATGTTAGAAAGGGTGATTGAAATTATCATTGATCAAACTTGTGCACCTTCTAGCATTCACACTTCATAAATTCTTTATTTTATCATTTACCTACTCGAGGACGAGTAGGAATTAAGCTTGGGGATGCTTGATACGTCTCCAACGTATCTATAATTTATGAAGCATTCATGCTATATTACTATGTGTTTTGAATGATTATTGGGCTTTATTATCCACTTTTATATTATTTTTGGGACTAACCTGTTAACCGGAGGCCCAGCCCAGATTTGTTGTTTTATGCCTATTTTAGTGTTTCGAGGAAAAGGAATATCAGACGGAGTCGAAACGGAACGAAATCAACTAGAGAAGTTATTTTTGGAAGGAAAGCCACCGGATAGACTTGGACTCTATGTCAGAAGATATGGGAGCTGGACACGAGGGTGGGGGGCGCGCCCACCCCCCTAGGGCGCGCCCCCGCCTCGTGGGGCCCCCGAAGCTCCACCGACGTATCCCTTGCACCCATATATACCTACGTATCGTAAAACTTCCAGAGGAGAAGATAAATCGGGAGTTCCGCCGCCAGAAGCCTCTGTAGCCACCAAAAACCTCTCGGGAGCCCTTCCCGACACCCTGCCGGAGGGGGGATCCTTCACCGGTGGCCATCTTCATCATCCCGGCGCTCTCCATGACGAGGAGGGAGTAGTTCACCCTCGAGGCTAAGGGTATGTACCAGTAGCTATGTGTTTGATCTCTCTCTCTTGTGTTCTCTCTTGTGTTCCCTCTATGGCACGATCTTGATGTATCCCGAGCTTTGCTATTGTAGTTGGATCTTATGATGTTTCTCCCCCTCTACTCTCATGTGATGAATTGAGTTTCCCCTTTGAAGTTATCTTATCAGATTGAGTCTTTTATGAGAACACTTGATGTATGTCTTGCGTGGGATAACCGTGGTGACAATGGGTTATTCTATTGATCCACTTGATGTATGTTTTGGTGATCAACTTGCGGGTTTCGTGACATTGGGAACCTATGCATAGGGGTTGGTACACGTTCTTGACTCTCCGGTAGAAACTTTGGGGCACTCTTTGAAGTACTTTTATGTTGGTTGATGAATCTGAGGTTGTGTGATGCATATCGTATAATCATGCCCAGGATACTTGAGGTGACAATGGAGTATCTAGGTGACATTAGGGTTTTGGTTGATTTGTGTCTTAAGGTGTTATTCTAGTACGAACTCTTTTATAGATCGATCGGAAAGAATAACTTTGAGGTGGTTTCGTACCCTACCATAATCTCTACGTTTGTTCTCCGCTATTAGTGGCTTTGGAGTGACTCTTTGTTGCATGTTGAGGGCTTGTTATATGATCTATCTATGTTATTATTGAAGGAAATATGCCCTAGAGGCAATAATAAAGTTATTATTTATTTCCTTATAATCATGATAAATGTTTATTATTCATGCTAGAATTGTATTAACCGGAAACGTAATACATGTGTGAATACATAGACAAACAAAGTGTCACTAGTATGCCTCTACTTGACTAGCTCGTTAATCAAAGATGGTTATGTTTCCTAACCATGAACAATGAGTTGTTATTTGATTAACGAGGTCACATCATTAGTTGAATGATCTGATTGACATGACCCATTTCATTAGCTTAGCACACGATCGTTTAGTATGTTGCTATTGCTTTCTTCATGACTTATACATGTTCCTATGACTATGGGATTATGCAACTCCCGTTTGCCGGAGGAACACTTTGGGTGCTACCAAACGTCACAACGTAACTGGGTGATTATAAAGGAGCATTACAGGTGTCTCCAAAGGTAGATGTTGGGTTGGCGTATTTCGAGATTAAGATTTGTCACTCCGACTGTCGGAGAGGTATCTCTGGGCCCTCTCGGTAATACACATCACATAAGCCTTGCAAGCATTACAACTGATATGGTAGTTCTGAGATGATGTATTACGGAACGAGTAAAGAGACTTGCCGGTAACGAGATTGAGCTAGGTATTGGATACCGACGATCGAATCTCGGGCAAGTAACATACCGATGACAAAGGGAACAACGTATGTTGTTATGCGGTCTGACCGATAAAGATCTTCGTAGAATATGTAGGAGCCAATATGGGCATCCAGGTCCCGCTATTGGTTATTGACCGGAGACGTGTCTCGGTCATGTCTACATTGTTCTCGAACCCGTAGGGTCCGCACGCTTAAGGTTACGATGACAGTTTCATTATGAGTTTATGCATTTTGATGTACCGAAGGTTGTTCGGAGTCCCGGATATGATCACGGACATGACGAGGAGTCTCGAAATGGTAGAGACGTAAAGATTGATATATTGGAAGCCTATGTTTGGACATCGGAAGTGTTCTGGGTGAAATCGGGATTTTACCGGGTTACCGGGAGGTTACCGGAACCCCTCGGGAGCCATATGGGCCTTCATGGGCCTTAGTGGAAAGGTGAAAGGGCTGCCCATAAGGGCTGCGCGCCTCCCCCCCTCCCCTAGTCCTATTAGGACTAGGAGAGGTGGCCGGCCACCCCTCTCCCTCTTTCCCCCTTGGGAATCCTAGTTGGAATAGGATTGGGGGGGGGGAGTCCTACTCCCGGTAGGAGTAGGACTCCTCCTGCGCCCTCCTCCTGGCCGGCGCACCTCTCCCCCTTGGCTCCTTTATATACGGAGGCAGGGGGCACCTCTGGACACACAAGTTGATCCACGTGATCTATTCCTTAGCCGTGTGCGGTGTCCCCTGCCACCATATACCTCGATATTACTGTAGCGGAGTTTAGGCGAAGCCCTGCTGCTGTAGTTCATCAAGATCGTCACCACGCCGTCGTGCTGACGGAACTCTTCCCCGACACTTTGCTGGATCGGAGTCCGGGGATCGTCATCGAGCTGAACGTGTGCTCGAACTCGGAGGTGCCGTAGTTTCGGTGCTTGATCGGTTGGATCGTGAAGACGTACGACTACTTCCTCTACGTCGTGTCATCGCTTCCGCAGTCGGTCTGCGTTGGGTACGTAGACAATACTCTCCCCCTCGTTGCTATGCATCACATGATCTTGCGTGTGCGTAGGAAATTTTTGAAACTACTACGAAACCCAACAATTATTGTTGAGAGAACTTGCACTAGTGAAAGTATGAACCCTAGGCCTTGTTTCCTATCATTGCAATACCGTTCACGCTCACTTTTATCACTTGTTACCTTGCTGTTTTTACAATTTCAGATTACAAAAACCTTTATCTACTATCTATTTTGCACTTGTATCACCATCTCTTCGCCGAACTAGTGCACCTATACAATTTATCGTTGTATTGGGTGTGTTGGGGACACAAAAGACTCTTTGTTATTTGGTTGCAGGGTTGTTTGAGAGAGACCATCTTCATCCTACGCCTCCTACGGATTGATAAACCTTAGGCCATCCACTTGAGGGAAATTTGCTACTATCCTACAAACCTGTGCACTTACAGGCCCAACAACATCTACAAGAAGAAGGTTGTGTAGTAGAAATCACACGTCCATCGCTACATGGCTGCTATGGACGACGTCGGGTTCTCCACTACTTGGCAGGTTCTATGGGCAGATGACCGGAGATATGATCCTGTGATGGTTCCTTCTCTTTGGGTGTCCACCGCCCGCGCTCCAGGAACCGCGAGTGGCGCCCTAGATTCTTCTGTAGTACTCGATCTTTATTAGGTACCTAGCCAGTGATGTATTCGATATATAATATTCGAGACGTTGTATTCGAGATTATATATATTATTCGAGACGATGATGTATATTCAAGATTATATATTAATTGAGACGATGCATATGTATTATGTACTATATGATTCAGTTTTTCCTTATTGATTGCATCCATGCATTGTAATTTGAATACTAAATTGTTCTATATTTCTTCTGTATTAGTTAAGTAAAAGCTATGGCGGACAATACTGGCAGAGACAGAGAAGAGGAATTGTTCGACATCATACGCAGCCCTAGCAGGCTAGATGATCTGAATGAAGCAGATGACGGCTCCCAATATCTGAACAATACCGGAGAGGGTGATGAAAAGATATTCGATCTCGACGACCGAGCTGATGATGTCATGAACTATGATTCTGATTATGATGACACAAACAATGTTTATGATGACACAAAGAATGCTGATCTTCAAATAACAAAGACTACCGGTGAGGTATATTTATATAAGTAGGCATCTGGTGATCATCACATGTTTTTATTTTATTTTAAGATATATGAACGAATCGATCTTCTTCTTTCAGCCCTCCGGATCGAGCAAATCTGCTTCTACAGACAGCAGGACAAAGCGAGGCCCGAGCAGATTGTTGAAGGATGGTGTAAAGTACACCATCGAATCCGTCAAACCTAGTGGCGAACCCTTGATGCCTAAGAACATTGCAAACAAGTGGACTCGTCAGTGCAGAGTTCTTGTGAAGGACAAACTCCCGATCCCCATTCAAGAATGGAAAGAGCCAAAGACTAAACGTCCAGGTGTTACTTGGGTCGACGACAGAGCCAAAAAAGACCTTTGGGATTCTCTGATGGAACATTTCACCCTACCAGATTATTTCACTAAAGCAGATGTGGACAAAGTGAAGGGCGCTGCTCTTAAGAAGATGGCAATTGCATTCAACACCCACAAGAAAACTGTATGGGCCAACTACCTCGCTACAGAAAGGAAGACTCCAGAATTCACGGGAACACTGGAGAAGCAAAGAGAACATTGGGACGATTTCGTGAAATTCAAGGATTCAGAAATATCTAAGGAACGGTCGATAAAAAACAAGGCCAATGCCGCAAAAAAGACGCAGTTCCATAGGCTGGGTCCAGGTGGCTACACGGTGGGAATGCCTAAGTGGGATAAGTCTGAGCAAGAGATGGAGGGTGCAGGGGTCACTCCGATTACTAGGAGCTGGCCCCCCAGGTGCAGAACTTGGTTCTATGCGCATGGGGGGCGTTGGACCCGAAGACAGGCCTGGTTTCGAAGAAGGCAAGTCTAAAAGGAGCCAACAAAAGATACTTGACGCAATAGAAGAAGCTCGAGCGGGGGTGTTCACGCCCAATAGAGAGAACGACAAGCTTACGCGCGCCCTGGGAAATCCTGAACACCCGGGAAGAACACGAGGCATGGGCGTTATTCCCTGGTATGAGGGCTTTTCGGACTGGAACGGCGACTACATGTCCCGTGCAAGAAAGAAGATGGAGGAGGAGGAGAAGAGGAAGCTGGAGGAGGAGCAGAGGAAGCAGGACGCAGAACGCCTTCAAGGCCTAGAAGCAAGGCACGCGGACTTGGCACTCAAATTCCAGCAGCAACAGTAGCAGTAGATCGACTCACTTAGCCAGGAAAGGGGGTCTCAGCAGCGGCAGTAGTAAGCGGATGATCGTCCATCATTGGATAGCACCATCCCATCCATGCCGAGAAGCAGCGTTGGTTCTGCCCCGAGTGACAGACTGCTGGATACATACCACCCTGTGGATGACATCATAGAGAACACTAACTGTGAGCTACACTCCAAAATGAAGAACATATCCATGAAGGTGGCGGACGGTGTTGCTTTCACAATTACCCCTGAAGCAACCTTCCATTGAATCCCGATTCCAGAGGGCTATGCTCATGTCATGGTTGATGAAGTGGTGGAGCCATATTCGATGCTAGCACTTGACATTGCTGGAGGTGACGGCGAGCGCACACTGGGAGAGGCCATACATCGTATCATCCTATGGAGAAAGGATTACATCATCTTTCCAAGTCCACCGACACCGCGTCGTCTGCCGACTCCTCCTCGAAGTCCGCCACCAAGTCAGCAGACTCCCGCTCCTCCAAGTCCACAAACGCGTGAGCCGACTCCTCCTTGAAGTCCGCCACCTCCTCCAAGTCCCCGAACGCTTGAGCAGACTCCTCCTCCTTCATGTCCGGCACAGCGTCAGGCCAATCCTCCTGCTTCAAGTCCGGCACAGCGTCAGCCACGTCAGCCGTCTCCGCCGTCTCAGCAATCGCGGAAGAGACATGCCGAAGCTATGGTGCGTAGCGGTACAAGTCGAGGTAGTACAGGAAGTACAGGCGGAGACAAGCGATATAAATATGGTCCAAGCATCGCTCCTCTTCCTCAGAGGCCTTACGACATGACCGAGGAGCAAAACGCAGCCATAGTGCAGGCCCAAGTGGACGCCCATTTTGGACCGAAACCGACACCGCCGCCAAAGGAGAAAGTGACTGAGAAAATGATTGACCACTTCATTCGTATGGCTAGAGCACCAGCTCCCAAGCCTGTTGACTCGGACTATGAGCATCAAATCAGGAAGCTACATCGAGCACGGCTATAGAAGGAAGCGAGCTCGAGCTCGAGCCAACAAGCAGCTGGCAAAAAATGCGGGAAAACCGTTCCCCAGCTGGGAGAACAGGCGGTGCAAGCGATCCCCCCGCTTGTTGTGCCAACAACACATGATAGGAGTACGCGCGCCAAATATTATTGTGGGCAAACCGTTAGCGTTCCCCAGAAGGGCGATGTGGTAATAATGGAGGAGCATATAATGCAGGCTGAAATGCTCAAGATCTCTGTTGGACAACTCCTCGAAATCGAGCCCATGTCTCCGCTTAGAGAATCGGAAATAAAATGAAAATATGTCCGGGGCCAACCTTTGGTCCATCCAGACAAGGTCAAGGACCTCCCAACGAGAATGTATGAATTGCATCAATGGTACATGAACATTACCAAGATTTCTAATCGAGAGTCACTCATGGTGAATGTCAAGCATGAGCATTATTACCATGAGAAAGCTCTGGCCGTTGAGTATTCAGAACTATTTCAGTTATACAATCAAGACGCACTCGACAAGTCTATCATTAGTTGCTATTGTCTGTAAGTGATTCCTTTCTGTAATTGAAGTCTCAAGCTAGTTACATGTAATTATCCTCACTATATTCTTTTCTGTGGTATTATATGCAGGATGAAGATGTATGAAATGAAAAAATCTAGACGCTATGGCATTGGGTTCATTGATGAAAGCACAAGTGCTCCCTAGGTGGTTTTGGTAATTAATGTCAACATATCTCTTGTTGGACTAACAGTTTTATCTAGTATATTTCAGACAAGTTCAACAATGAAGTGGCATGGACTAAAGGATGTGGAACTCCTTCAAGATGCTAAGGACAAGGGATTAGCTAAAGCTTCAAACTCAAGACTCTTCATTTTCTATTTCAGTGATCCAAGATCACATTGAGTCTATAGGAAAAGCCAATACTATCAAGGAGGGATGAGGTGTTGCTTAATGAGCCTCTTGCTTCATGTGCTTAATGATATGCTCAAAAACCCTCAACTACTTTCTCACATCCACATATGACCTAAACCTAAAGCCAAAATCGGTCACACCGATTCTTTCTATCCGGCGCCACCGAGTTCAGATGTCATAGCCACTGCCACAAACCCTAGGCAAATCGGTCTCACCGATAGGGATCTCAGTCTCACCGAGATGGGATTGTAATCTCTCTGTGTATGTCCATTATCAAAATCAGTCTTATCGAGTTTGAGCAATCGGTCCTACTGAGATTACAATGCAAACTCTCTGGTTAACTTATTACCAAAATCGGTCTCACCGAGTTTGAATAATCGGTCCCACCGAGTTTGCGTGACCAACTCTCTGGTTAGCTAATTACCAAAATCGGTCCCACCGAGTTTGTGTAATCGGTCTCACTGAGATTACGTTATGCCCTAACCCTAACCATATCGGTCCTACCGAGTTGCATTTCGGTCCCACCGAAAATCCTAACGGTCACTAGGTTTACTAAATCGGTTTGACCGAGTTTGTTGATTCGGTCCCACCGAGATTGGTAAATTGTGTGTAACGGTTAGATTTTGTGTGGAGGCTATATATACCCCTACACCTCCTCTTCATTCATGGAGAGAGCCATCAGAACAAACCTACACTGCCAACTTACCAGTTCTGAGAGAGAACCACCTACTCATGTGTTGAGGTCAAGATATTCCATTCCTACCATATGAATCTTGATCTCTAGCCTTTCCCAAGTTGCTTTCCACTCAAATCTTCTTTCCACCAGATCCAAATCCTATGAGAGAGAGTTGAGTGTTGGGGAGACTATCATTTGAAGCACAAGAGCAAGGAGTTCATCATCAACGCACCATTTGTTACTTCTTGGAGAGTGGTGTCTCCTAGATTGGCTAGGTGTCACTTGGGAGCCTCCGACAAAGATTGTGGAGTTGAACCAAGGAGTTTGTAAGGGCAAGGAGATCGCCTACTTTGTGAAGATCTACTGCTAGTGAGGCAAGTCCTTCATGGGCGACGGCCATTGTGGGATAGACAAGGTTGCTTCTTCGTGGACCCTTCTTGGGTGGAGCCCTCCATGGACTCGTGCAACCGTTACCCTTCGTGGGTTGAAGTCTCCATCAACGTGGATGTACGATAGCACCACCTATCGGAACCACGCCAAAAACATCCGTGTCTCCAATTGCGTTTGAATCCTCTAAAACCCTTCCCTTTACATTCTTTCAAGTTGCATGCTTTACTTTGCGCTGCTCATATACTCTTTGCATGCTTGCTTGCTATGTGTTGTGAATGTTAAACTTGTGCCTAAACTTCACTTAAACTTAAATTTGCTAAAAACTACAACTTTGGTACTTAGTGTCTAATCACCGCCCCTCTAGACACCTCTTCTCAAGGTCCTACAAGTGGTATCAGAGCTTTGGTTTCCATTGCCTTGGTTTAATCACCATTGGAGGAAGATGGATGAGTCTACTTTGGGGAGTCTTAGACATAGAGTGCCTATACTTGATGGAGAGTATTTTCATGAGTGAAAAAATGAGATGCTTGTAATTTTCAATCAATATCATTTGAACAAGTACATTGCTAGTCCTTGTGCACCTTGTGTTAATCCTATGCATCCCACTCTTGATGAGTCTATTGACATGATTAGGAATGTTAACTGTTAATCTTATCACTAGAGGCTTTCCTAGAAAGTTGATTATAAAACTGCCTACTCTTGAGTGTGCCTACACTATATGGAAATTTCTTGAGGAACGATTTCCTGATTATTCTTTGAAAAATCTAGATGAAATTCTTCATAAGTCTATTGCCTTGACTAAGATGAATTCCAATGATCCTATGTTTGGTGATCGTCTATTTGAACTTACAAATCTTATGCGTGCCAAAGGAAATGTTGGAATTATTAGCGATATTATTATTTCCAAAGCCACTAGGATTCATAAGCAAGATTATTGTCAAACTCATACTAATGAATCACTCTCACTAGGAATTGATCCACCACATGACGATGTTGAACATGGATACTATGATGAGGATGATGATGATGACTTTGATCTTGATGATGCAATGAGACATTTTGGTCTTATGGCAAATCTTCGGGGATATATGGCAGGAGGAAAGGAATGGGTCCTTGACAGTGGATGTACCGATCACATGACTGGAGATAAAGACATGTTTCGTGAGCTTGCTGAAAATGATAGTCCTCGAAAGTATGTCACTTTCGGTGACAACTCAAAGGGTAAGGTGGTTGGCCTCGGTAAGGTGGCCATCTCACATGATAACTCCATACAAAATGTTATGCTCGTTGAATCTCTTGGCTACAACTTACTTTCAGTATCTAGACTTGCTGATTTCGGTTTCAATGTCCTATTTACTGAAGTAGATTGCCAAGTGTTTCGTCGAGACAATCATAAAATGGTCTTTACCGGCATACGTAGAGGTGATCTATACATTGTTGATTTCACTAAAAAGGCTCAACCTAAAACTTGCTTCATTGCTAAATCCTCAAAAGGTTGGTTATGGCATAGACGACTAGGTCATGTTGGCATGAGAAATCTTGACAAGCTTATTCAAAGGAATCATATCCTTGGATTTAACGATGTCATATTTGACAAGGATATACTTTGCAGTGCTTGTCAAGCAGGTAAACAGGTTGGAGGAAGGCGTCCCGTGAAGAACACCATGACCACAAGGAGGCCACTTGAGCTACTTCACATGGATCTTTTTGGTCCCAACTCTTACAAGAGTCTCGGTGGAAATTCTTTTGGTCTAGTTATAGTTGATGATTTTTCAAGATTTATGTGGGTGTTCTTCCTCGATGATAAATCGCGGGTCCAAAAGATCTTCAAAAACTTCGCTAGGAAGGCCCAAAATCAGTTTGAAGTGAAGATCAAGAAGGTTCGCAGCGACAACGGAACGGAGTTCAAGAACGCAAATGTGGACACCTTTCTTGACGAAGAAGGGATTTCACACAAGTTCTCGGCTACGTACACACCTCAACAAAATGGAGTTGTTGAGAGGAAGAACCGGACGCTCATTGAAATGGCGAGAACGATGCTTGATGAGTACAAGACACCGAAGCAATTTTGGGCAGAAGCGGTTGAGACAGCTTGTCATGCAACAAATCGCTTGTATCTTCACAAGCTACTCGGCAAGACAGCATACGAGCTTCTCACCGGTAACAAACCCCAAGTTGGATACTTTCGAGTATTCGGCTCAAAGTGCTACATTCTTGATAAGCATCATCGTTCTAAATTTGCTTCTAAGTCTCATGAAGGTTTCCTACTAGGTTATGGCTCAAACTCTCACACATACCATGTCTACAACAATTTCACCCGAAAGGTTGAAGAGACGGTACATGTGAAGTTCGATGAATCTAATGGCTCACAAGTAGAGCAATTGCCAATTGATGTAGGAGACAAAGATCCTTCGGAAGCAATCCAAGACTTGTCTATTGGTAAGGTTCGTCCAATGGAGGTGAAGGAGAGTACCTCGTCCGTCCAAGTGGAAGCTTCTACTTCATGACAAGGTGAACCAAGAGTTGATACGGAAGCATCCACAAGTGGGACACACCAAGATGGAGAAAACGAGGAAGTGCATCAAGAACGTCAATAACCTCCTTCTCCACCACGACAATAGAACGACAACGCCAACAATGAAGAAGATCAAGAAGAAGAAGAAGAAGATGAAGAAGATGTTCAACCAAGACCCAAGCAAAAGCTTTCACGAGTTCGAGCAAGAATTGCTAAAGACCATCCCGTCGAGCAAATCTACAATGATATTCAAACCGGGAGAATCACTCGCTCTAAAACTCGTTTAGCTAACTTTTGTGAAAACTATTCTTTCATCTCTAGCATTGAACCTATGAAGGTCGAAGAAGCATTGGAAGATCCGGATTGGATAAATGCTATGCATGAAGAGCTACACAACTTTGAGAGAAACCAAGTTTGGACATTGGTTGAGAAGCCCGACAACAACCACAACATCATCTGTACCAAATGGGTGTTTCGCAGAAAGCAAGATGAAGATGGACAAGTAGTTCGCAACAAAGCACGTCTCGTCGCCCAAGGCTACACACAAGTCGAAGGTATGGACTATGGTGAGACTTATGCTCCCGTTGCTAGACTTGAGTCTATTCGCATCTTACTTGCCTATGCTAATCACCATGATATCACATTGTACCAAATGGACATTAAAAGTGCTTTTCTAAATGGTGAAATAGAGGAGGAAGTTTATGTTAAACAACCTCCCGGCTTTGTCAATCCTAAGAAACCAAATCATGTTTACAAACTTCGCAAAGCTCTTTATGGTCTTAAACAAGCTCCTAGAGCTTGGTACAAATGCTTATCGAAGTTTCTTCTTGGAAAGGGATTTGAAATTGGGAAAATTGATTCTACTCTTTTTACTAAAAGGGTTAATGGAGAACTCTTTGTATGCCAAATTTATGTTGATGATATCATATTTGGATCAACTAACCCACATTTTAGTGAGAAGTTTGGAAAGCTAATGTCGGAGAAGTTTGAGATGTCAATGATGAGTGAACTCAAATTCTTTCTTGGGTTGCAAATCAAGCAAACTAAGGAAGGTACTTTTGTCTCTCAAACGAAGTACACTAAGGACTTATTCAAGAAGTTCAATATGCAAGAATGCAAAGGTATGTCTACACCCATGCCTACTAGTGGACATCTTGATTTGACCAAAGATGGTGAACCGGTTGATCAAAAGGTTTATCGCTCTATGATTGGTTCATTGTTATACCTATGTGCTTCACGTCCCGATATTATGCTAAGTGTGTGCATGTGTGCAAGATATCAAGCTGCTCCTAAAGAATGTCATCTTAAGGTTGTGAAAAGGATAGTGAGATACTTAATACATACACCAAATTTTGGCATTTGGTATCTTAAGAGGCCCTCTTTCGATCTTGTTGGCTACTCCGACTCGGACTATGCCGGAGACAAGGTTGATACAAAGTCCACTTCGGGTACTTGTCAATTTCTTGGTAGATCTCTTGTGTCTTGGTCCTCCAAGAAACAAAATTCGGTATCCTTATCCACTGCCGAAGCGGAATACATTGCCGCTGGTTCATGTTGTGCTCAATTACTTTGGATGATCCAAACTCTTAAAGATTATGGGATATATGTGAAACATGTTCCATTGCTTTGTGACAATGAAAGTGCTATCAAAATTGGTCATAATCATGTGCAACATTCTCGAACTAAGCATATTGAAGTTCGTCATCATTTCATTCGAGATCATGTTGCTAAGGGTGACATTGATCTTAAGCATGTTCGCACCGAAAAGCAATTAGCGGATATATTCACTAAACCTCTTGATGAGAAAGTGTTTTGCAGGTTGAGAGGAGAATTGAACATCATTGATGCTTCAAACTTGGAGTAGAAACTCCATTGGATACATGTCAGACATGAGCTTATGACTAATTCTTGATATTTCTCTTATGATGAAAATCTTATGTCTTGGATATATTTGCAACTTGCATGTTATCTAACCAATGTAGGTACTTGGTTGAATCAAATTCAATGAGATTGTAACCTACTCACATCTTGAGAAATCTCTACATCACCAAGTCTCTATACAAAGGTGGTTGAAGACAAGGAAGCACGAAACCATTCAAACATATCCTTTGACAAATTCTATGTTGAGCTTCATGATTGTCATTTTTGGATACACAAGTGCTTTTCCTTGCAAGAACTAACCCATGTAGGTAGATGGACTCAAATTCCAAGTGGTGCTCCCAACTCTTGATGAGCCACATCAACCTTGAGCAACCCACATAAGTTCAACTACATGATCAACACCACCAACCAAGGTATGTTATTCCATCTTAGAGAAGCTTTACTCCGAGACATGAGCTAAAGCAACTCGACAAGATGAGAATACATCAAGATGCTTAAACGAAAAATGGTAACCCCATTTTGAGCTTAAACGATGAGTATGACCTATGATCAAGTGATCTCACTTGACTCCTAAGTCAATATACTCTAACATAGGTGACTTTGTCGCCGACCATCTCTAGATGAAGTTCTCTTGTGTTTTTTTTTGTGTTTTTGCATTTGTCTCATGCATATTTGTTTCCCCTTTCAAAAAAATCATCTAGATTTATTTCTTTTTGTTTGCTCTGCATTTTATGCATCCAATTCATTGCATATCATTTAGTTAATTCCTTGCAAATCTTTTTGACATCATATTAGTCTAGTGAGCTGAGGTGACAAGTGTTTTCTCTGCGATGAACTCGGTTCCACCGATTAGTTATTTTCGGTCCAACCGAATTCTTTTGGTACAACCGAAGCATACAACTCGGTGCCACCGATTTCACCACAGGAAAAACAATTTGCCACTTATTCTATGTTTCTTTCTGTTCCAGCTCCACTCAATGAATCTTGTCCACTACAAGCATCACATTTTTACAAATGCTTTGTGCTGTGACTCAAGGATCAAACCCATTCACGACAAATTCCAGAAGCCCTTCTTGGAAATTCATGTCAAAGGGGGAGAGAGAGATCACATCAAAGCTTATCATTTAGAGAGAGATCACATCAGAGAATATCACTTCCACAGGGGGAGAGAGAGATCTCCAGGGGGAGAAAATACTCAAGTAGAAAGTATTTCTCAAGGATCCCAGATGCTTGGTGTTCAAGAGGAGAGATGCCACATGTCTTATTGAGGGGAAAGACATGTTCATATGTGCTTATTTGCATTAGTTTGCACTAGCTCTGTTCATTCATTTCTTTCAGCTCTGATTTTCTGTTCCCTATCTTCTCCCAGTATCCCATGCTAGATTTAGGGGGAGCAAGACATCTAAGGGAAAGAAATCATTTAAATTCATTGCATATCTTTACTCTTGGGGACATGTCTAATCCAATGTGGTACTTAGTACTCACTCTCTACATGTCATCCCAGTCTTGGTATTCTTGTGGTTTCTTCTGTTTGCTCTGTCTAGTAGATGTATTTGTGTTATCTAACCTTGTTTGTGCAGGTTCATTCCATCCTAAGCCAACTCAAGACTACAAGGTAAGTATATGCATCACAATCATGTGTATGAGGAATTCTTGCTGATGTACATATTGTTTGCAAGAAGGACTCATGAGCATGAAGGTATTTTCTTTAATATTCTTTGCTCTGATGCATATGGCCAAGATACATGTAACTCATTGCCTACTCTGTCATGGTTATGCTCTCACATGCTTCAATTTCCTATATTCACATGATTGCATACATATAGGGGGAGCCTATGATTGTTACATGTCTTTCCAAAGCTTTACTTGCTATTCTCTATACCTTTATCTAAAGCTTTGATGTATGTTGACATCAATTACCAAAAAGGGGGAGATTGAAAGTACAAGTGCTCCCTAGGTAGTTTTGGTAATTAATGTCAACATATCTCTTGTTGGACTAACACTTTTATCTAGTATATTTCAGACAAGTTCAACAATGAAGTGGCATGGACTAAAGGATGTGGAACTCCTTCAAGATGCTAAGGACAAGGGATTGGCTAAAGCTTCAAGCTCAAGACTCTTCATTTTCTATTTCAGTGATCCAAGATCACATTGAGTCTATAGGAAAAGCCAATACTATCAAGGAGGGATGAGGTGTTGCTTAATGAGCCTCTTGCTTCATGTGCTTAATGATATGCTCAGAAACCCTCAACTACTTTCTCACATCCACATATGACCTAAACCTAAAGCCAAAATCGGTCACACCGATTCTTTCTATCCGGCGCCACCGAGTTCAGATGTCATAGCCACTGCCACAAACCCTAGGCAAATAGGTCTCACCAATAGGGATCTCGGTCTCACCGAGATGGGATTGTAATTTCTCTATGTATGTCCATTATCAAAATCAGTCTTACCGAGTTTGAGCAATCGGTCCTATCGAGATTACAATGCAAACTCTCTGGTTAACTTATTACCAAAATCGGTCTCACCGAGTTTGAATAATCGGTCCCACCGAGTTTGCCTGACCAACTCTCTGGTTAGCTAATTACCAAAATAGGTCCCACCGAGTTTGTGTAATCGGTCTCACCGAGATTACGTTATGCCCTAACCCTAACCATATCGGTCCTACCGAGTTGCATTTCGGTCCCACCGAAAATCCTAGCGGTCACTAGGTTTACTAAATCGGTCTGACCGAGTTTGTTGATTCGGTCCCACCGAGATTGGTAAATTGTGTGTAATGGTTAGATTTTGTGTGGAGGCTATATATACCCCTCCACCTCCTCTTCATTCGTGGAGAGAGCCATCAGAACAAACCTACACTTTCAACTTACCAGTTCTGAGAGAGAACCACTTACTCATGTGTTGAGGCCAAGATATTCCATTCCTACCATATGAATCTTGATCTCTAGCCTTTCCCAAGTTGCTTTCCACTCAAATCTTCTTTCCACCAGATCCAAATCCTATGAGAGAGAGTTGAGTGTTGGGGAGACTATCATTTGAAGCACAAGAGCAAGGAGTTCATCATCAACGCACCATTTGTTACTTCTTGGAGAGTGGTGTCTCCTAGATTGGCTGGTGTCACTTGGGAGCCTCCGACAAAGATTATGGAGTTGAACCAAGGAGTTTGTAAGGGCAAGGAGATCGCCTACTCCGTGAAGATCTACCGCTAGTGAGGCAAGTCCTTCGTGGGCGACGGCCATGGTGGGATAGACAAGGTTGCTTCTTCGTGGACCCTTCTTGGGTGGAGCCCTCCGTGGACTCGCGCAACCGTTACCCTTCGTGGGTTGAAGTCTCCATCAACGTGGATGTACGATAGCACCACCTATCGGAACCACGCCAAAAACATCCGTGTCTCCAATTGCGTTTGAATCCTCTAAAACCCTTCCCTTTACATTCTTGCAAGTTGCATGCTTTACTTTCCGTTGCTCATATACTCTTTGCATGCTTGCTTGCTATGTGTTGTGAATGTTAAACTTGTGCCTAAACTCCACTTAAACTTAAATTTGCTAAAAACCGCAACTTTGGTACTTAGTGTCTAATCACCCTCCCCTCTAGACACCTCTTCTCAAGGTCCTACAATTGACCTAAATACCATTAATGAGTACATATGGAAGCTTCCATTTTATCAAGCAGGTGTAGAGGAAAGCATGCTAGAGTTCTTGAAGCGCCTCAATACCAATGAAGATATACTACTTCCTTACAACTTCCCGTGAGTCATACTGTCTTGTACTACAAATTCTGTTTTTTCTTTGCCGGCTTAATTAAGACATGCAAACGTGTGCGCATGCAGTTGGCACTGGATCTTGTTAGAAATTAAAGTTGAGGAAGGAAAAGTTGAATTACTGGACTCACTAACTAAAGAAGATAAAGACTACACCATCGTGAAGGGGATAGTCAACAGGTAATTTCAATCATTATTAACTATATCTCGGCCTATTATTAGTTCATCATTTCCTGATATGAACTATTTAATAACCCCTTTATTAATTTTCTTTGCCGGCGGGCAGGGCATGGGCAAAGTTCATCAAGGTGACTCCAGGCAACTCGGCAAAAAAGTTGTTTTGGCATCGACCAAAGATAAGTAATTAAGTAGTAGTAGCTAGCTAGCATCTCTTTAATTCTTGTTTCAATATCATTAATTAATTAATTATTATGCTTGATTAATCATTATCTGATTCAATTACATTCTCGTAAAGGCCCTGAAGCAGGCGTCGGGGAATAATCTGTGTGCATTCTACGTTTGCGAGAACATTCTCATGATGACGTTCGAAAGGAGCAGATCTGATAGACAGGACTGGGTACGTTTGTCAGAACACTATTCACACCATTATCGATATCTAGTCACGCAACTAATACACATGCATATTGATCTCCTTCTTAACAGTTCAGAGAGGTGCGGGATAAGCTCCTACCATCGGACCGCATACTAGCACTTCAAGAGAAAATAGCCGGATTTTTGCTCGACCAGGTCATAGATCCCAAAGAAGAATACTATTACCCGCTACTGCCCCCATGAACCACTTGTCATCGTGCTCCGGAGGCACCAAGGCAACATATGTAGGAGAAATTGTATATGTGTATGTGTGAATAATTAATGGTGTTGGTTGTAAGACATTTGAT
>NC_041387.1:105343562-105454410 GCF_002162155.2 Triticum dicoccoides | reverse complement strand
CCCCCCCCCCAAAAAATATTTAGTACTGGTTGGTGTTACCAACCGGTACTAATGTCCTACACGCACCCGGACCTGGCTCATGCCACATGGTGCCACTTTAGCGCCTGTTCGTGACGAACCGGTACTAAAGGGGGGAGGGGGGCTTTAGTCCCCACTCTTTAGTGCCGGTTGGCAAACCAGCACTAAAGGCCGTTACAAACCGGCACTAAAGGCCGGTTCTGCACTAGTGTGAGGACCAATATGATATCATCAACCTATTAATTAATTGGGAAATCGGCACATGAATTGCTTTCCAAAGGGATCTGAATGAGCTGATAATGCATTGCCTCATTGCTGATGGATTGTAGCAGATCTATAGCTAGCACAAACAACACAGGAGAGAGAGGGTCTCCTTGTTGCCTTACCCCTCTTACTGTAGAACACTTAGCCTCGCATTCCATTAAGCAGCATAGAGGAAGTGCTAGTAGAGAAAATCATCTTCATCCATATTATGTACAAAAAACCAAAACCTATAAATTTTTCGCAAATACACAAAGATTGTGTATCATTTCAATTATAGGTAGAGTACAACAGATACATAGGAGACATTACATAACGAGACCACGTGCATGAACTGGAATGGACGTGTAATGCGTGTGCAGAACAGAAAGTGGGATGCTCAGCCCATATCACAAAGATTAACTCTCGGGTAACACAACCATAAGCCACTTTTCCTGGTCAGTAATACTAGAGTTGTACAAGATTTGCTTACATGAGAAACAAATTAAAGGAGCTTAACAACAGTGAGAATAATAAGAAAAGGTAGATTAAAATATCAAGAAGAATATATTTACCTATCATGTGCCATGAATTTTCCTTGCAAGAGTGATCAAAATTGCAACCATATTCCATTTATAATCTATAGCAATCATAGTAAACATCTATAAGCTTATAGTAAATCAAGGGTTCAAACCAACAAAGGATCTTAGGGGAGAGTTCCTACTTAATAAGCCCCTATGGAAGCCCCAATGGTTATCTTCGACAGTGTCGTCGAAGAGTGAGCGCAGCCGAACACACACCTTGAGAGGAGAAAAACAAACAAGAAAAAATACACATTTCAACTTTCGTAACAAGCATTTATAAACTAGAAAGAGGAAATTAGACCTTTCAATGATGAACTTTCCAAATATAAAGATGGACTTATTTTTTCGATGAATTTTCAGATTTTACGAAAAAATCAGATAAGCTTTCAAGAAGTTGGCACAATTTTTTAGAAAATATGCACAACTTGAGGGAATCGGATGGACTTTCCAAATCTATAAGTGTTTTCAAAGCTAAGGGAGCCGGTTTTCTACAACACCTCTCACAAGAACAGGTTGCCAAAATACATCTCTGCTCCTAATTTACTAAGGAAATTCACAAGAGCAACGAAACATGAGAACCAGGGACCAAAGCATATTGAACAACCACCAAGATAGGCCGAGCCACCCGATGTAGGGATGCAAGCAGACAGCGTCCGCTTGTCAGCGAGCGTCCGTGAAAAGAAAAATTACAAGGGCAATCACGGACATCTTCTTGCATCCCTAACCCGATGATAATTAGTAGGATCAAGAGTTGCCGGACAATGGGACACACGGTTGTGATGGTCACCCGAGAACTGAGATATAGCCGGAATACCTCTATTTCACATGACATCAATTCTAACTGCAGAACGTCATATCATTGTAAACACATAATCCAACATATAAGATACAAAAACTGCACACCGAACATCGACCCCCCCCCCCTTCTTTTGGGGGCTTGATCAATCGTTTATGAGAGAATTTAGCAAGGATAGTGCGTGAATCGTGATTTTCGAGTGGTAGTTAAGCTTGAATTTAATGATTTTTTGGAGTTTTATATATTTAATTATGGCAAGCTTTATTGGGATAGAGTTAAATTTGCTATATCAGACTTATTTGTTTCTTGAACATGAAAATCTGGGGAATATTCAACGGGAGCAAAGTTGCCAGTGAACGCCCGAGTAGCCATGCCAAAACAACTAAAAATGCCATGTGTCTGTTAAGGACTTGTCATGCACGGAGTATGAAAGAAAAAATTGGCATGTATAGGGAATAATTGCCAACGAACACAGTGTATTCTTTCTTTTTAATGCCAATCGTTTGATTCCGATCACACGGCCGTGCCGGCATTCGCCCGGGGGCATTCGCTCGGGCCTCCCCCGACGAATGTTCGCCAGTTAACATTTTCCTTGTTTCTTTTAGGGTAAATATCAGACTTATTTTAGCCTTTTTTTTGAGGCACCACCCCACCCTCTTTTTTGAGCAAAATATCAGACTTTATCATATCTTTATTCAGGGGAACCGACTTTATCATACTCGTTTTTTTAGGTGGCTTCATCATACTCGGGTAATATGACAACACGATACCTCCACCAGCCCAGCACACACCGCACAGGCCTAATTCCGCTTCCACAGCCCATTTGCTGAAGCCTTTCACACAACAGACAACCGCACACTTTCTCAAAAAAAAAAAAAAAAACCAGACAACCGCACACACCCTCAAAAAATAAAAATAAAACAGACAACCGCACGAAAAAGAGAGCAGACAACCGCACGCCGGCACGCGCGCTCGGCGGCGCCTAGATCGGCGGTGACGGAGGCACGTCGCCATCGAGGAACCTAGAGGTAATGCCAAATCGACATATTTTTCTCCGGAAGACCAGGATAGTTTTCTCTGGCCGGTTAATTTAGCGCCGTCATAATGCTGCAGCTCGTTTTGCTGCCACCTAGGGTTTGATTTGATCCCAGATTAACGGGTGGAACAGACGGACTGTAACTATTCTTGGAGAATTCAATGACAACAACTTTCCTTATTAGGCAGAAAAGGAGAATCCTATTGACAATCGTGTTTGTATTCTTGGGTTGGAAAGAGCAAAGAGTGAAGGAGAAAAATAAATTGAATCTCATTCAGTAATTAGCAGAGAAGAGCGATTATATAAGAACTGCACAAAATGGACATAAAGCCTCCTCAATTTAGAAGTAATATTCCCTCTGATTCTTTACTAGTTCAATCTTTGACCAATAACTAATATGATAATAGGCGAGTTATATTACAGGAAATTGGCACCATTGGATTAAACACTTTCTTATGATCGTGATCACATAACCACTAGAATAACAATAAATGGAAAATTTAGGTTGAAGTTCAAAGCTGGACAGTGAAAATGCGCTTCACACTTGGAAACAGAGAGGCACTAAATTAGTGATTTCACCCACATAGCACTGGAGCACATCTAATCACCTATTCTTGATGTTTTATACTGTCTAATCCAGATTACTGTGATTCAGTTTGCAATGGTACAATATGACTCCCTGTTAAAAGTCCCCTCTTTGTTGTTCTGAAGCAGATTCCTGGCAGCAGCATGGCAAGGTACCAGCGATCATGGTCTGACATACCACCAGAGCTTGCTGCCCTGGTCCTCCTCCGCCTCCATGCCCACTCTGACCGTGTCCGTTTCGCAGCTGTATGCCGCGATTGGCGCGCCTGCGCAAGGCAGCATCAGCTGCCCCCGCCTTTGCCCTGGTTCATACTCCCTGGTGGAACCTTCTTCACCTTACCCCACAGTGAATCCTTCCTGATCCCCAACGGTGTCGAATTCCACAGTTCCTGCGGTGAGTGGCTTGTCTTTGCACGTGACGACATCTGCTACCTCGTAGACACCTTCTCTAAGGTCACCTTGAAGCTCCCTGACCTAGACATGTACGACCGCATCGAGGAGCCTGACGAAGTTATCAATGGTCACAGCATGTGCTACATTTGTCTGGACGTGGATGTAACCATGTCAATATACAAGGTAATCGTGTGCTCAGTGCTCCTTGTTGCTGCCATCGTTGACATCGGGGATCTCCGCACTCTTGCGGTGTGCCGACCGGGAGGTAACCTATGGTTTGTAAGTGCGCTTGGCTACGACAGGTCCTTTGACATAATTCTCCATGGAGGCAAGTTGCTCACGGTTGATGGATGGAGGAACCTTTGCGTTATCGATGTCGAAGAGGACAGTGACAATGGCAGCCTATTCATTTCCCGGATCGAGCGCATCATCAAGGGTCCTCCCTGGCCCTTAAGGCAGTTCCCGGGTGGCCTCCTTGTATTCGACCAATACCTGGTTGAATCTCATGGCGCCCTGCTGCTGGTCCGTGGGACAATCTATGGCAAGCCACCTGAGGACAACCACACCGGGTTCGAGATCAGGGCAGTACGGTTTGAATTCGAGGTGTGTGAGGCAGACTTTCAGTCGTCGCAGTGGGTTGAGAGGAGGAGCGTGGGGGACGACCAGGTGCTGTTTCTTGGGCCGAGATGCTCCAAGTCTGTCTGTGCGCCCCAGTACAATCTGAAGGGGAACTGCATCTTCTTCCTGGATGACGGCCATTGCCAGTGGTACTGGAAGCACGCGCCGAGCGCGCCGAGCTCGTACGCAATATTCGACATGAGTGATGAGTCGGTCCGCTCTCCGCTTCCTAGAGGATCGTGCAAAGGCGAGGAGGCGCCGGCGACATGGCATTTCCCTCGGGGCTGATATGAATTTGTTCCTGACATATGCAGATCAGTGCTAGCTTACTACAAGCAGCGCAGTGGCTGATGATCGCTGAATCGCTCCGTTGTCAATCAGATATGTTCTTCAGAATGTCATTTGATTCGGAATGTTGTAGTCTGTAAGTTTTGACAGCGTTTACTAAAAAAAATCCTTCTTCCTGAGTAGATATCCTATAATTTCCCTTAAGCTATTCAGTAGCGGCTGAGAGATTCCGTCAGTGGAGTGGGTGGCGTTGAAGATTTTGATGATCTAGAATACTGAAGCATCATGAATTCGTTGCAAAAAATGTCACATTTCAATTCGAAAGACTAGTCTCACACAGTTTGCTTGATCTAGAATGCATGTCAGTTCTTAAAAATTCTGAAAAGTTGACGCATGTTGCTAACACTCATTTTTTCTTTGGAATTTTTGAAAACTTGCAAATTTGAATTTTGAGACGCGGTATCACGGTATCATGTAAAGTTTGATATCAGACGCTGATCATACAGGGAAACTATACCACCCTGATGCTCAATAATGCAGAGTAACGTTGGCCTTGAAGAAGAAACAACTGAATAAATCAGCATCAAGATGCAAGATGCAAGAACTGATACAACAACATAATGCAGTGCCTCTGCGGTCTGCAAGCCTATGCGTATTTACAACCGCCTATACGAGGGTTATACTAAGTTACCTAAAACTAGGGGCAAGAAAATAAAAATAAAATTCTTGAGCCGTTCCAGCTAATTCATCATCAGAACTAAAACAACGACGCTGTTCTGGCTTCGTCTCTGAGCAAGAGCTTCTTCCACTCCTCCAACCAGCGGGTGTAGCTCGATTGCGGCGCAAGGACGTCGATCGACACCTCCTTGCTCTCCACCAGCTCCCTGGCGTACCGCTCGAACTCCCGCAGCCTCCCAAGCTTCATTGCCAGCATCGCCACGTCGTACTCGGCCTGGGCACTTTCAGTCTGATCCCACGCCTCCTCCACCCTCGCCCAGAAGCATGGATCCTGAGTCAGGCCAGCGTACTTGCTCCTTGCTGTCGCTGTGACCGACGTGTCGCCGGTGCTAGTGCCACTGAAGTCGCCCTTCTCCTTCCACCACTTGTCAAACAGCTCATACCTGTGGAGTATGGATGCTCTGTGAGCTCACTGACTAAGCATGAACAATGGTGTTTGCAGCTCGAACATACCTTCTGTCACGACCATGGGTGATGTAGCCGCCTCTGGTCTTGTGGAGGTTGTTGCGGTGATAGTCTGCTATGTCCAGTGGCTCGACGAGGAGCTGGTAGAACCGGGCGGCGTTCACCCACTTGGCCCGGCGATGGAAGTCGTGTGGCAGCTGGCTGTTGTCAAGCATTGTGAGGACCCCATCCCAAAACTGGCCCAGCTTGAGGCGATAAATGTTGGCCTTGCCGAACTTCTTTGGTGACCTCTGTTGCTTGAATGCGTCGTAGTACCCTATGTCGGCGTCGAATGATGCCTTGTACCACTCGATCTGTGCCCGGCATGGAGTGATCCGCCCCAGCCGTGTTGAGAGCCCCGCGCAGTTCAGGCTTGGGCTGCGGCCCGCCCGCCTAGAAGCCTTCAGCCAGTATCGCGCTGTTGTGGCCTCCGTTGCCTCGCTGCCAATGCCGGAGGCCTCCATCGCTAGGGAGATGCCAGCATCGTAGTTGGAGTTGGACATGGATGCCAACACGTCCATGCCATGCGGGCGCCGCTTGAGGAGCAAGTTCTGTGGCATTTTCAGCACAAGATCGCCGTAGCAAGAGTGTGCAGCCTCCAGGGATGATGTGTCGCCCCTCGCGTAGCAAGCGGCAAATGTGGCATAGAGCATCTGGACTGCCGCTGTTGAGTTGTCAACACACACTGCACCTTCCGGCGAGCACAACACGTAGGCCCCGAACGGACGATAAGGGCTACCACCTCGCGACTCTGGGTCCACGAGCTTCTGCTCCATGGCCACCGTGCGGACATGCGCCTGTATAAGTTGACGCAGCCCCTCCTGATCGGCATCCACAACACGAATGGTCATTACACCCGTGTTGTGAGTGTGTCCTGGCCATTGCTGTAGCTGCATACCAATGATGACGCGCACTGGGACAGCGTCTAGGGGGCAGAAGAGGAGCCTCGGGACGACGTCGTGCTGTGAGACGACATTACAGAAGTTGCCGCCCCACCGCTCTCGCAGGATGGCCCTGGACAGGGCCTCGTTGCCGAGCAGTGGGCTCCCGAATGTGACACACAGCACAGGAGACGGACTGCATGATGAGCTTAACGATGAGATACAAAGGTAGTGCAGCGCCGCAAGAGCGGCGATGGCTCCACCGAGCGAGTGGCCGGTGAACACCACCGCCTTGCCCCGGATCTGATTTAGTAGCATCTGTATTGAATGAGTAAGAAACCATTTTCAGCAGTGAAAAAACATCAAAACACTAAAATACTGAGCTAGAAAAAAAATTCTGATGCATAACTGCAAATAGCAAATACTATTTTCAGGAGAAAGATCAAGGAGAATATAAACATCCAGATTGATTCATAAATAAGAAACAGGCCACAAATTTTATTTAGAATAGCAAGAAAGATACGAGAATTATAGTACCAGATGAAGACAGGTGAAGATCTTTGAAGCATTACTGAACTTGTCAAGAAACAATTAAGGTCGTATGCCTGCTGACCGAGTAAAATGATACTAACCATAACCAAATCCAAAAAAGTTGTTTACATCTGGAACGCACATGAAGAGTATATCTCATCAAAATCAGCATGTACTCTGGATGACAGTAAACTATGCACTATTATTCTTCATGGACCACTGAATTTCATAAATGCTCTAGATGCAGCCCTCATCCAGAACACGGACATTTCCCCCGATTTTAATGGGAATGCAGTTGCTGCATCCACTTCATGTGAAATTACTGCATACTCCCTCCGTCCCATAATATAAGAGTGTCACTAGTGTAAAAAACACTCTTATATTATGGGACAGACGGAGTAATTCCCAGCAAATTCATGCGTTCCAAATAAAGCCGTATGGTATACTTCCATGCTGCTCTCAATCATCCTCATCTGTTGCCCGTGGGTCACACAAAAATTCCTTGCATGCAAGTGACAACAAAATAGCAATACTAGCATTCAGACTTGGTTGGGTGATGTGTAATGCGCCATCTGTGCCGTACTTTTTGTTTGCAGTGACATAAAGTGGACAGGCGCACAGCATCTTAAGCTGGCCGCCAATTGATAGAGTTGGATCTTTTCGATGAACTTACAAACTCTATGTCAGAGGCACCAAATTGATCCTTAAAAAATCACACAGAAAGAAGAAGATATGCACTGAACTAGTCTTGCGCAACGCAAAATCAATTTCAGACGGCAGTACAATAAACAAAGGTTAAGTCAACGGCAATACTCATAGGCAACCTTTAGATTTGGTTTACTTTCTAACAAATGATTTTATTTTTGTTTCATTATTCCACAAGCCACAGTGTTATTAAATTTATTGTCCCAGTTAAGCTGTTAAGTTATTATCAAGTGAGATCTCAAATAATTGACACTGTCATAATGTAATCAAGTACATTATCTCATCTACTACTGATGTCTGAAGTCTGAAGTCTTTTTAAGTGTGAACACAAGGACATACCAACCAACTAAAGACAGGCGCATCAACATCACCATAACTTGGCCCAAAGGACCACAACCAAAAAAATATCAGATCATCACGCTAACAATCACAAGGCAAAATGATTAAGCTGAGAAATCCAGGAGATAAACATCCGATTAAATGCTGATTGATGAGAAATTCTCAGCTAATTGATTGACTAATTTACCTGGAACTCAGGGGAGCCGCACAATTTCAAGAAGCACCGCAGAGTCAGCGCCTGCACGGCGACACGCTCCCTGGCGGCGGCTGCGTCCGGCTCGGCGGCCGCCAGCTGCGGGAAGGCCCGCGCCCCGGCCGCGTCGCCGCCGAGGACGACCGGCGCGAAGACGTCGGCGCCGCTCGCCACCGCCGGGCGGGCAACCGACAGCGCAGCCTGCAGGCCGGAGAAGGCCACGTACACCGCCCCCCCGTCCCCGCCGCCGTCGCCGTGCGCGAACCCGGAGGAGGCGGGGCCCATCGCGGCGGCGGCCGCGCACCGGTCCCAGGCGCGCGCCAGCAGCGGCGAGGAGGCCAGCAGCGCGCCGAGGACATGGCTGGTCTCGAACCTTCAAAGCGCACACGCATTTTCAGCTCCTCTATACATCTCTCCCAAATTCCTCTCCTTTTTTACCACCAAATCAGGGCGCGATTGGGAGAAGCTAAAGCGGCCAAGCTTTTGTGCGCGGAGTGCGCCGGGAAGTACTTATATATGCTGCGAGGAGAGAAATGTTATGGAAGAAAATCGGAGGAACTTACATGGAATTTTCTTCTGCGTCTTCCATGGCAGACGGGCGAGCTTCCCGGAAATGGGGCGGCGCTGGAGAGAGCAAGAGAAGGGGTGGAGAGGGTTAGGAGAGGAAGTGGTCAAGTTTACTTTGCGTGGCCTCCGCGCTCTGGTGTGGTGGGGGCAACCGGGCAAGGAGCTGCAATTTCTATCACTACTCTGGTCAAATATTTCGTCGACTTTGCATTTAAAGGCCCAGAGTTCTTTTTCCTATCTCGTAGGGAAAATGCAATGTTTTTTATAAAGAAAATGGTGGATGACTTGCACCTGAATAGATAACTTGCTTCCAATAATTTATTACTATTAGAGAAGTAATATGGTAGCAGTAATGATATAGTGACAGTAAGAGTAACAAGATTGCATAATATAGTAACACAGTGCGACAGTAGTAATAGTTGTAACGGGGGCAACAGTAAAATAAAACGTAGGTATGGAAGTAGATTGTGGGTTTTGTTCATATGAGATTCAATATGCAACGGTCATAACATATAGCAACAATAAATTAGCTTCAATTCATCAATCATTTGTAGACATGCATTCCATAAATAGTTGTACGTGTTTGTTGCGGTAAGAACTTGCATAACATCTATTCTTCCACCCTCCGTGGCACCAGGATCCTAGTGGAAATTGTAACACTCCTTTTAATAGAGAACCGGAACAAAATATTAACATACTGTGAATACATGTAATCCTCAAGGTAATGCCATCCCATCGATATCCCATGTATTGTCACTTTGGGTTTAAGCTTCAGAACGATATCAGGTGCATACAACTTACAAGTAAGATGAATAACACAAATATATTCATGAAAACACATAGAGTTCAGATATGAAATCATGGCATTCAGATCCTAGTGACAAGCATTAAGCATAGCAAAGTCATATCAACAACAATCACATAACATAGTAGATACTAGGCATCAAACCCTAACAATCAGACATCGATTACATAAGAAATCTCATCCAATTCGTATCTACCTCAATATGACTACAACGGAATTACTCACGCATGGGTGGAAGCATAATAGAATTGTTGTTGGAGAAGTTAACGATGATGACACGGACGAATCCCCCTCTCTGGAGCCAGAAACAGACTCAATATCAGATCTCTAGAGGAAGAACAAGAGGTGGGGGCGTTTCCGTATCGTGAAAAGTTCCCGTGATTTTTCTGGTATATATGTGAATTTATGGTGGTGGAATCGTTGTAAGGCGGTAACTAGGGAGGCTACACGCCCCATGGCGCACCCTAGGGGGCACCACATTGTCGTGCCAAGGCCAGGTGACTCCCCTCTGGTCCATTTCCGCTCCATAAGTTATTAAATGTTCTAAAATAATTCTCCAGAAATCCCCGTCCGATTATGAGCACTTCTATTTTTGCTGAAAACAATGTTAGCACGGGTTAGTTCCATTCAAATCATGAAAACTTGAGGCGAAAACAATATCAAAAGTGTTTGAAAAAGTAGATACATTGGAGACGTATCAGCACGATCATTTCTATTTCTGAATAAATGGAAGAAGAAAATAGAAAAGTTGTAGACAATTACACAATGCAAAACCTCATCGGCGAGCTTTTTATGTAAGTGTTTGGCCTCACCGGAGTCCATAGCTCCGGCCAACAGTTGACATTAGAGCCACCTTGAACTTGTTGGATCTTAGAGGCAATAACAAAACATTATTATTTATTTTCCTGTTCATATTTAAGTTTATGTTCCTATGCTATAATTGCAATGGTTCTAGAATATGAGTTTTGGAGAAAAACTCAGTTGCATACATGGAAGGATAAACATCAAGTAGGCCCCTAGTCTCACCTCTAAGACTAGCTCATGTATTGCAGATGATCCTGTTTTCCTGATCGTGGACATTGTTAAACAAACAAGGAAATTGGCAATAAAGGGAACACATTCTTAGACAATGGGGTTGGACAGACCCAACTTATGAAATAACTACGAGATCACGTCATCAACATTGTTGTCGGTAGTTTCCTGTTATGTGTTAAAATATACTCACGTCCTTAGACCATGAGAATATTGTGGACCTTCATATGAGATGGTTACTTTGGGTTGCAAACGTTACTTGTAAGGGCATCTATGAGGCTAACCCTCAAATGTCTCCGTTATATGTTTGTTTTTGTGATGTGGTCCGCGAACATGATGCAGGAGGGAGCCATTCAATGCTAATAACAAAGTATCCGATTGGCAGGAGAAAAACTAGGTGAAGACCATGCATGTGGTGGAATATTTATAGTTTAGTGTATGGTTGGGAGGAGAGAGAGAGGGGGCCATGTTGGGAAACGTAGTAGAAAACAAAAAATTCGCCCTACATCAACCAAGAACACTAAGAAGATGCAATAATGGTTTGGATCAGATTGTTACCAACTCTGAGTTATAGCAAAAGAAGATGAGTCTGTGTTGATCATACTTGAAGTCCCTCGAACCGTAGATGAATGATCCCTCGAACCTGCTCATGAACAGTCCCTCGAACGGAAGACCAAAAACACGACCTCTCCACAAATTGCAAGCGTATGGTCTTCATGATCCGGAAGTGCTTCGTCGTCCAGAGCTAATCATTGCCGAAAAATTACAGGGAGGAGATTAGAACCATACCGGGCTTCTAATTATGAGGATTAGAGATCTAGAACTAGCTCTAATTATAACAACTAGAACTAGAACTATAGAACTAGAGGAGGCTCCAAATCTTGTGTGTTCAAAAGTGCCCAATACCTCTAGTATATATAGGTTGGAGGAGGAGGGGCGCCACAAGAGGGGAGAAAGCCCCCCCCCCCTGACCGGCCAAGAGGATGGGGATTCCCATCCAATTCGGCCTCCCCTCTCTTTCCATGGGGAGAGGGGCGCCACCTATATTGGGCCCTTGTGCCCCAATATGCTTTCCACCACTTGGCCTTTTAAGACCCGTTGACATTAAATTAAATATAAAAGCCTCCTAACTATTATTAGAGTATTTTATTCTTATTTTAAGAGGTGGCAGTTTTTCCCTAAAAACTACTGCCACGGTCAAGTTTTTGAAAACAACAAGAAGGTTCTACGTTAGTCAAGTCTTTAGGTGTCCGATCACTTCAACCTTCAGATCAAGGTTAAGGCATCATTCAATCAGCCTTACTAACCCTAGCATGAGACATGATCCATCTTTCGTACCATGAGCAGGAGAAACCTCAGTTTGGTTTCATCGAGCTTCGGAGACAAAGACAATAGTTGAAGATCAAATCAAGTACGCAGCATTGGACACGTATGTTTCTATATCGATAAGAAGTGGAGAAAGCGCAAGCCCTGAGAGCCCGAGACATGCGAAGACTCGATAAGGAGGGTGAAGAGCAACAAAGACGAAGAGATGGAAATGACGACAACGATGAGTGAATTAGTGATAGAGTCGATTCCAATAGGTCTCGGGTAGGGGTTCTTGAGCTAGTAGCTTATATGCGATGGTAACAAGATAATGAATTTTACCCAGCTTTGGACTCTCTGAGGAGATAAAACACTATGTCTTGCTCGTGTTGTATTGATTTGGGTGGAGTACAAGGTAGAGACCAATCCACCAAGAGATTGATGATGTTGTCTACGAGACCTACCCCCTGGTTTATATCAATACCGGGGGGATTAGGGTTACAAGGTCGGTTATGCATAAGGTAAATGTGTTCTAGACGACATCTAAGTCTTGGGGTATGCGCCAAATCTTTGGAAATATTTCTTCTATGCACCATGGGCCGCCTTGACATGTCCCTCCAATGAACAATCATGGGGTCTTTGGCCTAGCCCACCTTGCCGGGAGACGACGTGGTGAGTAACCCCTAATCCAGGACACCATTGATGAGTGATATTTTTACACTTATTTCACCTTTGTTTAAACCGAGATATTTTAATTAAAAAGAGCTATTTGCTCCGATATTTATACTAATGACTAATGAATGCAAATGTTTCCACAAATCCTATTTTTGATGTGTTTCCATAGGAAATGGAATGAAAAGGAAAGAAATCACGTGTGAAAATGGAATGGAAGAAGAATGGAGGAGGAAGGAATCAACAGGAAGCGTATGCATGGAAACAGCAGAAAAGACGATGTTCCATACGAGCGTGAGCGCCCGTATGAGCGCCTGTATGGCGTGAATTCCGAGGCGGATCGTCCACCTGACCAACTTTCGTTAAACAGACCCCATCGAAATTTCAACATAACGAGTACGGGGGAGACGTACACAGAAGCTAGAACCTCTTCATCGTCATCCGCAAACCCTAGCCGTCGCCATCTCCATAGCCATCTCCACCACCACCATAGTGCTCATCCATCCTAGTCATACTTGTATTCTTGCATCGATAAGGCATCCATTGTAAGACATATTGCAGTCAATCAATAAATCTCAAGATGTGTTCTTCAATCTTTTCTTCCTGTGATCTGATCTCCATGTGTTGGTAGTTCGGTAAGCTATGAGTTGAGGCATAAGCCTTGCAACCTGAGTTATTGGTTGAGGGGATCAATGGGAGACTTTGATATAACGTCTTGTATGTGTGAAATAAACTTGTTCTGTGAAGTTTTCTCTTGTCTTGTCCGCGATCTTCATCCATGCAGGTACCACTGGTACAGCGAGGTGCTATACAAATGGTTTTTAACCCCTTTCCGCGATGGCGTTTGGAACGGTCGGCAAGTGAGTGCGGGCGATAGGGGGGTCCTTCCCACACGACCCAGAAACCGTCGGGGATATGCCCTCCTAGCACACATGCTCGGCAAAATGAGGTTGTGTGCGACCGACGAGCGAGCAAATACGGTTATACGTATAGCAGTGCTAAAAATATACAATTATACAGGCGAAATCGTTTCCGGTCGTAAGTACATCCCACACAGTCAGTACCAGCTAAACGTTTCTGTTCGTATATACATCCCACACAGTCACTCCAAGGAAAACGTTTCCGTTCGCAGGTACATCACACACAATTTTTCCCGTTAAATCATTTGTGATAGTGTTGCCATCACACACAATATTAAGAAAATTATCGTTTGTGTTATTGAATGCATCACACACGATGCATAGAAGAAACTGTGTGGCAAAGGTTGTCCATCACACACAATTTTTATGTGGTAAACGTTTATGCAAGGTGGCCTAACGCAAATAGTTTTGAAGAGAATGTCATGTGTGATTGTTCATAGATCCAACATGGTTTATTCCTAAAAATTGTGTGTGTTGACTTAGGTCATCGCCCACGGTATTTTCTCAATAACCCTTTGCAATAGCAAAAACCAATTAGCAGGCTAATTGACCTATTATTAATAATCAATTTATTAATCTAATTGACATTCATATTAAACACATAATATATTTCATTCCCATATTAAGGAAGCCGAATTTCATAATTGAAATACATCAGACTACAACATGATATAGCTTCAGCACCCAGCCACCCCATTACACAATTGCACTAGCACCAAGTTTCACATGCAGCATCTAGAACCTTTCGAAATTAGCATCATAGATGGTACATAGACAGATGCATCTCATCGGGAAAACTGCTGAAGCGGAAGGCGAATATAGAGCCTTCATTGATGTTGAAGGTCTTTGCAACTTTAGGTCAGTGCCTGTGGATGATTAGCCGTTCATCCTTTGTGCTCTTAGGAAGACTTTAATATTGAACCGTGAGTGTTGTATGAAAACCTTCCTCGCCTACTGGCCATAGAGGTGGTTTGAGAGGTAATCATCAATGAACAACTTTGGAAAGGCCTGAAAACAAGGATGTGCATAAATATCTTCTCTATATTGGAAATGGGGCAAAGGAATAAAAAAAAGGCAAGGTATAATAGTTAGTACCATCTTGTAGTGAACTGATGTCTTCTTCATTGTGCAGACAAAAATCTTGTTGTTTTTTGTCGCTAATTTCTTTATCCTAGCAATCTTTTTGAGTTTCTTCACTTGATTGATATTCATGGACAACTCATTTCCCCATATGCAAAAAGGGTCGAACAGTGGGTCAAAACCTCTGACAGCAGGACCTGCATGTGCAAGAACAAATTGTTAAAAACCTAAATATTAGAATGGTTTCTGCACATTGCATATTCATCAGATTAATTCAAGCCACATGGAAAACCCATTTATCCAAACCAAGCATGATTAAGAACTAGGAAATATAGCACTTGTATATGTTTCTCATGTATTAAGTGCAGCCAAGTTTGATTTATTCCTCACATGCACAACAATACAAAATTCTACCCACAATAATTGGACATCGCATTGCAGAATTGAACCAAGCAGTTAACTAAACACCACAACAAATGAACCAAACTTTAACTGAGCACCACATTGCACAATATAACATACTCCTAATAGAAGATCAGACAGTTAACCAAACCAAGCATGCTTAACAACTTGGAAATATAGCAATTGTATTTGTTTCTCATGTATTTAGTACATCCAAATTCGATTTACTTCTCACATGGTATACAATAACAGAATGCACCCACAACTATTGAACATCGCATTGCAGAACTAAACCAAACAGTTTACTAAACACCACAACACAAATGAACCAAACATTAACTGAGTACCACATTGCACAATGTACAACCAAACCTATCATGCTTGACAACTTGGAAATATAGCAATTGTATTTGTTTCTCATGTATTTTGTAAAGATAAATTTGATTTATTTCTCACATGGAAGACAATACAAAATTGCAGCCTGAAGAATTGAACATCACAATTGCAGAATTGAACCAAACAGTTAACTAAAGACAATAACTAATTAACCAAATAGTTAATAAGTGAGCACCACACTGCATGACATATAGAACATATACACAGGAGCAACAGATTGCATGGTAAAATTAGATAGCACAATTCACTAGAATTTGTTAAGGAAAGGCAGGAGCAGCACACGCAACGGGTACACCGAACATGCTTAACCGGCATAGCTAGCAAATGGCAAGGTGCTCCTCCAAGGTCTGGGGGTCCGCACGAATGGTAGCCATCACGACCTCATCCGCGCGTGCGGTCGCGATTTGCTTCTCCGTTGCCAAATGCTCCTTGAGCTCCTAGCTATACTGCGTGCACCATGGCTTAGGGCGGTGCTTATTTGGTGGAGGGGTCGGTGATTTGGGTGGAAGGTGTCGCGCCGGCGGTTGGGGCATGTTGGATGTGGAAGGAGGAGGAGGATGGGGGTCTGGTGTGGATTACCTACTTGGATAGACGAGGCCGAGCAGCGTGAAGAAGGGTCGCCGGCGAGGGGGGTGGTGCTGCAAGCAAGGAGTGAAGGTTTCGACTTGGAAAGGAAGGCAGAAACAAGGGAAATGTGGATTTTGGTAAGGGGGAGGGGCAGGGAGGTAGATATTTCCGTGGAAGCCGAAAATATTGAATCGGTTCAGCGAAAAAACTGGCGCACAGTGTCATCAGACACAGTCCCTTCTTCAGAACTGTGTACGATATGTGAACATCACAAATGATTCAGATAGCTTAACCCATGTGTGATGAGTTTGAACGTCAAAATTTTTGATTTCAATTTCCCTGGTTACAATGGTCATCCACATCATTGCATAATTTGGGTACACATAGGAGACTACAGTAGTAGACTACAGCACACCCACACTTCTTAATCAAGCAAGTGCAGCAATTAAACATAGCTACTTGGCCTAAACATTACTCTACGAATTAAAGACCGGCGATCTTAATTAAACAAAACAAAGAGTACTACTATGGCTGGTGCTCGTCGATCTCCGCCACCTCCTCCATGTCCAGCTCGCGCCCGACGGTCTCCTGGGAAAGGGGCTCCATGGCATCCATCGCACCATACTCGCAAGCATCTCACCATCCGCGTCCGCCATCTCTTTGGAAAAGGCCGCCACGAGCTGGGCGTGGGCGGCCGCAATCTGGGCTTGGACGGGCACCGTCGTCGCAAGGTATGCGGCGGAGAAACGGACGGCTGCTCGAACGCTCTCGGTGATTGCCAACTCTTTGGCCGTGGGTTGCCGACCGTTATCGGAGAAGCTTCATTCGATTTGTGCGATGACCGCCACGAGCTGGGCGTGGGCGGCCTCGACATGGTCATGTGTGTCCTCCATCAGGGCTAAGGCCATCGTTGTGGAACGAACAACTACTGTGCCACTCTCGCCAGTTGCTATCCCTGAGGCAGATGTTGCTGCCGCCCCCTGAGAAGCAACAGCAGACGTTTGGGCTTCCTTGGCCGCCCGGTCGTAGATTGCGACTGTGCTCATGCACCTTGTTAGCATGCGCATGGCGGTTGCGGCCGCGCTCTCGCCGGAGTGGGCCGCTGAAGCTGCCCTCACGATGCGGGTCCACGTCCCCATCTTTCACCGGCGATGATTGAACAGTGAAATGATATTTGGGGAGCGAGCTAGTGTGCTTGACACGCTGGCTGTGGGCTGTAGCCGACGCACCTTCTCGCGTAAGCCATTGGCATACTATACACCGACGGTGCTCCGAGATATTTTGTACTGCATCTCACACGGTCGGTGATAATAAACTGTGTGGAATCTACTTGATTTTTCATCTTGATTTGAATTACATAATGGGGTCACAACAACAATGGACGGTGTTTGAATTGCTAGACCTTTTATCTGCAGTGAACATGCAACTGTATGTGTGTCATAAAAAAATTGGAATTATTCAGGGTTTGTTTGGAAATTTTATACATTAAATTGGTTTTCTAGCCATTTCATGTGCACAATTCAAAATTAATGCACATGCTCCAATCCATAAAAACGGGTTGCAAAATTAAATGTTTGTCCTTGATTGCAAGCTTAGGTCACATGCAAGAAATGAGAATGAATGTCAAAAACCTTGACACTATTCGCTCGGCCGCTAACATTGAGATACATGCTTTTAAAATTCTAGTAAATCGAAAACTAGTCTGAAATTCATGAAACTTGACATGATATGATGGAACGGTAGCGACATGCCGTGGTAAAAATATTGTCCCATTTGGGGCAGGCGTGTGTATAAGCTTCTCGCAAACCAGAGCTTCTCTCACAACAAGCCTGATGGTTTCTGTAGGGTACATGCCACCTTGGGGGACGAAACGGTATATGCTGCCTCTTCTTACTTTCAAAATGTTTCTCGTGTCAACATAGAAACAACACGAATGTTGTGTCAATTTTTGGGATTTTTTGGGGTTCACTTGGACATTTTTATACATTAACTGAGTTTTCTATGCATTCATGTGCATAATTCAAATTTGAACTGCATGCACATGCTCTAGTGCATATAAATTGGTTGAAAATTCAAATATGTGTCCTTGGTTGCATGCTTAGGTCCCATGCAGGAAATGGGAATGAATGTCAAACACCCTGCCACCGTCACTCGGCCGCAGACTTTGAGATTCCTGGTTTTCAAATTCTAGTAAATCCAAAACTCATTTGAAATTCATGAAACTTGGCATGCTAACATGGAGCGGCGTCAATATGTCGTGGTAAATTTTTTGTCCCATTGGGGGCATGATTGGGTATAAGCTTCTCACAAACCAGAGCTTCTCACAACAAGCATGATGGTTTCGGTAGGGAACGTCCCACATTTGGGGACGAAATGATATCTGCTGCCTCTTATTGCTTTCAATTTTTTTCCAGTGTGTCAATTTTTGGGATTTTTCGGGGTTCGTTTGGACATTTTTATGCATTAGTTGAGTTTTCGATGCATTTATGTGCATAATTCAAATTTGAACTAAATGCACATGCTCTAATGCATATAAATTGGTTGAAATTTCAAATATGTGTCCTTTGTTGCATGCTTAGATCCGATGCAGGAAATGGGAATGAATGTCATACACCATGCCACCATCACTCGACTGCAGACATTGAGATTCCCGGTTTTCAAATTCTACTAAATCCAAAACTCGTTTGAAATTCATGAAACTTGGCATGCTATCATGGAGCGGCATCAACATGTCGTGGTAAATTTTTTGTCCCATTTGGGGCAGGTTTGGGCATAAGCTTCTCACAAACCAGAGCTTCTCATAACAAGTCTGATTGTTTCGGAAGGGAACCTCCCACCTTTGGGGACAAACTGATATCCGCTGCCTCTTATTGCTTTCAAAAAATTTCTAGTGTCAACAGAGAACAACAGGAGTGTTGTGTTAAATTTTCGAATTTTTTGGGGTTCGTTTGGACATTTTTATACATTAACTAGGTTTTCTAAGCATTTTATGTGCATAATTCAAATTTGAACTACATGCACATGCTCCAGTGCATATAAATTGGTTGAAAAATCAAATCTTTTTCCTTGGGTGCATGCTTAGGTCCCATGCAAGAAATATGAATGAATTTCAAACACCAGGGCACTGTTGATTGCCGGCAAAATGTTGAGATACTTTGTTTTTAAATTCTAGCAAATCCAAAACTCATCTGAAATTCATGAAACTTGGCATGCTAGCATGGAATGGCACCCGCCATGCTGTGGTATTTTTCGTGTCCATTTTGAGAGAAGAAGCACTCGAATAACAGCCAACAAAGGCATTTTGAAACAAATAGCTGCCACTCTAACATCGCAAACATTTGTATAATTCAAATCGTGTGCATTATGTTAACCATTCATGTGATGCCACATGTCTTGGTTTTAATGGCTATAGGAGGTGTCGTGCGGACAGCTGCTTGACTAAACAGGAGGCGTGCGAACGCAGTCCGATGCGCAAGCTGACCGAGAGGCGTGCAAGCTATCCTCCAATGCACAGGCTCACCGAGAAGCATGTGAGTTGTATGCTGCGTAGGCTCACTGGGAAGCGATCCCTTTGACATCCATGGTCGCCCGCCTTCCTCTCCATTAATGGCGCCCGAGCCGCTGCTTAATACGGGCGGCCTTTCTGTTTGCCTCCCATTCCCTTCCCTCCCGCAGACCTCCACCAATGCGATGGCGCAGAAGGATCATCTGCCACTAGTCTTCAAGTTTGGTGAAGTCGACTCGAGTCAGAGGAGATAGAAAATAAGGAGGAATGAGGCCTCATGGACATGGCCTAGAATAAGGAGGAATGACAGGCAGCAACCACCGCTCCCGTCCCAGATCCCATCCCCATGTCCGTGCCAGCAACCATCCCCGTAGTATTGATGGGCTGGTCCCCGAGCACTATCATAGAGCCGGAAGCCGCGGGCGTCAGCAAGGTCTCCGCGGACCCGCGCGAGCTCGTGTACATGCCAGCGCCAGCGATCGTGCCCGTGCGCGCCCCTCTACCCACCGCGACACCGGTCTCGTGCATTTGGCTACACCCTCCACGCCCGTTCCCGTGCACGCGTGCCCCTTAGCGGCATGGGACGCCGCCGTCGACCGCTGCCTGTCAGCGCTGCCAGCTGCCGTCCTCCCACGCCTCGCCCGTCGATCGCACGACGACATGATGTTTGATTTACAAGTGAAGAACATTATGTGCTACCTTGAAGACTTCAGCAATGATAAGGACGGCGCGGCACGACGCCTCCGTCGCCGCCAGAAATAGTTTTTTTTCTTGGGTTTAATACTGTATCTCATGTTGGGGAACGTAGCAATAATTCAAAATATTTCCTAGGTGTCACCAAGATCAATATAGGAGATGCTAGCAATGAGAGAGAGAGGGAGTTCATCTTCATACCCTTGAAGATTGCTAAGCAGAATCGTTACAAGAACACGGTTGTTGGAGTCGTACTCACGGCGATTCAAATCACGGAAGATCCGATCTAGAGTTGAACGGACGGCGCCTCTGTGTTCAACACACGTACAACCCGGGGATGTCTGCTCCTTCTTGATCAAGCAAGGGGAGAGGATAAGTTGAGGGAGAGCTCCGGCAACACGACGACATGGTGGTGGAGCTTGTGGTATTTCTGCAGGGCTTCGCCAAGCTCTACGGAGGAGGAGGAAGTGTTGGAGGAGGGAGGGGCTGCGCCAGGGGAAGGGTCACGACTGCCCTCCCACCTCCTCACTATATATAGGGGGAAGGGAAGAGGGGGAGGCGCCCTAGGGTTTCCCCTAGGGGCGGCGACCATGGCAGATTGGATCTCCCTAGGGAAACCCTCGGGAGACTTGCCCCCCAAGCCAAGCAGGTGGAGGCTTGCCTCCCAAGTCAGGTGGAGGCACCCCACCTCCCCAAGCAACATGGGAAAGGGTGTGGGGGCGCATAGCCCCTTAGTAGGCTGGTTTTCCCCCTCCCCTTGGCCCATGAGGCCCTGCAACACTTGTTGGGCCCCCCAAAACACCTTGCGGTCATGCTGGCCATAGCCTGCTACTCCCGTTATCAATGACATCCAATGTCCATGGTCAGGAAACTATAACCATCTATTGATCAGCGAGCTAGTCAACTAGAGGCTCACTAGGGACATGTTGTGGTCTATGTATTCACACATGTATTACGGTTTCCAGTTGATACAATTATAGCACGAACAATAGACAATTATCATGAACAAGGAAATATAATAATAACCATTTTATTATTGCCTCTAGGGCATATTTCCAACAGTCTCCCACTTGCACTAGAGTCAATAATCTAGTTCACATCACTATGTGATTGTAATGAATCCAACACCATGGGGTTTGATCATATCTTGCTTGTGAGAGAGGTTATTAGTCAACGGGTCTGAACCCTTCAGATCGGTCTGTGCTTTACAAATCTCTACGTCATCTTGTAGATGCAGCTACCACGCGCTATTTGGAACTATTCCAAATAACTATTCTACTATATGAATCTGGTTTACTACTCAGAGTCATCTAGATTAGTGTCAAAGTTTGCATCGTCGTAACCCTTTATGATGGACTCTTTTACCACCTCCATAATCAAGAAAAATTCCTTAGTCCACTAAGATAACTTTGATCGTTGTCTAGTGATCCATTCCTGAATCACTCTTGTACCCCTTGACTGACTCATGGCAAGGCACACTTCAGGTGCGGTACACAGCAGAACATACTGTAGAGCATAGGAGACGACCTTCATCCTTTCTTTCTCCTTTGCCGCGGTCAGGTCGTGAGTCTTACTCAATACTCGCACCTTTTAACACAGCCAAGAACTCCTTCTTTGCCATCTATTTTGAACTCCTTCAAAATCTTGTCACGGTGCGTATTCATTTGAAAGTACTATCAAGCGATTTTGATCTATCCTTATAGATCTTGATGCTCAATGTTCAAGTAGCTAAATCTAGGTTTTCCATTGAAAAACACTTTTCAAATAACCCTATATGCTTTCCAGAAATTCTACATCATTCTCGATCAACAATATGTTAACAACATATACTCATCAGAAATTCTATAGTGCTCCCACTCACTTCTTTGGAAATACAAGTTTCTTATAAACTTTGTATAAACCCAAAATCTTTGATCCTCTCATCAAAGTGTATATTCCGACTATGAGATGCTTAGTCCAGTCTTAGAAGGATTGCTGGAGATTTGCATACTCGTTAGCATCTTTTAGGATTGAAAAAACCTTCTTGTTGTATCACATACAACCTTTCCTCAAGAAAATCGTCGAGGAAACAATGTTTTGACGTCCTATCTGCAAGATTTCATAAATAATGCAGTAACTGCTAATATAATTCCAACAGACTCTTAGCATCGCTACGAGTGAGAAAATCTCATCGTAGACAACTCCTTGAACTTGTCGGAAAACATCTTAGCGACAAGTCAAGCTTTCTTAATGGTGACACTTACCATCATTGTCCGTCTTACTTTTAAAATCCATCTGTACCCAACAGGCTTACGACCATTAAGTAGTTCTTCCAAAGTCAAAACTTTGTTTTCATACACGAATCCTCTCTCGGATTTTATGGCCTCGAGCCATTTGTCGGAATCCGGGCCCACCATCGCTTCTCCGTAGCTCGTAGGTTCATTGTTGTCTAGCAACATGACCTCCAAGACAGGATTACCGTACCACTCTGAAGAAGTACGCATCCTTGTTGACCTACAAGGTTTGGTAGTGACTTGATCCGAAGTTTCATGATCACTATCATCAGCTTCCACTTCAACTGGTGTAGGCACCACATGAACAACTTCACATGCCCTGCTACACAATGGTTGAAGTGATGGTTCAATAACCTCATCAATTCTCCACCTCCTCCCACTCAATTCTTTCAAGAGAAACTTTTCCTCGAGAAAGGACCCATTTCTAAAAACAATCACTCATGCTTCTAGATCTGAGATAGGAGGTATACCCAACTATTTTGGGTGTCCTATGAAGATGCATTTATCGTTTTGGGTTCGAGATTATCAGGATGAAACTTTTTCACAAAAGCGTCACAGCCCAAACTTTCAAGAAACGACAGCTTAGGTTTTTCTAAACCATAGTTCATACGATGTCATCTCAACGGAATTACGTGGTGCCCTATTTAAAGTGGATGCGGTTGTCTCTAATGCCTAACCCATAAATGATAGTGGTAATTCGATAAGAGACATCATGGTATGCACCATATCCAATAGGGTGTAGCTATGATGTTCGGACACACCATCACACTATGGTGTACCAGGCGGTATTAGTTGTGAAACAATTTCCACAATGTCTTAATTTTGTACCAAACTCGTAACTCAGATATTCATCTCTATGATCATATCATAGACATTTTATCCTCTTATCACGATGGTCTTCAACTTCACTCTGAAATTACTTGAACCTTTCAATAATTCAGACTTGTGTTTCATCAAGTACATGTACTTAGCATCTACTCAAATCATCTGTGAAGTAAGAACATAACGATATCCACTGCGTGCCTCAGCACTCATTGGACTGCACACATCAAAATGTATTACTTCCAACAAGTTGCTTTCTTGTTCCATCTTACTGAAAATGAGGCCTTTCAGTCATCTTGCCCATGTGGTATGATTTGCATGTCTCAAGTGATTCAAAAACAAGTGAGTCCAAACGATCCATCTGCATGGAGTTTCTTCATGAGTACATACCAATAGACATGGTTCGCATGTCTCAAATTTTTCAAAAAAAAGAGTGAGTCCAAAGGTCCATCAATATGGAGCTTCTTCATGCGTTTTATACTAACATGACTCAAATGACAGTGCCACAAGTAGGTGGTACTATATCATTACTATCTTATATCTTTTGGCATGAACATGTGTATCACTACGATCGAGATTCAATAAACCATTCATTTTACGTGCAAGACCATTGAAGGTATTTTTCAAATAAACAGAGTAACCATTATTCTCCTTAAATGAATAAACGTATTGCGATAAATATAATCCAATCATGTATATGCTCAATGCAAACACCAAATAACAATTATTTAGGTTTAACACCAATCCTGATGGTAGAGGGAGCGTGCGATGTTTGATAACATCAACCTTGGAAATACTTCCAACACATATTGTCACCTCGCCTTTAGTAGTTTCCGTTTAGTCTGTGGCCTTTTATTTCGAGTTACTAACACTTAGCAACCGAACCGGTATCTATTACCCTGGTGCTACTGGGAGTACTAGTAAAGTACACATTAATATAATGTATATCCAATATACTTCTGTCGACCTTGGCAGCCTTCTCATCTATCAAGTATCTAGGGTAGTTCTACTTCAGTGACCGTTCCCCTCATTACAGAAGCACTTAGTCTCGGGTTTGGGTTCAACCTTGGGTTTCTTCACTAGAGCAGCAACTGATTTGCTGTTTCATGAAGTATCCCTTCTTTCCCTTGCCCTTCTTGAAACTAGTGGTTTCACTAACCATCAACAATTGATGCTCCTTCTTGATTTCTACTTTTGCGGTGTCAAACATCATGAATAGCTCAAGGATCATCATATCTATCCCTGATATGTTATAGTTCATCACGAAGCTCTAGTAGCTTGGTGGCAGTGACTTTGGAGAAACATCACTATCTCATCTGGAAGATTAACTCCCACTCGATTCAAGTGATCGTAGTACTCAGACAATCTGAGCACATGCTCAACGATTGAGCTTTTCTCCCTAATTTTGTAGGCTAAGAAACTCGTCGGAGGTCTCATACCTCTTGACATGGGCACGAGCCTGAAATCCCAACTTCAGCCCTTTGAACATCTCATATGTTCCTCGACGTGTCAGGACCCCGACTCAATGCCACATCGATCTAGCATGTAACACCTCATATCACTTTGCGGCCTCACGCACGGTATTCCCATGGTTGTCGCCTTACCTTTGCCCGGGACCGTTTGCGCCTTTTGGCACACGTATATGACAGTGTCGCTAGCATCCATATGATAAGGAGCCCGGGCTGACATGGCTAGTCGTAAACCCAAAGCGGCACAGACTTACAGGGACAGGCATCCATGACCCAGCATCGAACGTGTCGGTCATCAGCAAGTGGGTCCGGGCTGTAGCACTGGGCTAGCAGGACTCCGGTAAACCGGGCTGTAGCGGGCTAACAGGACTCCGGTACTCAATGCGTGACATTTCCCCGAAGGGACAGACACAGGAACGAAGAAGGACACATGCCGGCCAGCCTAAGTGTTCCAGAGCAGTAGCAAGCTACCATGGCTCAGCGGTAACACTAGGAGACATTTCCCGGTAAGAGAGGCTACTAAAGATAAACAACTAGGTAGTCAGATCCCACACATACCAAGCATTTCAATAACATACACACAATATGCTCGATATGTGCAATACAACATGGCATCACAAAATGACTCTACGACTCAAGTAGTTTATTCAATAGGATCCGAGGAGCGAGATATTACAAACATGGGTCTCATGACCCAACAATCAGAGCATACAAGTCAAAACACAAACGGAAGCTATCATGTCTGAGTACAGACATCTATAAATGAAAAAGGCTGAGAAGCCTGACTATCTATCAGATCCTGCCGAGGGCACAAGATCGTAGCTGAGGTAACAAGCTAAACGTCGAAGACCACGCGGAAATACTAGTGAGACTGAAGTCTCTCTGCAAAAACATAAAATAGGCAAACGTGAGTACAAATGTACCCAGCAAGACTTACATCAGAACTATCTACATATGCATCATTATCAACAAAGGGATGGTGGGGTTTAACTGCAGCAAGCCAGCTTTGACTCGGTGGCTATCCTGAACTACGACTGCAATGTAACTCTTTTGAGGTGGCGCACACGAGTCCACATATTCACCATATCAATACACCACTATGGATCCGCTCCCGTCTCCCTACGAGAACGCCATCCATAGCACTCACGCTTATCTTGCGCATTTTAAAGTATCCACTTTCACTTGTCTATGAACTGATATAAGCAACCCAGAAGTCCCTTTCCGCGGACACGGCTATTCGAATAGATGATGTTAACCCTGCAGGGGTGTACTTCTTCATACATGTTTCCACCACTTAGCGTCTGCACACGACATGTGCTCGGCAGACTTCAAGCGAAAGCCGACGTGGGTGTAGACCACGACCTACCTAAACACTCAAGTCTCTAGTCCAGGTTTATCGCCTATTCGGGTTCCATCCATGAGGAGATCCGGCCGGAGTTTCGCTCACAGCCCCAAACGATGTGAACAGGGTTCCGTGACACCAAACGGGCGCCTGGTATACCCGGCCACGTGCCTACCGCATCACAGCCCACCCCTACGGTCAGCGCTGTCCACGGCCTCCAGCATACTACAAACACCAGAAACTACTTGCAACTCCTGGACAGAGGACAAGGGTGAATAAGAAGTCGAGCGGGGTCATATTTCAGGGCCCAATGCATGGTAGTAGCTGAATCATGGATCACAAACACAGAACTCAGTTCCTAAGGACGGCTGCAATGAGACAACCCACCATGTACTCCTACATGGCCTCTCGCCGCTACCTTTACCAAATCGTGTTCACACACTTAGCTCACACACAGTAGGACATGTTCACACGCCTCTGATTCATCCCCGATGAATCAGACCTGACTCAACTCTAAGCAGTAGCAGGCATGACAAACAAGCATGAATGAGTAGGCACAACAGGGCTCAAACAATTCCTACTCATACTAGTGGGTTTCATCTATTTACTGTGGAATGACAGGTCATGCAAAGGATAAAGGGGTTCAGCTACCGCAGCAAGTAACAGATGAATCGTTGTTGTCCTAATGCAGTAAAAGAGAGCAGGAGCGAGAGAGTAGGATTGTATCGGAATGAACAAGGGGGTTTTGCTTGCCTGGCACTTCTGAAGATAGCATTGAGTCTTCATCAGTGTCAACGATCACATCATCGGTATCACGTCTATCGAGAGGGGACAAATACCGGCAACACAGAAGGGAACACAATCAATGCAATGCACAATATGATGCATGATCATGACATGGCAAGATGAATGTGTTTTGAGCTAATGCAACTAGCAACAGATTAAATGAAGTTGGTTTGAATACAAGATTCAAATTCAAACTCCATATGTGATTATTTAAATGCCCTTCACTTCATTTGCCCTAAACAGTAGTGATAATTTGTTCTAACATGCATGAAAATGGTACAGATGGATTCCTTGAATTTTTCTGATAATTTTTCATATATAAATTATTTAATTTGGAGTTACGGTTAATTTTCTATGAATTTTAGAAGTTTTAGGCATTTTGTGGAATTTCTGAATAATAATAAATCCAGAAATGAATTTACTGCGTCAGCATGACTTCACAGTGACGTCAGCAAGTCAACGGGCGCCGTCCAGGTCAAACTGACCTGTGGGCCCTGCATGTCAGTGTAATTAGTCTAACTAATTTTTAGTTAACACTAATCCTAACCTAACTAACAGGCCGGCCCCACCTGTCATGGACACAGGGGAGGGTCCTGCCGTGGTCAACGTGGGTCAACCCCACCGGCGGCTTGACGCCGGCGAGGCCAGCCGCGGTGGCGAGCCTCGGGTTTTGCCCACAGGGCTCGGTTTGGCGCGCGGAGCACAGCTTCGGGATGCGGGCGCTCGTCCGCATCCAACTGTGGTGGTGGCGCGGCCGGGAAGTGGCCGGAGTGGTGCCGGCGACGAGCTCGGCGGCGGCCGAAGCTCGGGTGCAAGTGGGGATGGGCCTGCGGTGCGCAAACAAGCGCGGCGAAGTGCCACGGAGGCTCCACGCGATGCGGGGAGCGCGTTGGGCGCATGCCCGGGACCAAATGGTCACCGGAGCATCACCGGCGATGAGTGCGGCGGCGGCGAAGGTTCGGCCATAGTGGAGACGACAGCTAGAGGGCGAGCGCGACTAAGCGGGGAGGGGGAAACGACGGAGGAGCTCACGGGGGTTGCGACGGTGGCCTCGGGGAGCTCGGGGAGGCGTCGGAAGCGGCGAATCGACGGCGGTGAGCTTCGGTGGCCGGCGACGGAACGGCGATGGTGGCGGCGTTGCAGGGCTTCCGGAGGGCCGTGGGTCGGTGGGGAGGAAGGAGGGGGTCGAGGCGGAGCCTCTGGGCTAGTCGGGGGAGCGGGGGAAGGGCGGTGGCTGCAGCTACGGCGAACGGCGTCGACGGCTGCGCTCTGCTTCGGGAGAGGGGCGAGGAAGGCGAAGCAGTGAGAGAGGGAAGAAGTGCACGGGAGAGTGAGGGGGGTCAGGGGGATCGGGACGGCCTGCGGAAGTCGTCCACGCGGCCAGAAGCTCGTCGGCAAGCAGGAGGTGGCCGCGCGGTCGTGCGCGTGCGAGCACGCAGCAGCTTCGGGGCGAGGGGAGGAAGACGACGGAGGGCTGCAGTGGTGGGCTGGGCCGGCTTCTGCTGGGCTGCACAGTAGCGGGCCGCGTGGGTGGGTTGCCAGGTAAGGTCCAGGTAAATTCTGTGTTATATTTTTCTGTTTTGTTTTGTTTTTATTTAATTCTTTTGCCACTGTTTTGAATTTAAAAATAATTCAAACAATGCCAAAAACTCCACTGAATATTTTATATTGCTAGATGGACTTTTCCAAAAGCTTATAAAATATTTCAGGGATATTTGAAATTATATTCTAATTATATGAATATAATTCAAATTCAAATAGCTAATGATTTAAATTCAAAGTCCCAAAAAAATAAATCCTTAAAAATGTTCAATATTTTGGTTGGGACCAGAACCCTTACCAAAAATTATCAAACATTTAAGAAGAGCCTTTTGGAGCAATGAATAAGATTTCTAGGGTTTCTTGCCCCTCTTTTATTTAGGGTTTTGAGGCTTCCAATATTACTCAGTTCAAGTTTCAAAAATATAGACATGATGCACACATGAAGCTAACCTAGAGCAATGCGTGAAGCTAGGGATGTGACAACTCACCCCCACTAAACAAGAATCTCGTCTCGAGATTCAAGCGTAGGGTAGGATGAAGGGGAAACGCAAACTAGTATAATCTTCACGATCCAGGGTGCACTTCAAATGAACGTTGATTTGAACACCATTATTGTCTTGAAGTCTTGCTCTGAGAAATCCTGTCAACATGACATGGAGGGAAGAAGGAGACTCTAGAAGGGTCGATCTTCTCGAAGATCGAACAACTCAGGATTAACTCACGGAATGAGACATGGCAACATCTCTCGAGCTGAGAGATGAAGCACACCTCTAGAGAAATGGAGTGGAACAGATGACGAAGGTTCACTAGGTAGACAATGATTCCACACCTAAGAAGGTGGTGAACGGTTGTCAACGTAGCGAGGAGTTGAGTTGCCATGATACCACGACGAAACATCCTGGAGGGGGGTGATTCGTAGATTATTATCTTAAGTGGCAAAAAGAATTACCTTTGATATAGAGATCATTGAGACTCTCTATATCAGCCTAAGGCAAATCACAGCAATCGATTGGCGGGGTCGGTAGAATGGCATACTTGGACTTGGATGATGTGGATTACCTTGTTGAATACAACGTAATGGATGAATTTGCTTATCACTGGAAATGGAAGAGACCCATGGTAGAATGACACATTGTCGGTGCAAGCTGGAAACAAAATGCAAATGCTGGGAATGATTCTAGTAACTGGGAAGAACCCAACACTAGAGAGTTAATTCACTGTTTGAATAGGTCATAGCATTGCCGAGGAAACTGAGAGCACTCCAGTTAGTGTCGATGATAACACCTAGCGCTTGTGCGTGCTCTCAAGAACTTGAGTATTTCCACAATCATCAAGGTTTTATCAACAACCGTGTCAAGGGTGCTGACAACACAACATACTACCATGATGAATAGCGATGGACGATGCAGATGCGAAGGAGGATAACACTTTCTCATATTTCACCTTAGAGAGGCCAAGCAAATAAAATCTGGATGATCGACCGAGAGACATTTAGCACTCCGCTTCTAATGTTCTCCTTGATGTGCTAGTATAACCCATTCATAGATATGGTTTGATATCTAAAACATCAAGTAAAAGGTCGGACTTCGGGAACACAAAAATCCATAGGGGCAACTAGGGAGTAAATCCTACGAAATCCCTATGGGGGGGTGGCCAACTTCCTCAAACAAGATACTATAATAATAGGTCTACCGGATGGGTGTGTTGGCCACGACATCCACCTTACCGGTTATCGAGAGACCAATATTATAGTTCTTAGGGAAATGTTCCAACCATCATATCTGCCTGAGATTCAGCTCTGGTTGGTGTTAGGATATTCCAGGCTCATCGAGTCTTAGGAAGAAAAATGAAAGTTTGCAACACAAATCGACGAGATGACGTTGCGGGATTCTCGGGAGATGAACTACGATAGCAATCTCCAAAACATGAGCTGGTTCTGCTACAAACATGTGAACACGTTGTCCCAGACAAGCATGACCACGTGGTAGTCTTATAATAAAACACTACCGAGTTCAGGAGGGGGAACCATCAACGAGGGTATCGAAGTTCTTTCATAAGTCCGGATTAGCTCTTATGAAGGAACTCCTTCTCCTTGAACAAATCAATCAGTGGCTTGGTGTGCTAGGGATACATATAGATTGAAGGTTGCAAGTCTTCAAACCACAGCATTCTTCGCACGTGTGCATGACTGATTTGGAATGATTCCAAAGAAAGCAACATTGACCTTCTCGAATCCACGGCGGCAACTTGCATCAGATGCACATGAATTAAAGGAAGTCACTACCTTCATCCAAACATATGCTTCATGAGCTAGCATGAACAAATGCTTTCAAAAGTTTCCAACACTAGCTTAATGTTCAGCAAAATTATGGAGAAGACAAGGATGTTGTCAATGGGCACAACAACAATTCATCTGGGTTTCCTTTTAAAAGGAATTCCATAGTTAAGTGAACAAGTGATAGCATTGGTCAGACCCAAAAGATATAATGGTGTATGCTCGAGGGATCAACCACGAATAAGACAACATTACGAGCATCGTTGGTACTGATTTGATTTGACGATAGCCCACACTCAAATCAAAGGATTGATAAGACAATAGGTCCAGCAACTGATCACAAGGACCAATCGATGAAGATATCATCTTTCTTCAACACACACTACACAAGAATATCCCTTTGGAACAAACTAAGTCAGACAAGCTTTTATCTTCCAACTCTCCAAGTTGTTGTCTAGCTTAACCAACCTCCAAGAAGATATTTGGAAAGTCACGAACCACCGGTATGTTACTAAGCTTGAGAACAATCTTGCTTTTGAGGGCAAGACGATATGATCAAATGAGTGAGGACTTGACAAGAACCTAACTCATCAATCGAAGGGTGCACCGAAATAAGGACTAGGTAGCACGATCAGTCTTAGAAGGATGATTCGAAAACCAACATACTAAGAATGAAATTATTATCCTTTAACTACCAAGCAACAGAGTTGCTAGCAGTATTGATTTCACACATCACAATTCATTTGTCGGTATTCCGGTTGCATCAACACGAGGGCCGAGGAATGAACAGTGATGGCAAGAAGTGTCACTGTACCAAGAGTTCATGGGATGGTGTGCAATTCCTATAACAATCTCGATATAAAATATGTGATACTCCAAGGTAGAGCAGAACCAAAAGCTGGATTGGCATTTGATCTGCGGCATACAACTTCTTTGACTCAATCCTGGATATGGAAGAGGTACTGGAGTTTGTTTCTCCTAGTCATTCCGCGATAGAATGGCTTGACGGACCACAAGAGTAATAGGCATCGATAAACAAACGCACACATACTCTTGACTATCAATTGATAGACGAAGGTCAGTATGCAACTAAAGAGAACAACTCAAAGGAACATATAATTTTCTGAGTTGTGGATGCATAGATTAGTATGTCGAACCAAGTTCAACATATTTCTTCCGGATAACCCATGCAGAAAGGTAGAACTGGCAGAGTCACGATTTATGAATGGAGAACTCCTCAAGAATAATCCTGTTGTGATATTCCAGTTCAACGAGGAACTTCTGCCATAAGTAGTTCATGGTTTTTGGAAGAAGAAGATACCACGGACTTCAAGGACTATCGCAAGGTTACTAATATCCTAAAGGCACTAGCAATTACTATCCACATGAAGTAGGTAGAGTGAATCTCGGGTTCAGAACCCAGGAGTAGAATACCTACTACTAAGTAGCATCACGGGATGCTTCCGAGAATAAAGGCCAGAATCTTCACACTAGGACACAAATCATGGCTAGACCACTAGATGATCCCCTAAGCACTTAGGGTCATAATAATAATTCCAACATATATGTCGAGGCAATAATTACCTCAACACACCGATTAGTGTGGTTAATCTGGCCCATGGGAACATCGGAAACAGAAGGAAGGGATTTGCAAATGCATCGGACTATTTAGAAACCTGGGATGACTCGGACAGCATAACGGCTGTAAATGCTCAAAAAAGATTTGAGACATTCGCCAAAAATGGTGGCATAACCACTCAGAAGCACAATATCAGGTTTCGAGATCAACAATTAACATACGGAAGCAGTAAAAACTGAACAGAGGCTTAAGCCAACAATCTATAAGTCTACTGATTAGTAAAACGTGATCCTGATAGAAGGAAGAGATAGCCTAGTTCTTAATCCCCGTAGGAAAGATAAGATGACTCAGATCAGAAGGGCATGAGGTATAAGGAGTAAAAAGAGCCTTACGTTCCATCCCACAATCAATTCCCTTATGTAGCTAAAGAATTTCTAGACTCAACTTCGACCAGTTTGGCTTGGTAATCCTACAGGCAGTCAAGCTCTGATACCAACGCTGTCAGGACCCCGATTCAATGCCACATCGATCTAGCATGTAACACCTCATATCACTTTGCGGCCTCACGCACGGTATTCCCACGGTTGTCGCCTTACCTTTGCCAGGGACCGTTTGCGCCTTTTGGCACACATATATGACAGTGTCGCTAGCATCCATATGATAAGGAGCCCGGGCTGACATGGCTAGTCGTAAACCCAAAGCGGCACAGACTTACAGGGACAGGCATCCATGACCCAGCATCGAACGTGTCGGTCATCAGCAAGTGGGTCCGGGCTGTAGCACTGGGCTAGCAGGACTCCGGTAAACCGGGCTGTAGCGGGCTAACAGGACTCCGGTACTCAATGCGTGACATTTCCCCGAAGGGACAGACACAGGAACGAAGAAGGACACATGCCGGCCAGCCTAAGTGTTCCAGAGCAGTAGCAAGCTACCATGGCTCAGCGGTAACACTATGAGACATTTCCCGGTAAGAGAGGCTACTAAAGATAAACAACTAGGTAGTCAGATCCCACACATACCAAGCATTTCAATAACATACACACAATATGCTCGATATGTGCAATACAACATGGCATCACAAAATGACTCTACGACTCAAGTAGTTTATTCAATAGGCTCCGAGGAGCGAGATATTACAAACATGGGTCTCATGACCCAACAATCAGAGCATACAAGTCAAAACACAAACAGAAGCTATCATGTCTGAGTACAGACATCTATAAATGAAAAAGGCTGAGAAGCCTGACTATCTATCAGATCCTGCCGAGGGCACAAGATCGTAGCTGAGGTAACAAGCTAAACGTCGAAGACCACGCGGAAATACTAGTGAGACTGAAGTCTCTCTGCAAAAACATAAAATAGGCAAACGTGAGTACAAATGTACCCAGCAAGACTTACATCAGAACTATCTACATATGCATCATTATCAACAAAGGGATGGTGGGGTTTAACTGCAGCAAGCCAGCTTTGACTCGGTGGCTATCCTGAACTACGACTGCAATGTAACTCTTTTGAGGTGGCGCACACGAGTCCACATATTCACCATATCAATACACCACTATGGATCCGCTCCCGTCTCCCTACGAGAACGCCATCCATAGCACTCACGCTTATCTTGCGCATTTTAAAGTATCCACTTTCACTTGTCTATGAACTGATATAAGCAACCCAGAAGTCCTTTTCCGCGGACACGGCTATTCGAATAGATGATGTTAACCCTGCAGGGGTGTACTTCTTCATACATGTTTCCACCACTTAGCGTCTGCACACGACATGTGCTCGGCAGACTTCAAGCAAAAGCCGACGTGGGTGTAGACCACGACCTACCTAAACACTCAAGTCTCTAGTCCAGGTTTATCGCCTATTCGGGTTCCATCCATGAGGAGATCCGGCCGGAGTTTCGCTCACAGCCCCAAACGATGTGAATAGGGTTCCCGAGATACCAAACGGGCATCCGGTACACCGTGCCACGTACCTACCGCATCACAGCCCACCCCTACGGTCAGCGCTGTCCACGGCCTCCAGTAAGCTACAAACACCAGAAACTACTTGCAACTCCTGGACAGAGGACTAGGGTGAATAAGAAGTCAAGTGGGGTCATATTTCAGGGCCCAATGTATGGTAGTAGCTGAATCATGGATCACAAACACAGAACTCAGTTCCTGAGGACGGCTGCAATGAGACAACCCACCATGTACTCCTACATGGCCTCTCACCGCTACCTTTACCAAATCGTGTTCACACACTTAGCTCACACACAGTAGGACATGTTCACACGCCTCTGATTCATCCCCGATGAATCAGACCTGACTCAACTCTAAGCAGTAGCAGGCATGACAAACAAGCATGAATGAGTAGGCACAACAGGGCTCAAACAATTCCTACTCATACTAGTGGGTTTCATCTATTTACTGTGGAATGACAGGTCATGCAAAGGATAAAGGGGTTCAGCTACCGCAGCAAGTAACAGATGAATCGTTGTTGTCCTAATGCAGTAAAAGAGAGCAGGAGCGAGAGAGTAGGATTGTATCGGAATGAACAAGGGGGTTTTGCTTGCCTGGCACTTCTGAAGATAGCATTGAGTCTTCATCAGTGTCAACGATCACATCATCGGTATCACGTCTATCGAGAGGGGACAAATACCGGCAACACAGAAGGGAACACAATCAATGCAATGCACAATATGATGCATGATCATGACATGGCAAGATGAATGTGTTTTGAGCTAATGCAACTAGCAACAGATTAAATGAAGTTGGTTTGAATACAAGATTCAAATTCAAACTCCATATGTGATTATTTAAATGCCCTTCACTTCATTTGCCCTAAACAGTAGTGATAATTTGTTCTAACATGCATGAAAATGGTACAGATGGATTCCTTGAATTTTTCTGATAATTTTTCATATATAAATTATTTAATTTGGAGTTACGGTTAATTTTCTATGAATTTTAGAAGTTTTAGGCATTTTGTGGAATTTCTGAATAATAATAAATCCAGAAATGAATTTACTGCGTCAGCATGACTTCACAGTGACGTCAGCAAGTCAACGGGCGCCGTCCAGGTCAAACTGACCTGTGGGCCCTGCATGTCAGTGTAATTAGTCTAACTAATTTTTAGTTAACACTAATCCTAACCTAACTAACAGGCCGGCCCCACCTGTCATGGACACAGGGGAGGGTCCTGCCGTGGTCAACGTGGGTCAACCCCACCGGCGGCTTGACGCCGGCGAGGCCAGCCGCGGTGGCGAGCCTCGGGTTTTGCCCACAGGGCTCGGTTTGGCGCGCGGAGCACAGCTTCGGGATGCGGGCGCTCGTCCGCATCCAACTGTGGTGGTGGCGCGGCCGGGAAGTGGCCGGAGTGGTGCCGGCGACGAGCTCGGCGGCGGCCGAAGCTCGGGTGCAAGTGGGGATGGGCCTGCGGTGCACAAACAAGCGCGGCGAAGTGCCACGGAGGCTCCACGCGATGCGGGGAGCGCGTTGGGCGCATGCCCGGGACCAAATGGTCACCGGAGCATCACCGGCGATGAGTGCGGCGGCGGCGAAGGTTCGGCCATAGTGGAGACGACAGCTAGAGGGCGAGCGCGACTAAGCGGGGAGGGGGAAACGACGGAGGAGCTCACGGGGGTTGCGACGGTGGCCTCGGGGAGCTCGGGGAGGCGTCGGAAGCGGCGAATCGACGGCGGTGAGCTTCGGTGGCCGGCGACGGAACGGCGATGGTGGCGGCGTTGCAGGGCTTCCGGAGGGCCGTGGGTCGGTGGGGAGGAAGGAGGGGGTCGAGGCGGAGCCTCTGGGCTAGTCGGGGGAGCGGGGGAAGGGCGGTGGCTGCAGCTACGGCGAACGGCGTCGACGGCTGCGCTCTGCTTCGGGAGAGGGGCGAGGAAGGCGAAGCAGTGAGAGAGGGAAGAAGTGCACGGGAGAGTGAGGGGGGTCAGGGGGATCGGGACGGCCTGCGGAAGTCGTCCACGCGGCCAGAAGCTCGTCGGCAAGCAGGAGGTGGCCGCGCGGCCGTGCGCGTGCGAGCACGCAGCAGCTTCGGGGCGAGGGGAGGAAGACGACGGAGGGCTGCAGTGGTGGGCTGGGCCGGCTTCTGCTGGGCTGCACAGTAGCGGGCCGCGTGGGTGGGTTGCCAGGTAAGGTCCAGGTAAATTCTGTGTTATATTTTTCTGTTCTGTTTTGTTTTTATTTAATTCTTTTGCCACTGTTTTGAATTTAAAAATAATTCAAACAATGCCAAAAACTCCACTGAATATTTTATATTGCTAGATGGACTTTTCCAAAAGCTTATAAAATATTTCAGGGATATTTGAAATTATATTCTAATTATATGAATATAATTCAAATTCAAATAGCTAATGATTTAAATTCAAAGTCCCAAAAAAATAAATCCTTAAAAATGTTCAATATTTTGGTTGGGACCAGAACCCTTACCAAAAATTATCAAACATTTAAGAAGAGCCTTTTGGAGCAATGAATAAGATTTCTAGGGTTTCTTGCCCCTCTTTTATTTAGGGTTTTGAGGCTTCCAATATTACTCAGTTCAAGTTTCAAAAATATAGACATGATGCACACATGAAGCTAACCTAGAGCAATGCCTGAAGCTAGGGATGTGACACGACGTTTCAAAAATTGTCTTCAGCGCCTCAATTCTAAACCGTTTAACATTACTGAACTATCATGTAGTCATCAAAACGTGTATGTCAGATGTTCGCAACATCCACAGACGACGTTCGAAGTTCAGCACACCGAGCGGTGCATTAAGGACATAAGCCTTCTGTGCAGCAATGAGGACAATCCTCAGTTTATGGACCCAGTCTACATAATTGCTACTATAAACTTTCAACTAAATTTTCTCTAGGAACATATCTTAAATAGTAGAACCAAAACATGAGCTATGACATAATTTGCAAAGACCTTTTGACTATGTTCATGATAATTAAGTTCATATAATCAAATTATTTAATGAACTCCCACTTAGATATACATCCCTCTAGTCATCTAAGTGATACATGATCCGAGTCAACTAGGCCATGTCCGATCATCACGTGAGACGAACTAGTCATCATGGGTGAACATCTCCATGTTGATCGTATCTTCTATACGACTCATGTACGAACTTTCGGTCTCTCGTCTTCCGAGGCCATGTCTGTACATGCTAGGCTCGTCAAGTCAACCTAAGTGTTTTTCATGTGTAAATCTGGCTTACACCCGTTGTATGCGAATGTTAGAATCTATCACACCCGGTCATCACGTGGTGCTTCTAAACAACGAACTTTTGCAATGGTGCACAGTTAGGGGGAACACTTTCTTGAAATTTTAGTGAGGGATCATCTTATTTATGCTACCGTCATTCTAAGCAAATAAGATGTAAACATGACAAACATCACATGCAAATCATAAAGTGACATGATATGGCCAATATCATCTTGCACCTTTGATCTTCATCTTTGAGGCGCGGCATGATCACCTTCGTCACCGGCATGACACCATGGTCTCCATCATCGTGTCTTCATGAAGTTGTCTCGCCAACTATTACTTCTACTACTATGGCTAACAGTTAGCAATAAAGTAAAGTAATTACATGGCGTTCTCAATGACACGTAGGTCATAGAATAAATTAAGACAACTCCTATGGCTCTTCTCGGTTGTCATACTCATCGACATGCAAGTTGTGATTCCTATTACAAGAACATGATCAATCTCATACATCACATATATCATTTCATCACATCCTTTTGGCCATATCACATCACATAGCATACCCTGTAAAAACAAGTTAGACGTCCTCTAATTGTTGTTGCATGTTTTACGTGGTTGCTATTGGTTTCTATCAAGAATGTTCCTTACCTACGCAAAAGCTACAACGGTGATATGCCAATTGCCATTTACCCTTCATAAGGACCCTTTTCATCGAATCTGATCCGACTAAGGTGGGAGAGACAGACACCCGGTAGCCACCTTATGCATCAAGTGCATGTCAGTCGATGGAACCTGTCTCATGTAAGCGTACGTGTAAGGTCGGTCCGGGCCGCTTCATCCCACAATGCCGCCGAACCAAGATAGGACTAGTAACGGTAAGCAAATTGTAAAAACCAACGCCCACAACTACTTGTGTTCTACTCGTGCATAGAATCTACGCATAGACCTAGCTCATGATGCCACTGTTGGGGAATGTAACCATAATTCAAAATATTTCCTACGTGTCACCAAGATCAATCTAGGAGATGCTAGCAACGAGAGAGAGAGAGAGGGAGTGCATCTTCATACCCTTGAAGATTGCTAAGCGGAAGCGATACAAGAACGCAGTTGATGGAGTCGTACTCGCGGCGATTCAAATCATGAAAGATCCGATCTAGCGCCGAATGGACGAGGCCTCCGTGTTCAACACACGTACAGCCCGGGGATGTCTCCTCCTTCTTGATCCAGCAAGGGGAGAGGAGAAGTTGAGGGAGAGCTCCGGTAGCATGACGGCATGGTGGTGGAGCTTGTGGTATTTTTGCAGGGCTTCACCAAGCTCTACAGAGGAGGAGGAAGTGTTGGAGGAGGGAGGGGCTGCACCAGGGGAAGGGTCACGGCTGCCCTCCCACGTCCTCACTATATATAGGGGGAAGGGAAGAGGGGGAGGCGCCCTAGGGTTTCCCCTAGGGACAGCGGCCAGGGCAGATTGGATCTCCCTAGGGAAACCCTAGGGAGACTTCCCCCCCAAGCCAAGCAGGTGGAGTCTTGCCTCCCAAGTCAGGTGGAGGCACCCCACCTCCCCAAGCAACATGGGAAAGGGTGTGGAGGCGCACAACCCCTTAGTGGGCTGGTTTGCCCCCTCCCCTTGGCCCATGAGGCCCTGCAACACTTGTCGGGGCCCCCGAATCATCTTTCGGTCATGCTGGCCATAACCTGGTAGCCCCGGAACACTTCTTGACTCCAATACCCTTCATCCAATATACCAATCTTCACCTCCGGACCATTTCGAAGTTCCTCATCACATCCGCGATCTCATTCGGGACTCCAGACAACCTTCGGTAACCACATACTATTCCCATTACAACTCTAGCGTCACTGAACCTTAAGTGTGTAGACCCTACGGGTTCGGAACCATGCAGACATGACCGAGATACCTCTCCGGCCAATAACCAATAGCGGGATCTGGATACCCATATTGGCTCCCACATGTTCCATGAGATCTCATCGGATGAACCACGATGTCGGGGATTCAATCAATCCCGTATACAATTCCCTTTGTCAATCGGTATGTTACTTGCCCGAGATTCGATCGTCGGTATCCCAATACCTTGTTCAATCTCGTTACCGGCAAGTTTCTTTACTTGTTCTGTAATGCATGATCCCATGACTAACTCCTTAGTCACATTGAGCTCATTATGATGATGCATTACCGAGTGGGCCCAGAGATATCTCTCCGTCATACAGAGTGACAAATCCTGTCTCAATTCGTGCCAACCCAATAGACACTTTCAGAGATACTTGTAGTGCACCTTTATAGCCACCCAGTTACGTTGTGACGTTTGGTACATCCAAAGCATTCGTACGGTATCCGGGAGTTGTACAATCTCATGGTCCAAGGAAATGATACTTGACATTAGAAAAGCTCTTAGCAAACAAACTACACGATCTTGTGCTATGCTTAGGATTGGGTCTTGTCCACCACATCATTCTCCTAATGATGTGATCCCGTTATCAATGACATCCAATGTCCATGGTCAGGAAACCATAACCATCTATTGATCAACGAACTAGTCAACTAGAGGCTCACTAGGGACATGTTGTGGTCTATGTATTCACACATGTATTATGGTTTCTAGTTAATACAATTATAGCATGAACAATAGACAATTATCATGAACAAGGAAATATAATAACCATTTTATTATTGCCTCTAGGGCATATTTCCAACATCTCGATCATATGAATATAAATTTGCAGTGTGACTAAATGAAATATATGGTTTGAGCGAACTTGCGTTTCTCTCTCTTAATGTACAAACTTATCAAATGATTTTCTTTTGGAAAAACGTCAATGATTTTAAATATAAAACACTCATCGCAGACGTTTTAGTTAGAACGCCTGTATGCAAACTGACAGCTTCCCCAGGAAGCCAAGGGAAAATGGGTTGAGCAGGATTTGTGCAGCTCTTGATCGCAAATGGTTTAGATAGAACACCCGCATGCAAAGTAAGAGCAAGATCTGTGCATCTCTTCAACACAAACGATTATTTTGGATGACCCGTGTGCAACCACTTACAAACAATTTGGTAAGATTTGCATCTGTTATATTGGGTATTTGCCATTTGTCAAACTAGAAAGATTGACATTTGTTGATCTAGTAACATTGCCATTTGTCAACCTTGCAAGACTCCGATTTGTCAAAATAGGCAGCTAAAAATCACTAGCAGTATCTAATTTTTGCAACTAAAATTGAGTAATTAAGCTTAGATTTCATTCATAGATTAAGCAGTCGTGCTTAATTTATACAAACATTTAACCTCGACAACTGAATGATATGTCTTGAACGTATCTATAATTTTTGACTATTCCATGTTGTTATATTATCATTCTTGGATGTTTCACAATCATTTTATAGTCATTTTATATCATTTTTTGGGACTAACCTATTGACATAGTGCCCAGTGCCAGTTGCTGCATGTTTTTTACATCGCGGGAAATCAATATCAAACGGAGTCCAAACGCAGTGAAAGTTCTTGAGGATTTTTTGGGCCAGAAGACATCCAGTGGGCCAGGAAAGCACCTGGGGTGTTCCTCGAGGGGGCAGCACCCACCAGGGCGCGCCTGGGGGGCCAGGCGCGCCCAGGTGGGTTGTGCCCACCTTGGGTGCCCCCTAAACTGCCTCTTTGCTCTATAAATACCCCAATATTCGAGAAACCCTAGAGGAGTCGACGAAAATCAATTCCAGCCCTCGCAGAGTCCAGAACTACCAGATCCAATCTAGACAACATCACGGAGGGGTTCACCACTTCCATTGGTGCCTCTCTGATGATGCGTGAGTAGTTCTTTGTAGACTGATACGTCTCCAATGTATCTATAATTTTTGATTGTTCCATGCTATTATATTATCTATCTTGGATATTTTATATGCATTTATATGATTTTTGGGACTAACCTATTAACCTAGAGCCTAGTGCTAGTTTCTATTTTTTTCCTTGTTTTTGAGTTCTACAGAAAAGGAAAACCAAACAGAGTCCAATTGACCTGCCAATTTTTGTGGATTTTTTATGGACCAGAAGAAGCCCCTGAAGCAAAAGAGTTGGGCCAGAAGAGTCTCGAGTCATCCACGAGGGTGGGGTGCGCCCTACCCCTGGTAGTGTGCCCCTATCTTGTGGCTGACTCGGAGACGCTCCTGACATGAAACCAATGCCAAAAAATCCTATAAATACAGAAACTCCCAAAAAGAAACCTGGATGAGGAGTTACACCGTCGCAAGCCTTTGTAGCCACGAAAACCCAATCGGGACCTTGTTCCGGCACCCTGCCGGAGGGGGGATCCGTCACCGGTGGCCATCATGATCATCCCGACGCTCTCCATGTCGAGGAGGGAGTAGTTCACCCTCGGGGCCGAGGGTATGTACTAGTAGCTATGTGTTTGATCTCTCTCTCTCTCTCTCTCTCTCTCTCTCGTGTTCTTGATTTCGCACGATCTTGATATATCGCGAGCTTTGCTACTATAGTTGGATCTTATGATGTTTCTCCCCCTCTACTTTCTTGTAATGGATTGACTTTTGCCTTTGAAATTATCTTATTGGATTGAGTCTTTAAGGATTTGAGAACACGTGATGTATGTATTGCATGTGCTTATCTATGGTGACAATGGGATATTCACGTGATCCATTTGATGTATGTTTTGGTGATCAACTTGCGGGTTCAGTGACATTGTGAACTTATGCATAGGGGTTGGCACACGTTTTCGTCTTGACTCTCCGGTAGAAAATTTGGGGCACTCTTTGAAGTTCTTTGTGTTGGTTTGAATAGATGAGTATGAGATTGTGTGATGCATATTGTATAATCATACCCGCGGATACTTGAGGTGACATTGGAGTATCTATGTGACGTTAGGGTTTTGGTTGATGTGTGTCTTAAGGTGTTATTTTACTATGAACTCTAGGGCTGTTTGTGGCACTTATAGGAATAGCCCAATGGATTGATCGGAAAGAATAAATTTGAGGTGGTTTCATACCCTACAATAATCTCTTCGTTTGTTCTCCGCTATTAGTGACTTTGGGATGACTCTTTGTTGCATGTTGAGGGATTGTTATATGATCTAATTATGTTATCATTGTTGAGAGAACTTGCACTAGTGAAAGTATGAACCCTAGGCCTTGTTTCCTAGCATTGCAATACCGTTTCCGCTCACTTTTGTTACTTGCTACCTTGCTGTTTTTATATTTTCAGATTATAAAAACCTATATCTACCATCCATATTGCACTTGTATCACTATCTCTTCGCCGAACTAGTGCACCTATACAATTTACCATTGTATTGGGTGTGTTGGGGACACAAGAGACTCTTTGTTATTTCATTGCAGGGTTGTTTGAGAGAGACCATCTTCATTCTACGCCTCCCACGGATTGATAAACATTAGATAATCCACTTGAGGGAAATTTTCTACTGTCCTACAAACCTCTACACTTGGAGGCCCAACAACATCTACAAGAAGAAGGTTGTGTAGTAGACATCAAGCTCTTTTCTGGCGTCGTTATCGGGAAGGTCAGTGCTTGAAGGTATATCTTGAGATCTTGAAATCGAATCTTTTAGTTTCTTGCTTTATCACTAGTTTAGTTTATAAAAGAAAACTACAAAAAATGGAATTGAGGGTGCCTCATATGGTTCATCTTTTTAATGTCTTTGTGAAAATGATGGAAAGGAAAATTGTGCTCAAGTGTTAGAAGAAGAATGCATTAAAATGTTTGGCACTAAATATTTGAATGATGAGCATGATTGCAATGTTGTTAGTATGAATTCTTTGAATATCCATGATGCTAATGATATGCAAAGCTACAAGCTTGGGGATGTTATATTTCATGACGATGATATTTTTAGTCCCCCAAGTTTTGATGAGCAAATTTATTATGATGATAGCATGCCTCCTATCTATGATGATTATATTGATGAAAGTGGGTTTGGAAGAGTGTCAACTTTAGGAAGTAATGATCCCACTATTTTGGAGGATGTTGAATCTTTTCATAATTTTGAAAAAAGTGGATTTGGAGAGGTCATGACTTTATTTAGTGATGAATCCACTATTTCAGAAGAGGTTCCAATTGATTATGAGAACAAAGTTGCTATCTATGATGATTATTGTGATGACATGTATGCTATAAAGAATAATAATAACCATGAAACTTGTCATCTTGATTTTAATTTTCAATTGAATTGTGCCTCACATGACAGTTATTTTGTTGAGTTTGCTGCCACTATTATTCATGATAATAAATTTGCTTATGTGGAGAGTAGTAAAATTTCTATGCTTGTAGATCATGAAAATAATGCTTTATGTAATAATTATATTGTTGAATTCATTCATTATGCTACTGAAAATTATTATGAGGAAGGAATATATGCTTGTAGAAGTTGCAATAATATCAAGTTTCCTCTCTATGTGTTGAAAATCTTGAAGTTATGCTTGTTTTGCCTTCCTATGCTAGTTGATTCTTGTTCCCATAATTTGTTTGCTCAAAAAATCCCTAGGAATAGGAAGTGTGTTAGACTTAAATGTTCTAGTCATATTCTTCATGATGCTCCCATTATGTTTCAATCCTTATCTTTTATGTGAGCATCATTGAAATCATCATGCCTAGCTAGAAAGGCATTAAAGAAAAACACTTGTTGGGAGACAACCCAATATTTACCCTTGCTCTTTTTGTGTGTCCACATGATTAAGCTACTATATTAATCATGTTTTATAGCTTTTTTTTAATAAAGTGCCAAGTAAAGCCTTTAGGATAGCTTGTGGTGATAGTTGTGTTGATCCTGCTGAAAATCAGAAACTTTTGCGCTAAGTAAATAATTTCCAGAATCTTATTGAAACATGATTTTGACCTGATTATTTTTGCTATGGATTGGTGCACAAATTTATCAGGTGTAACTAATTGTTTCAGAATTTTTGGAGTTACATAAGTATTCAAGAGTTACAGATTACTTTAGACTATTCTGTTTTTGACAGATTCTGTTTTCTATGGGTTGTTTGCTTATTTTGATGAATCTATGAGTAATATCGGAGGGTATGAACCATGGAGAAGTTGGAATACAGTATATATAACACTAATATGAATTTAGAATGAGTTCACAATGGTACCAAAATTGGTGATTTATTTTCTTATACTAACGGAGCTCATGAGATTTTCTGTCGAGTTTTGTGTTGTGAAGTTTTCAAGTTTTGGGTAAGGATTTGATGGACTATGGAATAAGGAGTGGCAAGAGCCTAAGATTGGGTATGATCAAGGTACCCCAAGGTAATATTCAAGGACAACCAAGAGCCTAAGCTTGGGTATGCCCCGGATGGCATCCCCTCTTTCGTCTTCGTTCATCGATAACTTTACTTGGAGCTATATTTTTATTCACCACATGATATGTGTTTTGCTTGGAGCGTCATTTTCTTTTATTTTTTGCTTGATGTTTGAATAATATCCCAAGATATTAAATTCTTAAATGTTAGAGAGTCTTCACATAGTTGCATAATTATTCGACTACTCATTGATCTTCACTTATATCTTTGGGAGTAGTTTGTCATTTTCTCTAGTGCTTCACTTATATCTTTTTAGAGCACGGTGGTGGTTTTATTTTAAAGAAACCGATGAACTCTCATGATTCACTTATATATTTTGAGAGTCTTTTAGAACAGCACGGTAATTTGCTTTGGTTATAAAATTAGTCCTAATATAATAGGCATCCAAGAGGGATATAATAAAAACTTTCATATAAAGTGCATTGAACACTATGAGAAGTTTGATTCCTTATTATTGTTTTGAGATATGAGGATGGTGATATTAGAGTCATGCTAGTGGAGTAATTGTGAATTTGAGAAATACTTGTGTTGAGGTTTGTGAGTCCCACAACATGCACGTATGGTGAACCGTTATGTGATGACGTTGGAGCATGATTTATTTATTGATTGTCTTCCTTATGAGTGGAGGTCAGGATCGTGCGATGGTTAACTCCTACCAACCCTCCCCCTAGGAGCATGCGTGTAGTACTTTGTTTCGATGATTAATAGATTTTTGCAATAAGTATGTGAGTTCTTTATGACTAATGTTGAATCCATGGATTATACGCACTCTCACCCTTCCACCATTGCTAGCCCCTCTTGTGCCGTGCAACTTTCACCGGTACCATACAACCACCATTATCTTCCTCAAAACAGCCACCATACCTACCTATTATGGCATTTCCATAGCCATTCTGAGATATATTGCAATGCAACTTTCCACCTTTCCGTTTATTATGACACGCTTCATCATTGTCATATTTCTTTGCATGATTATGTAGTTGACATCGTATTTGTGGCAAAGCCACCGTTCATAATTCTTTGATACATGTCACTCTTGAATCATTGCACATCCCGGTACACCGCCGTAGGCATTCACATAGAGTAATATTTTGTTCTAAGTATTGAGTTGTAAGTAAATAAAAGTGTGATGATCTTCATTATTAGAGCATTGTCCCATGTGAGGAAAGGATGATGGAGACTATGATCCCCCCACAAGTCGGGATGAGACTTGGGACAAAAATAAAAAAGAGGCAGAAAAGAAAAGAAAAAGAGAAGGACCAAAAAAATGAGAGAAAAAGAGAGAAGGGGCAATGTTACTATCCTTTTACCACACTTGTGCTACAAAGTAGCACCATGATCTTCATAATAGAGAGTCTCCTATTTTGTCACTTTCATATACTAGTGGGAATTTTTCATTATAGAACTTGGATTGTATATTCCAATGATGGGCTTCCTCAAAATGCCCTAGGTCTTCGTGAGCAAGCGAGTTGGATGCACACCCACTTAGTTTCTTTTTGAGCTTTCATACACGTATAGCTCTAGTGCATCCGTTGCATGGCAATCCCTACTCACTCACATTGATATCTATTGATGAGCATCTCCATAGCTCGTTAATACGCCTAGTTGATGTGAGACTATCTTCTCCTTTTTTCCTTCTCCACAACCACCATTCTATTCCACCTATAGTGCTATGTCCATGGCTCATGCTCATGTATTGCGTGAAAGTTGAAAAAGTTTAAGAATACTGAAGTATGAAACAATTGCTTGGCTAAAACCGGGGTTGTGCATGATTTAAATATTTCGTGTGATGAAGATAGAGCATTGCCAGACTATATGATTTTGTAGGGATAGCTTTCTTTGGCCATGTTATTTTGAGAAGACATGATTGCTTTGTTAGTATGCCTAAAGTATTATTGTTTTCATGTCAATATTAAAATTTTGTTTTGAATCTTATGGATCTGAATATTCTTGCCACAATAGAGAAGATTACATTGATAAATATGTTAGGTAGTATACCACATCAAAAATTCTATTTTTATCATTTACCTACTCAAGGATGAGCAGGAATTAAGATTGAGGATGCTTGATACATCTCCAACGTATCTATAATTTTTGATTGTTCCATGCTATTATATTATCTATCTTGGATGTTTTATATGCATTTATATGCTATTTTATATGATTTTTGGGACTAACATATTAACCTATAGCCCAGTGCTAGTTTCTGTTTTTTTCCTTGTTTTTGAGTTTTACAGAAAAGGAATACCAAACGGAGTCCAATTGGCCTGCCAATTTATGTGGATTTTTTATGGACCAGAAGAAGCCCTCGGAGCAAAAGAGTTGGGCCAGAAGAGTCCCGAGTCATCCATGAGGGTGGGGGCGCGCCCTACCCCCTAGTAGCGTGCCCCTACCTCGTGGCTGACTCGGAGACCCCCCACCCTGACGTGAAACCAACGCCAAAAATTCCTATAAATACAAAACCCCCCAAAAAGAAACCTAGATCGGGAGTTCTGCCGCCGCAAGCCTCTATAGCCACAAAAAACCAATCGGGACCCTATTCCGGCACCTTGCCGGAGGGGGGATCCATCACCAGTGGCCATCTTCATCATCCCGGCGCTCTCCATGATGAGGAGGGAGTAGTTCACCCTCGGGGTTGATGGTATGTACTAGTAGCTATGTGTTTGATCTCTCTCTCTCTCTCTCATGTTCTTGATTTGGCACGATCTTGATGTACCGCGAGCTTTGCTACTATAGTTGGATCTTATGATGTTTCTCACCCTCTACTTTCTTGTAATTGATTTAGTTTTCCTTTTGAAGTTATCTTATCGAATTGAGTCTTTAAGGATTTGAGAACACTTGATGTATATCTTGCATGTGCTTATCTGTGGTGACAATGGGATATTCACGTGATCCACTTGATGTATGTTTTGGTGATGAACTTGCGGGTTCGGTGACCTTGTGAACTTATGCATAGGGGTTGGCACACGTTTTCGTCTTGACTCCCCGATAGAAACTTTAGGGTGCTCTTTGAAGTTCTTTGTGTTGGTTTGAATAGATGAATCTGAGATTGTGTGATGCATATCGTATAATTATATCCGCGGATACTTGAGGTGACATTGGAGTATCTAGGTGACATTAGGGTTTTGGTTGATGTGTGTCTTAAGGTGTTATTTTACTACAAACTCTAGGGCTGTTTGTGACACTTATAGGAATAGCCCAATGGATTGATCAGAAAGAATAACTTTGAGGTGGTTTCGTACCCTACAATAATATCTTCGTTTGTTCTCCACTATTAGTGACTTTGGTGTGACTCTTTATTGCAAGTTGAGGGATTGTTATATGATCTAATTATGTTATCATTGTTGAGAGAACTTGCACTAGTGAAAGTACGAACCATAGGCCTTGTTTCCTAGCATGGCAATACCGTCTCCGCTCACTTTTGTTACTTGCTACCTTGCTGTTTTTACATTTTCAGATTATAAAAACCTATATCTACTATCCGTACTGCACTTGTATCACCATATCTTCGCCAAACTAGTGCACCTATACAATTTACCATTATATTGGGTGTGTTGGGGACACAAGAGACTCTCTGTTAGTTGGTTAGAGCGTTGTTTGAGAGAGACCATCTTCATCCTATGCCTCCCACGGATTGATAAACCTTAGGTCATCCACTTGAGGGAAATTTGCTACTGTCCTACAAACCTCTGCACTTGGAGGCCCAACAACATCTACAAGAAGAAGGTTGTGTAGTAGACATCATAGACCTACGGGTCCATAGTTAGTAGCTAGATGGCTTCCTCCCGCTCTCTTGATTATCAATACAATGGTCTCTTGGAGATCCATATGATGTAAGCCTTTTTGCGGAGTGTTTGTTGGGATCCGATGAACTTTGTGTTTATAATCAGATCTATATTTTTATCCATGAAAGTTATTTGAGTCTTCTTTGATCTCTTGTATGCATGATTGCTTATATTCTCGTATTTATTCTCCGATATTTTGGTTTTGTTTGACCAACTTGATCTATTTATCTTGCAATGGGAAGAGGTGCTTTGTGATGGGTTCAATCGTACGGTGCTTGATCCTAGTGACAGAAGGGGAAACGACACGTATGTATTGTTGCTATTAAGGATAACAAGATGGGGTATATTTCTACATAAATAGATCTTGTCTACATCATGTCATCGTTCTTATTGCATTACTCCATTTTTCCATGAACTTAATACACTAGATGCATGCTGGATAGCGGTCGATGTGTGGAGCAATAGTAGTAGATGCAGGCAGGGGTCGTTCTACTAATCTTGGACGTGATGCCTATATAATGATCATTGCCTGGATATCGTATTGATTATTTGAAGTTCTATCAATTGCCCAACAGTAACTGTTTTCCCACTGTTTGCTATTTTTCTCGAGAGAAGCCACTAGTGAAACCTACGGCCCCCGGGTGTCTTTTCATCATATTTGCCTTTGCGATCTATTTTCCTTTGCATTTATTTTCAGATCTATTAAACCAAAAATACAAAAATACCTTGCTGCAATTTATTTGTTCCACGATCTATTTATCCTATCTACCACTTTTACCTCACGTTATTTGCCTATCTTGATGTCGGGGGTTGGGTGCGACATATGCCAAAGGATGGCTTATCATGGTGGGAGCGAGTAGAACGTCGCCGGTGCCCGGAAGCGGGATGAGGCGAAGACATGCACGCTGGCGGATCTTACCCAGCTTCAGGGCTCTCCGAGGAGATAACACCCCTACTGCTGCTCTGCGGGGTCTCCGCATGATCACTATGGCAAAGTGAATACAAGGTTGCTCCTAGAGCTGTTTTCTGGAGGTAGGAGAGGGCAAGGCTAGCTCCCTCCTTCCTATATGATCAGGTCTAATACGAAAGAAGCTATCCCCCTTGCATGGGTGCCCCGGGGGGCTTATATAGGCCTGCCCCCCAGGGATACAATGGTAATCCGGTTGTGCGCGGGTCCCAGCCATCTGTCTCTCAGGCCGCCGTCTTCTCCGCTGACTGCTGGCGCCCGCCGACTGGTGGGCCTCGCCGACAGGCCTGATACTGTAGCTGTGCTTCTAATGACGCGGGCTCGGTCATGGGGTCGTGGCAACAGTGCTGCCGTCTGGCGGACGATCACTGTCGCCATTCCCCATCTTGTCTGGTTAATGGCGTATGGGGCCCGTGGGAGGGGCCGACCGACTCCAGGGGGCCCACTACCACGGGACCATCTTTGTGGCGCTCTCGCCGTCTTCTGTTCCCTTGCTGGTGCGCGGGTCCCGCCGTCCCTGGGCCATACAGGCAAGCCATCGTGGGCACAGTGCGCCGCCCACGGGGGCTGAGGTCAGGGCGGGCATGGCAACAGTGCCGCGCCACGATGGAGATCTCCAGCGGTACGGCGCACTGTAGCCATGCCAGCCCTTCATAAGCGAGGCAGGGGGTGGCTCGAGTCACGGGCCGACTCCCATAGTCGTCTTATCTCGAAGTCGCCAGCAAAGAGCCGGCTCATCTCGAAGTCGTCAGCCAAGAGTCGGCTTATCTCGAAGCCGTCAGCCAAGAGTCGGCTTAACTCGAAGTCGTCCCTGGGACTCGGCCGTGAGGGACAGTTGATGCCGACTCCCAGGAGGCGGCTCTTCATCGTGGGGTCTTGAGGGGCGCAGTCTGCCCCGATGTTTTGAAAGGTTCTGGGGCTCGGGTTAGCCTACCCGTGGCCCATTACTCCAACAGTAGTCCCCGAAGCCGGTGAGGCGCCGTGGGAGACATGTCGGGGAGCCTCAACAGTTTCATCTCTCTGGGGTGGAATCTCGGCTTCGCTCGCCGTCTTCCTCCAGGCCGACTAGCTGGAGTCGGACTCGCAGAAAGCCGTCTTGCCTCTTAGAGAGTTTGAACGTCGCGGCAGGGTCCTGGCAACGTGCCTGATAAGCTTCCGGGCAGCCGCCCGTTGCGGGTCCGTCGCGTGGCGCCATGTGGCGGGGTCAGTCTGCCCACCCACGCGTGCGACGGGATAGGACCTCAGGCGGGGCCCGCCACTATCGTGCCTCGGCACATGAGCAGATTTGTTGCGGCCGTGCGGACGGTTGGGTTCCCCACGCCGTAACTGCACGTAGTTACTGCGTGTGGTAAATCGTGGGGGGCGTGGGGGCTGGGGCGCAGTTAATCCCATGCCCGCCCCATCGGCTTCTCAGCCCATGAGCCTATAAGTAGGTGGGAGGAAGGGAGCGGCGAAGCACGCGCGCCCATCTCTCCTACTCCCCTTGCTTTCTTCTCGCTTCTTCTTTCTCTTGCTGCCGCCGCACCGAGCCACGCCACGCTTGCGACGATGAGTTCTTCCTCCGCCGCCGCACCTCTCGCCGTGTGCTCCGGCGTATGGGACGGCTCCGAGGTGGATGACGACCACATCGAGTTTCTCCGCAAGACGAGCCGCCTCCCCGGCGTGGGCCTAGTGCGAGCCCGTGCCGCGCCGGAGAGGGAAATAGTGCCGGCGCCGGAGAAGGGCGAGCGGGTCGTGTTCTGCTCGCACCTTATGCGCGGCTTGGGGCTGCCGGCGAGCGGCTTCTTCCGCTCCTTCTTGGAGTTCCACGGGCTCCAGCCGCACCACCTCACCCCGAACACGGTGGTGCTGCTGGCTGCCTTCGCCACCCTATGCGAAGGCTTCCTCGGCGTTCTCCCCACCATCGAGCTGTGGGGGAATTCTTCCAGTCCAAGCTCGGCACACACGTCGCCAGTGTGCCGGCCCAGTGTGGCGCCTTCATCATGATGCGGAGATCGACGGCCGACAACCCATTTCCCACCATTCCGCTGATCAAGTCGGTGAAAATGTGGCAGCGGTCGTACTTCTACGTGAAGAACGTCGCCCCAGACGGCGACTGGGTCAATCTGCCACCTTACGAGGCCGGCGCTCCGGCTGGGAGGCTCCCCAGCTGGTCCCACCGAGTCAAGACCCTGACTCCCGCTGGAGCCGCCGCCGTCGCGTGACTCCGAGTGCTGACGCAGTCGGAGGGTCTGACTGGAGCCGACCTGCTGGCTGCCTTCGTGGCGCACCGTGTCCTCCCGCTCCAAGGCTGACCTCATCTGATCTATCAGATGAGCGGCCACCGAGACCCGAGTCGGATGTGCTCCAAGGACATGCCCCACGCGGAGGTGGCGGACACGGTGAACTACATTGCGAACTGCATTCCCACGGCAGATTGGCAGTTCGGCAAGGAGCCGTACTCGCGCGCCAACCCCCCGCCTGCTGTAAGTCGTCTTTCTTTTTCTTCTGTCTTCTTTTGCAGCCGAATCCGACTTCTAATCTTTTTGGTTTTTCTTGAGTCAGAACCCCCTCATCCAGCCCTCAGCCGGCACCACGGGCCCGGCCCGTCAGTTCGTCTCCGATCGGGCAGAGAGCTACGTGGACGACCCTGACTTGGGGGCGGCAGCGATGGAGGCCGACGCCGAAGGAGGCGGCGGAGGAGGAGGCTTCAGGCCGTCGGCCACCTTTGCCGACTGGCCTGATGACGATGCCGAGGGGGAAGTCGTCCCGCGCCGCCAACCAAGGGTTGGCCATCCGGGCATGGGTTCCTCTGCCGGCTTGGATGGTCAAGGCGGCGCGAAGAGGTGCCGGGCCGGGCCGAGCTTGCTTGGCGGCCGTTCGAAGAAGTTCAAGGGGGCGGCCGCCGCGACCAAGCGGGAAGAGGCGATCGCGAAGGCCAACCGCTTCCGTAAGGAAGTGAAGAAGCCGCCACTGGTCTCCGCATAAGTGCCTCCGCCTTTGTCTTGTCCTTTACTAGTGAATTTTGCCCAAATCATTTACATGCCTTCCTCGCTTCAGGGCTCCCCTTACTTTTGAGAGGGTCGCCGCCGCCTCTGTCATGGGGTCGGCAGAGACGTCCGCCACTACTCGGCGGATTGACCCCGCCGTCGACCTCCGGGAGGCGACGGAGCGGAACACGTGGGAGAAACGCGATGAGGACGAGGCCGCCCGTCTGGAGAAGGCGGAGGCCGAGAAGGCGGCGGCCTCCGCCCAGAGGAAGCTGGACGAGGCCGAAGCCGCCGATGTGGCAAGGCGGCAAGCAGAGGAGGCCGCGTGCCGCCAATCGGTGCTGCTTGTCGTTCCGCTGAACTCTGCGCCGCCGCCCCCGGAGTTCACGGGGCAGACTGGGGAAGCCAGTGGCGAGCACCCTATCATGGAGAAGGAAAGCGGCGAGGCCTCCATGTCGGACACGGCCGTGCCGCCTCTGCCGCCGTCTACGAGCGCGCGAGGTGAACAGCTGGCGGGCCCGCCGGTGGCGCCGACTGCGGACGAGTCCGAGGCGAGGCTACTCCTTCAAGTCGCCTCACCAGCGAGCCGCCGCCTCGAGAAGGCGACTTCGGCGCCACACCCGTTGGAGACCAGCGCTGCCAGCTCGGCCATCCCAGACGCCGAGGCGATGAGTGCCACGCCCGTTGGGTGGGTGCGAGGAGGCGGCACGGGCCCGCTGAACTAGGCACTTCTGGATGTTCAGGCGAAGCTGCGAGCCGAGGGCGATGCCATCCAGGCCTGCACCAAGGTGCATCTGGCATCGCGAGTAGCCGTCCGGGGATGCTTTATTTTTTGACTTTGTTTTTCCTTGTTCTTCTCTATGGGGGTGCGCCAGCGCACCCACTGGGTGTAGTCCTCGAGTTTCGGGCCGGCTGCTGAGCAGGAGGCCCGGAACTCCTTCTGGCGAGTTTCGTTGTCTAAAATTCTTATTTCAGGAGTATCATAACCTCCGCGCCACTGCCTTCAACCGCAATGTCGAGGAGCTGGGCAGGCGGACTACCGACTTGTCGGAGAGCCGGAGTGAGTCCTACTTCTTCTTCGCGGGGGCGCGCTGGCGCACCCGCGGGCTATAGTCCCCGAGATTCGGGCCGACTGCTGAGCAGTCGGGCCGGATCTTCCCGGCGACCTTCTTTGCTGACGACTTATCATATTTTTCCTTTGTTCTTCAGGGGCCAACGCCACTCTTCAGCAGCAGCTGGGCGAAGCCAACACCGCCTTGCGTGCCAAGGGGGAGGAGTGCAGCAAACTCGCTGCGGAGCGCGACCTGCTGGCCGCGCAGCTGGCGGAGCAGAGGGAGCTGCTCAAGAAGACGCATGACGAGGCAGAGAATGAAGGAAATATGCCCTAGAGACAATAATAAAGTTATTATTTATTTCCTCATATTATGATAAATGTTTATTATTCATGCTAGAATTGTATTAACCGGAAACATGATACATGTGTGAATACATAGACAAACATATAGTCACTAGTATGCCTCTACTTGACTAGCTCATTAATCAAAGATGGTTATGTTTCCTAACCATAGACATGTGTTGTCATTTGATTAATGGGATCACATCATTAGGAGAATGATGTGATTGACATGACCCATTCCGCTAGCCTAGCACTTGATCGTTTAGTATATTGCTATTGCTTTCTTCATGACTTATACATGTTCCTGTAACTATGAGATTATGCAACTCCTGTTTACCGGAGGAACACTTTGGGTGCTACCAAACGTCACAACGTAACTGGGTGATTATAAAAGAGTGCTACAGGTGTCTCCAAAGGTACATGTTGGGTTGGCGTATTTCGAGATTAGGTTTTGTCACTCTCATTGTCAGAGAGGTATCTCTGGGGCCTCTCGGTAATGCACATCACTATAATCCTTGCAAGCAATGTAGCTAATAAGTTAGTTACGGAATGATGCATTGCGTAAATGAGTAAAGTGACTTGCCGGTAACGAGATTGAACTAGGTATTGAGATACCGACGATCGAATCTCGGGCAAGTAACATACCGATGACAAAGGGAACAACGTATGTTGTTATGCGGTTTGACCGATAAAGATCTTCGTAGAATATGTGGGAGCCAATATGAGCAGCCAGGTTCCGCTATTAGTTATTGGCCGGAGACGTGTCTCGGTCATGTCTACATTGTTCTCGAACCCGTAGGGTCCGCACGCTTAAGGTTTCGATGACAGTTATATTATGAGTTTATGAGTTTTGATGTACCGAAGGAGTTCAGAGTCCCGGATGAGATCGGGGACATGACGAGGAGTCTCGAAATGGTCGAGATGTAAAGATCGATATATTGGACGACTATATTCGGAGTTCGGAAAGGTTCCGAGTAATTCGGGTATTTTTCGGAGTACCGGAGAGTTACGGGAATTCGCCGGGGAGTATATGGGCCTTATTGGGCCATACGGGAATAGAGGAGAGAGGCCAAAAGGAAGGAGGCCTGCGCCCCCCTCTGGTCCGAATTGGACAAAGGGGGCAGCCCCTTTTTCCTTCTCCCTCTCCTCCTCTTTTCTTCTCCAACAAGGAAAGCAGGAGTCCTACTCCCGGTGGGAGTAGGACTCCCCCCTTGGTGCGCCTCCTCCATAGGCCGGCCGCCTCCCCCCTTGCTCCTATATATATGGGGGCATGGGGCACCCCAAAGCACACCAATTGATCCTTGAGATCTATTAGCCGTGTGCGGTGCCCCCCTCCACCATAGTCCTCCTCGATAATATTGTAGCGGTGCTTAGGCGAAGCCCTGCGACGGTAGAACATCAAGATTGTCACCACGCCGTCCTGCTGACGGAACTCTCCCTCGACACTCGGCTGGATCGGAGCTCGAGGGACGTCATCGAGCTGAACGTGTGCTAGAACTCGGAGGTGCCGTAGTTTCGGTGCTTGATCGGTCGGGCCGTGAAGACGTACGACTACATCAACCGCGTTGTTCTAACGCTTCCGCTTTCGGTCTACAAGGGTATGTAGATTACACTCTCCCCTCTCATTGCTATGCATCACCATGATCTTGCGTGTGCGTAGGAATTTTTTTGAAATTACTACGTTCCCTAACAGTGGCATCCGAGCCTGGTTTTATGCGTAGATGTCATATGCATGAGTAGAACACAAGTGAGTTGTGGGCGATACAAGTCATACTGCTTACCAGCATGTCATACTTTGGCTCAGCGGTATTGTGAGATTAAGCGGCCCGGACCGACATTACGCGTATGCTTACGCGAGACTGGTTTCACCGTTACGAGCACTCGTGCTTAAAGGTGACTGGCGGGTGTCTGTCTCTCTCACTTTAGCTGAACCGAGTGTGGCTACGCCCGGTCCTTGAGAAGGTTAAAACATCACTAACTTGACGAACTATCGTTGTGGTTTTGATGCGTAGGTAAGAACGGTTCTTGCTAAGCCCATAGCAGCCACGTAAAATTTGCAACAACAAAGTAGAAGACGTCTAACTTGTTTTTGCAGGGCATGTTGTGATGTGATATGGTCAAGACGTGATGCTATATTGTATGAGATGATAATGTTTTGTAACCGAAGTTATCTGCAATTGGCAGGAGCCATATGGTTGTCGCTTTATTGTATGAAATGCAAACGCCCTGTAATTGCTTTACTTTATCACTAAGCGGTAGCGATAGTCGTAGAAGCAATAGATGGCGTAACGACAACGATGCTACGATGGAGATCAAGGCGTCGCGCCAGTGACGATGGTGATCACGACGGTGCTTCGAAGATGGAGATCACAAGCACAAGATGATGATGGCCATATCATATCACTTATATTGATTGCATGTGATGTTTATCCTTTATGCATCTTATCTTGCTTTGATTGACGGTAGCATTTTATGATGATCTCTCACTAAAATTTTCAAGAAGTGTTCTCCCTGAGTATGCACCGTTGTGAAAGTTCTTCATGCTGAGACACCACGTGATGATCGGGTGTGATAGGCTCTATGTTCAAATACAACGGGTGCAAAACAGTTGCACACGTGAAATACTCAGGTTAAAACTTGACGAGCCTAGCATATACAGATATGGCCTCGGAACACGGAGACCGAAAGGTCAAACGTGAATCATATAGTAGATATGATCAACATAGTGATGTTCACCATTGAAAACTACTCCATCTCACGTGATGATCGGACATGGTTTAGTTGATTTGGATCACGTGATCACTTAGATGACTAGAGAGATGTCTGTCTAAGTGGGAGTTCTTAAGTAATATGATTAACTGAACTTAAATTTATCATGAACTTAGTACCTGTTAGTATTTTACTTGTCTATGTTTGTTGTAGATATATGGCTCGTGCTGTTGTTCCGTTGAATTTTAATGCGTTCCTTGAGAAAGCTAAGTTGAAATATGATGGTAGCAATTACACGGACTGGGTCCGTAACCGGAGGATTATCCTCATTGCTGCACAGAAGAATTACGTCCTGGAAGCACCGCTGGGTGCCAGGCCTGCTGCAGATGCAACTGACGACGTTAAGAACGTCTGGCAGAGCAAAGCTAATGACTACTCGATAGTTCAGTGTGCCATGCTTTACGGCTTGGAATCGGGTCTTCAACGACGTTTTGAACGTCATGGAGCATATGAGATGTTCCAGGAGTTGAAGTTAATATTTCAAGCAAATGCCCGGATTGAGAGATATGAAGTCTCCAATAAGTTCTATAGCTGTAAGATGGAGGAGAATAGTTCTGTCAGTGAACACATACTCAGAATGTCTGGGTATAATAATCACTTGATTCAACTGGGAGTTAATCTTCCTGATGATAGTGTCATTGACAGAATTCTTCAATCACTGCCACCAAGCTAAAGAGCTTCGTGATGAACTATAATATGCAAGGGATGGACAAGACTATACGCGAGCTCTTCGCAATGCTAAAAACTGCGGAGGTAGAAATCAAGAAGGAGCATCAAGTGTTGATGGTCAATAAGACCACCAGTTTCAAGAAAAAGGGCAAAGGGAAGAAGAAGAGGAACTTCAAGAAGAACAACAAACAAGTTGCTGCTCAAGAGAAGAAACCCAAGTCTGGACCTAAGCCTGAGACTGAGTGCTTCTACTGCAAGCAGACTGGACACTGGAAGTGGAACTGCCCCAAGTATTTGGCGGATAAGAAGGATGGCAAAGTGAACAAAGGTATATGTGATATACATATTATTGATGTGTACCTTACTAATGCTCACAGTAGCACCTGGGTATTTGATACTGGTTCTGTTGCTAATATTTGCAACTCGAAACAGGGACTACGAAATAGGCGAAGATTGGCTAAGGACGAGGTGATGATGCGTGTGGGAAATGGTTCCAAAGTCAATGTGATCGCGGTCGGCACGCTACCTCTACATCTACCATCGGGATTAGTTTTAGACCTAAATAATTGTTATTTTGTGCCAGCGTTGAGCATGAACATTATATCTGGATCTTGTTTGATGCGAGACGGTTATTCATTTAAATCAGAGAATAATGGTTGTTCTATTTATATGAGTAATATCTTTTATGGTCATGCACACTTACAGAGTGGTCTATTTTTATTGAATCTCGATAGTAGTGATACACATATTCATAATGTTGAAGCCAAAAGATGCAGAGTTAATAATGATAGTGCAACTTATTTATGGCACTGCCGTTTAGGTCATATCGGTGTAAAGCGCATGAAGAAACTCCATACTGATGGACTTTTGGAATCACTTGATTATGAATCACTTGGTACTTGCGAACCGTGCCTCATGGGCAAGATGACTAAAACGCCGTTCTCCGGAACTATGGAGCGAGCAACTGATTTGTTAGAAATCATACATACCGATGTATACGGTCCAATGAATGTCGAAGCTCGCGGCGGGTATCATTATTTTCTCACCTTCACGGATGATTTGAGCAGATATGGGTATATCTACTTGATGAAACACAAGTCTGAAACATTTGAAAAGTTCAAAGAGTTTCAGAGTGAAGTAGAAAATCATCGTAACAAGAAAATAAAATTTCTACGATCTGATTGTGGAGGAGAAAATTTGAGTTACGAGTTTGGTTTACATTTGAAACAATGTGGAATAGTTTTGCAACTCACGCCACCTGGAACACCACAACGAAATGGTGTGTCCGAACGTCGTAATCGTACTTTACTAGATATGGTGCGATCTATGATGTCTCTTACTGATTTACCGCTATCGTTTTGGGGTTATGCTTTAGAGACGGCCGCATTCACGTTAAATAGGGCACCATCAAAATCCGTTGAGACGACGCCTTATGAACTGTGGTTTGGAAAGAAACGAAAGTTGTCGTTTCTTAAAGTTTGGGGCTATGATGCTTATGTGAAGAAACTTCAACCAGATAAGCTCGAACCCAAATCGGAGAAATGTGTCTTCATAGGATACCCAAGAGAGACAATTGGGTACACCTTCTATCACAGATCTGAGGGCAAGATTTTCGTTGCTAAATTCAGATCCTTTCTAGAGAAGGAGTTTCTCTCGAAAGAGGTGAGTGGGAGGAAAGTAGAACTTGATGAGGTAACTGTACCTGCTCCCTTATTGGAAAGTAGTTCATCACATGAACCGGTTCCTTCACAAATACACCAATTAGTGACGAAGCTAATGATATTGATCATGAATCTTCAGATCAAGTTTCTACTGAACCTCGTAGGTCTACCAGAGTAAGATCCGCACCAGAGTGGTACGGTAATCCTATTCTAAAAGTCACGTTACTTGACCATGGCGAACCTACGAACTATGAGGAAGCGATGATGAGCCCAGATTCCGCAAAATGGCTAGAGGCCATGAAATCTGAGATGGGATCCATGTATGAGAACAAAGTATGGACTTTGGTTGACTTGCCCGATGATCGGCAAGCCATTGAGAATAAATGGATTTTTAAGAAGAAGATTGACGCTGATGGTAATATAACTGTCTATAAAGCTCGACTTGTTGCAAAAGGTTTTCGACAAGTTCAAGGGGTTGACTACGATGAGACTTTCTCACCCGTAGCGATGCTTAAGTCTGTCCGAATCATGTTAGCAATTGCTGCATTTTATGATTATGAAATTTGGCAAATGGATGTCAAAACTGCATTCTTGAATGGATTTCTGGAAGAAGAGTTGTATATGATGCAGGCAGAAGGTTTTGTTGATCCAAAATGTGCTAACAAAGTGTGCAAGCTCCAGCGATCCATTTATGGACTGGTGCAAGCATCTCGGAGTTGGAATAAACGCTTTGATAGTGTGATCAAAGCATATGGTTTTATACAGACTTTTGGAGAAGCCTGTATTTACAAGAAAGTGAGTGGGAGCTCTGTAGCTTTTTTGATATTATATGTAGATGACATATTATTAATTGGAAATGATATAGAATTTCTGGATAGCATAAAGGGATACTTGAATAAAAGTTTTTCTATGAAAGACCTCGGTGAAGCTGCTTATATATTGGGCATCAAGACTTATAGAGATAGATCAAGACGCTTAATTGGACTTTCATAAAGCACATACCTTGATAAAGTTTTGAAAAAGTTCAAAATGGATCAGGCAAAGAAAGGGTTCTTGCCCGTACTACAAGGTGTGAAGTTGAGTCAAACTCAATGCCCGACCACAGCAGAAGATAGAGAGAAAATGAAAGATGTTCCCTATGCTTCAGCCATAGGCTCTATCATGTATGCAATGCTGTGTACCAGACCTGACGTGTGCTTAGCAATAAGCTTGGCAGGAAGGTACCAAAGTAATCCAGGAGTGGATCACTGGACAGCGGTCAAGAACATCCTGAAATACCTAAAATGGACTAAGGACATGTTTCTCGTATATGGAGGTGACAAAGAGCTAATCGTAAATGGTTACGTCGATGCAAGCTTTGACACTGATTCAGACGATTCTAAATCGCAAACTGGATACGTGTTATTATTAAACGGTGGAGCTGTAAGTTGGTGCAGTTCTAAACAAAGCGTCGTGGCGGGATCTACATGTGAAGCGGAGTACATAGCTGCTTCAGAAGCAGCAAACGAAGGAGTCTGGATGAAGGAGTTCATTTCCGATCTAGGTGTCATACCTAGTGCATCAGGACTAATGAAGATCTTCTGTGATAATACTAGTGCAATTGCCTTGGCAAAGGAATCCAGATTTCACAAGAGGACCAAGCACATCAAGAGATGCTTCAATTCTATCCGGGACCAAGTCTAGGTGGGAGACATAGAGATTTGCAAGATACATACGGATCTGAATGTTGCAGACCCATTGACTAAGCCTCTTCCACGAGCAAAACATGATCAACACCAAGACTCCATGGGTGTTAGAATCATTATTGTGTAATCTAGATTATTGACTCTAGTGCAAGTGGGAGACTGAAGGAAATATGCCCTAGAGGCAATAATAAAGTAATTATTTATTTCCTCATATCATGATAAATGTTTATTATTCATGCTAGAATTGTATTAACCGGAAACATGATACATGTGTGAATACATAGACAAACATATAGTCACTAGTATGCCTCTACTTGACTAGCTCATTAATCAAAGATGGTTATGTTTCCTAACCATAGACATGTGTTGTCATTTGATTAATGGGATCACATCATTAGGAGAATGATGTGATTAACATGACCCATTCCGTTAGCCTAGCACTTGATCGTTTAGTATATTGCTATTGCTTTCTTCATGACTTATACATGTTCCTGTAACTATGAGATTATGCAACTCCCGTTTACCGGAGGAACACTTTGGGTGCTACCAAACGTCACAACGTAACTGGGTGATTATAAAGGAGTACTACAGGTGTCTCCAAAGGTACATGTTGGGTTGGCGTATTTCGAGATTAGGTTTTGTCACTCTGATTGTCGGAGAGGTATCTCTGGGCCCTCTCGATAATGCACATCACTATAAGCCTTGCAAGCAATGTAGCTAATAAGTTAGTTACAGAATGATGCATTGCGTAAACGAGTAAAGTGACTTGCCGGTAATGAGATTGAACTAGGTATTGAGATACCGACGATCGAATCTCGGGCAAGTAACATACCGATGACAAAGGGAACAACGTATGTTGCTATGCGGTTTCACCGATAAAGATCTTCGTAGAATATGTGGGAGCCAATATGAGCAGCCAGGTTCCGCTATTAGTTATTGGCCGGAGACGTGTCTCGGTCATGTCTACATTGTTCTCGAACCCGTAGGGTCCGCATGCTTAAGGTTTTGATGACAGTTATATTATGAGTTTATGAGTTTTGATGTACCGAAGGAGTTCGGAGTCCCGGATGAGATCGGGGACATGACGAGGAGTCTCGAAATGGTCGAGACGTAAAGATCGATATATTGGACGACTATATTCGAAGTTCGGAAAGGTTCCGAGTAATTCGGGTATTTTTCGGAGTACCGGAGGGTTACGGGAATTCGCCGGGAATATATGGGCCTTATTGGGCCATACGGGAATAGAGGAGAGAGGCCAAAAGGAAGGAGGCCTGCGCCCCCCTCTAGTCCGAATTGGACAAAGGGGGCAGCCCCTTTTTCCTTCTCCCTCTCCTCCTCTTTTCTTCTCCAACAAGGAAAGGAGGAGTTCTACTCCCGGTGGGAGTAGGACTCCCCCCTTGGTGCGCCTCCTCCATAGGCCGGCCGCCTCCCCCTTGCTCCTATATATATGGGGGCAGGGGGGCACCCCAAAGCACAATAATTGATCCTTGAGATCTATTAGCCGTGTGCGGTGCCCCCCTCCACCATAGTCTTCCTCGATAATATTGTAGCGGTGCTTAGGCGAAGCCCTGCGACGGTAGAACATCAAGATCGTCACCACGCCATCGTGCTGACGGAACTCTCCCTCGACACTCGGCTGGATCGGAGTTCGAGGGACGTCATCGAGCTGAACGTGTGCTAGAACTCGGAGGTGCCGTAGTTTCGGTGCTTGATCGGTCGGGCAGTGAAGACGTACGACTACATCAACCGCGTTGTCTAACGCTTCCGCTTTCGGTCTACAAGGGTATGTAGATTACACTCTCCCCTCTCGTTGCTATGCATCACCATGATCTTGCGTGTGTGTAGGAATTTTTTTGAAATTACTACGTTCCCTAATAGAGAAGAGAGAGACTGCCCTCCTGGCCGAGTTCGAAAGCGAGCGTTCCTCCTGGACCGACAAGGAGGCGCAGCTGACCTCCGGCTTCCATGAGATCGAGGACATCGTCGACGGTGAGTTTCTTGGTTTCCTTTGAGCCGCCGACTGTGGGTTGGGCCGACTCCTGATTCTGACTTGCTTCTTTTTTGTCTTGGCAGACTTCTTCCCTGGCCACTCGCAGGCGGCTACTCAAGCCATCGAGCTAGGCCGCGAGGCGCGGAGGGCAGATGGTGCGGAGATTGCTGCCAACGCCCCCCGAACCCTTGACGAGCAGCTTCTGAGCATCGAGGCTCGTCTACGGCCGGCCCATCGGATGTTGCGCCGGCTTCAACGTGCTGGCGCCCAGGCCATTGCCGCCCTGTGGCCAGACATGCCGGTTCTGCGCACTGCCAGTCGGACTGCCGACTAGCTGGAGTTCGCAGCTGGTCGTCTTGAGGCTTGGAAGGGTTCCTCGGCCCAGGCTGGAGCGCGCCGGGCCTTGGAATTTGTCAAGGCGTGGTATCCAGGGCTGGACCTGGACCGTCTGGCCGCGTTCCAGTCAGAGGCCCAGGCGGAGCTGGTAGCTATGGAAGACGCCCTCGTCGCTCGTGCCACGGCGATCGCCGACTATGCCGACACCAGCATCTTCGTCCCTGATCAGGCTGAAGACGGCAAGGAGGCACCGTCGGAGTGGTTCAGGATGAACCCGGACTACGATGAGGACTCGGCGGAGGTGATCGGTTCCAGCGCTGGGGAGGAAGGCGAGGTGGAGGACGGAGGCGAGACGGAGGCGCCAGAAGGTGGAGCGGGCGACCAACCTTAGCTCGACCGTGCCTCCAGCAATGAGCCGCGCCCGACCGAGCCGGCCACCGTCGGAGACGATCAAGCCGAGACTGTCCGACCGATCGCCCCGACGCCTGACACCGCCGTCTCTTCCGACCCTCTGAATCTGTCTGCCACCTCCTAGGCTGCCATCTTGCCTTCATTTTATCTGCTTTAGTAGTCTTTGAAGAACTTGTTAATTTGAACAATTCCACCCGCGGGGTGTATTTTGAACTTCTGCTTGAAGATTCGGCCAAGGGCCTATGCTATGTAAATATTTATCCGAGTTCTATCTTTCCTTGCTCATTGCTCCTCTGGCTTTTTCCTTTGCCGCCTTCCGTTAGCTGCTGCCTTGCCAGTCGGACAACCGTTCTGCGGCTGCCACTAGATCAAGTGCTTGGCTACTTTGGGAAGGCAAGTACTTGGCCATTTTTTAGAGTCTTCTTAACAAGTTGGATAGAAAGCGGCAGGCCGACTACTAAAGAGTCAGTTTTGGTAACAGAGGCAGGAAACCGGCTTAAGCTATGCTTATGCTTTGAGTCCTTAGCCATTTTTCGTGTGGACGCCCATTCTTCCTTACTCCTGTCCGCCAATCAGTCGCTCTGCGAGCTGCGGCTTCTCACAGGAGACGGCAGGCCGACTGCAGGAAGCATTTCATAGCGCAAGGCAGCGAGTCCCCGGGCCGACTAGTCGAGCCCGGTGCCAAGCGACATAACAGGGAGTAGTATACTCGAAGGCATAATTCTTATCATACAGATAACAAAAAGGGCAGTCCCCGAGCTCGTCTTGGGGGGCCCAAAGTCTTGGTACTTTAATACAAAGGGTAGCATGATACATACTGCATCAACTGTAAAATCTTCGGAGAAGATTTGCATTCCATGGGCGCTCCATCTCTTTGCCGGAGTCGTCCCTCTTGCGTGCTCGGGGCTTCTGAGCGTCGATCAGGTAGTAGGAGTCGTTTCCCAGCACCTTGCTGATAATGAAGGGGCCTTCCCAAGGCGCCGACAGCTTGTGCTCGCCGGCTGTTCGCTGGATCAGCCGGAGCACAAGGTCGCCCTCTTGGAAAGATCTCGGCCTGACCTTCCTATTGTAGTATCGGCACAGGATCTGCTGGTAGATGCTGGACCGGCTGAGTGCCAACAGCCGGCCCTCTTCTAGCAGATTGACACCGTCTTGACGTGCTTCTTCTGCTTCTTCCTCGGTGTACATGGTGACTCGCGGAGAGTCAAACTCTATGTCCGTCGGGATGATGGCTTCAGCACCGTAGACGAGGAAGAAGGGTGTGAAGCCGGTTGACTTGTTTGGAGTCGTGCGCAGACTGCAGAGGACGGCTGGCAACTCGTCAAACCAACAGCTGGCCGAACACTCCAGTGGTTCGACCAGTCGAGGCTTGATGCCAGACAGGATGAGGCCGTTTGCTCGCTCTACCTGGCCGTTTGACTGCGGATGGGCAACGAACGCTAAGTCCAGTCGGATGCCCTGAGTCGCGCAAAAACGGGCCAAGGCACCTTTGGCGAAATTTGTGCCGTTGTCGGTGATGATGCTGTATGGTATGCCGTACCGAGTCGTGATGTCGGCAATGAAAGTCACTGCAGTCGGACCATTCAACTTCTTGATGGGCTTTACTTCTATCCACTTGGTGAACTTGTCCACCGTGACAAGTAAGTGAGTTAGGCCGCCTCGCACTGTTTTGAATGGTCCTACCATGTCCAGGCCCCAAACCACAAAGGGCCAGGCGATGGGGATAGTCTTGAGTGCGGAAGCCGGCTGATGTGGCTTGGAGCGGAACATCTGGTACCCTTTGCACTTTTGGACTAATTCTTTGGCCTCTTCTAGGGCAGTTGGCCAGAAGAAACCGTGTCGGAAGGCTTTGGCGACGAGTGCTCTTGAAGCCGCATGGTGGCCGCACTCGCCTTCATGGATGTCTTTGAGAATTGCTTGGCCTTGCTCTGGCTCGACGCAACGCTGGTAGACACCAGTGACGCTGCACCTGACCAGCTCTCTGTTGACTATGGTGTAGGCTGCCGCTCGGCGTTGTACTTGCCGAGCCAAGATTTCATCAATTGGCAGTTCTTTGCTCACCAGGAACTTGAGGATGGCCTGAGCCCATGAGGGTGCTGCTATTTCTTCAACTGCCAGTACTGCTACTTGGACGAGGGTGGCTGGGCTGGGAGGCGGCGGGTTGGGGTCCGCGGCCGCTTGCTGTATTGACGAAGTCCCCGAGCCGACTGGAGCAGTCCCCGGGCCGAGTTCTGGAGTCATCGGACTGGTCGCCACAGTCCCCGGGCCGGGTTCTAAAGTCCCCGGGCTGGCTTCGACGGGAGCGCTCTTGGAGTCGGATCCGACTTCTTCGGGTGGGGCCGACACAAAGATGGAGTCTGATTCTGGTGAAGGCCTGACAGACGGCTTGAGGAGGCGCCGAAGGGCGACGCCGGATGGTATTGCTTGGCGGGTGGAGCCGATTCGTGCCAAGGCGTTTGCTTGGTCGTTGTCATTCCTTGGCACGTGGAGGAACTCGCACCCCTCGAAGTATCCGCTGAGTTGCTGCACAAGGAAGCGGTAGCTCGCCATGTTTGCATCCTTGGCGTCCCAATCACCAGATGACTGCTGGACCACTAAGTCGGAGTCACCATAACACAGGATCCGGCGAATGCCAAGTTCTTTGGCAAGCCGGAGCCCGTGAATGAGCGCCTCGTACTCAGCGACGTTGTTGGAGGCAGCAAAGTGGATCTGCAACATATACCTCAGCTTGTCGCCCTTGGGGGAAGTGAGGACGACGCCGGCTCCCAAGCCGGTGCGCATCTTGGAGCCGTCGAAGTGCATCCGCCAATGGGTGGAGTTGGGCGCTGGCGGCAGGTACTGGGTCTCGGCCCAGTCGACGAGGAAGTCGGCCAGTGCTTGCGACTTGATGGCGGTGCGGGGCTGGTAGTAGATGGTGTAGGGAGCCAGATCGATGGCCCATTTGGCCACTCGGCCAGAAGCATCTCGGCTTCTGATGATCTCGGCAAGTGGGGCTGTGCAGACCACAGTGATTGGATGCTCCTGGAAGTAAGGCTCCAATTTCTTGGCTGCAAAGTGCACGCCGTAGCACATCTTCTGGTAGTGGGGGTAGTTCTGCTTGGAGGCCGACAGTACTTCGCTCAGGTAATATACCGGTCTCTGGACAGGTAGCGCCTTGCCTTCCTCCTTGCGCTCAACTACAATAACTATGCTGACTACCCGACTGGTGGCGGTAATGTATAGGAGCATGGGCTCTTTAGGCGTCGAAGCTGCCAGTATAGGGGGAGTAGTCAGCATTTTCTTTAACTGGAGAAAAGCTTCGTTCGCCTTGGGGTTCCACTCAAAAAAGGTCGTCTTCTTCATGAGCTGGTATAAATGGAGAGCCTTCTCGCCCAGCCGGCTGATGAAACGACTAATGGACGCCAAGCAGCCGGTGAACTTTTGCACATCTAGCAGTCGGCGGGGTACCTCCATCCTCTCGATGGCCTTGATCTTTAGAGGGTTGCACTCTATGCCGCGTTCAGAGACCAGAAAGCCAAGGAGTTGGCCGGCTGGTACTCCGAAGACGCACTTCTCAGGGTTGAGCTTGATCTGGAATCGGCGTAGGTTCTCAAAGGTTTCCTTGAGGTCTTCCAGCAATGTTCCGCGCTTTTCCGTCTTCACCACCACATCGTCCATGTAGACGTGGGCGTTTCTGCCGAGTTGCTTGAGGAGGCACTTCTACATGCAACACTGAAAGGTGGCGCCGGCATTCCTCAAGCCGAACGTCATGGTCAGGTAGCAGAAGGCTCCAAACAGCGTGATGAAGGTAGTCTTCAGTCTGTCAGCCAGGTTCAGCTTGATCTGGTGATATCCAGAATATGCATCTAAGAAGCTCAATAGCTCGCTTCCGGCTGTGGAGTCTATCACCTGATCAATTCTCGGCAGAGCGAATGGGTCCTTGGGGCAAGCTTTGTTGAGGCTTGTGTAGTTGATACACATCCGCCACTGCTTGTTCTTCTTCAGCACCAGGACTGGGTTTGCTAGCCACTCTGGGAAAAACACTTCCATAATGAAGCCGGCTGCCAGGAGCCGAGCTATATCTTCTCCAACAACTCTTCTCTTCTCTTCTGACAGGCGGCGCAAGGGCTGCCTGACGGGCTTCACATCAGACCGTACATGTAACTTGTGCTCTAAGAATTCCGTCGGTACACCTGGCATGTCTTTAGGGGACCATGAGAAGATGTCTCGATTCTCACGGAGGAAATCGACGAGCTCACCTTCCTATTTGCTGTCAAGGTTTGCACCTATGACAGCGTACCTCTCTGGGTGCTCCGGGTCCAAGGGTATCTTCTTCATTTCTTTGGCCGGCTTGAACGATCCTTCAGCTTCCGACTACTTGGGGTCGGGCGACATCTCGGGCTGCTTGCCGGCCATTGCCACAACCCGATCAAGAAGCCGCTTCTCAGCCGCGATCACCAAGGACTCGGCCAGCCGACTGCTTTCGGCCGCGCAAGCGGACAACTTTCTGTAGTCGCCGGCTACGGTTAGAATCCCTTTGGAACTCGATATCTTCATCTTGAGGTAGGCGTAGTGGGGGACCGCCATGAATTTGGCCAAAGTAGGTCGGCCGAGCAATGCATGGTACGGGCTTTCGAGGTCCACCACTTCAAACCAAACTGGCTCTCGGCGGAAATAATCTTTGTCCCCAAAGAGGACGTCTATCAGGATCTTGCCGATTGGCGAGCAGGAAAGGCCAGGAACAATGTCGTGGAACACAGTCCGGCTGGTTTGAAGCTGTCTTTGCTTGATCCCTAACATCTCCATGGTATCCTTGTATAGGATGTTGATACTGCTTCCTCCGGCTATCAGCACTCGCGAGAAACGAGCGGCCCGCCTATCCGTGGCGAGTGTGGCGCCTAAGACCAGGGCATAGGAGCCTGGACTCGGCATCACCTCTGGGTGATCAGCTCTGCTCCAACTGATAGGCTTCTCTGACCAGTGCATGAACTCTGGAGTGCTTGACGCGACTGCGTTCACCTCTTGCTGCTGCAGCCGCCTGCTGCGTCGATCGTCAACCACACTGGTGAACACCACATAGGCTTCGTGCTATTCTGGGTACTCGTCTTGTATTGCGCCGACTGGCCTGACAGCCGGCTGCTGGGGCGGCGGGGGAGGCGGCGGCCCAGCAGGCGGGGGTGGTAGGAGGCCGTCTCCCTTCGCGATTCTGGTGAGCCAGTGGCATTTCCGGGTGGTGTGGTTTGACGGCTTCGCGCCGCTGTGGAACTTGCAGGGTCCATCTAGGGTCTGCTCGTAGGAGAAGGCCGGCAACCAGTTGGACTTGCCGCCTTTGTGCCGCTTGGCCGGAGGCTGCTCCTCCGGTTGTTGGTCTTTGACTGCCGCAACTTGCCGGCTGCTGGAAGCCGGCTGTGGGGCTTTACGCTTGTGGTCGCTCTGCTGTTGTCGCCGACTAGCATCCCCAGCCGGAGTTCGGGGAGCCTGGGAGGTGACTTTGCCAGTCGCGCTAACTTGAATCTCTGCCTTCATGGAGGAGTCGGCCGTGGCGTATTTGTCTGCTATGATCAGCAGTTCGTCGAGGGTCTCTGGCTCGTCGCAGAGGAGCTTGTGCTTGAGGAGGGTGCCTTCTCTACATCCGGCAGCGAAGTACTCGATAGCCTGCACCTCGTGCACGCCCTCGCAGGAGTTCCGGAGCTCGGCCCAGCGCGTGAGGTAGTCGCGAGTCGACTTGTTGGGGCCTTGCACGCACAAGGAGAGTTGGCGCGGCTTGGGAGGCCGCTTGTATGTGCTCGTGAAGTTGCGAACGAAGGCTTCGGTGAAGTCGACCCAGTTGTTGATGCTGCGGGGCTTCAGGCTGTTTAACCATGTCCGGGCCGTGCCCTGGAGCATGAGTGGAACGTACTTTATGGCAACACGCTTGTTGCCGTTTGCTATGTTGACGGTCGTGGAGTAGTCAACTAGCCAGTCCTCCGGCTTCACGGAGCCGGTGTACTTGGGCGTATCTCGGGGGAGCGTGAACCCTTTGGGAAAGGGCTCATCTCGGATGCGAGGTCCAAAACAGGGAGGACCCAACTCGTCTTCTTCTTCCAGCGCCAGGGATCAGTGGAGTCGGTCGATCCGGTGGCGGGCGTCATTTTCCCCGACTCCCTCTCGGCGGCCAAGGCGGTCGCCGAGAGTCGGATGCTCAATGGGTGGCGGGAAGACTCGCCTTTCTTTGCGAGGAGGGGGAGGCACATAGTCGTCCCTCCATTCTACTGCTCTGGGGCGGCCGTCTTGGTCGCGCTCGATGGTGATGCGAGTCCGACTGTGGCTGACAGCCGGATCCTTGTCTTTCCTTCTGCGGACACCGCCGGTTGGTGTCTGAGACGTCGCGCCATGATCTCGGCCGGGAGGAAAGTCGTCGTTTTGTCGTTGCGGCGCCTCCGTGCGGCAACCGGCTTCGTTCTGCGCGGCAGCTGCATCGAGGAGTTGCTGAACTCGCTCCATCATCAAGCGGCGCTCTTTGCCTTCGAAGTTGTCGAGCTCGTCCGCCGCTGCCTGGGCAGCGCGGATGTTCTCCGCAAGCGTGGCGTACACAGGGCGATTGGCCCCGAACAGGTTGGCGATGGCTGCGCCACGCTGCCGGACCGCGCCTAGGTGGCTAGGCCCAGTTGGAGCCGGCGAGCCGCCCACAGCGCGATCCATCTCACGCTGGTAGGCTTCTGACAAGCGTCTCATGCTTGCCAGCTTCTTCACGCCCTCGACGAGCAGGAGGCGGCGCGCCTCCAGTGTCTCGGCGTCAGCGTCTCCCGGAATGGGCGTGGTCAGGTCTTGCAGAACCGCGTCGAGTGGATCACGAGCTCCTTCGCCGGAACACTCGCCGTGATCGAGGACGAGGATCTCCGTGACGGTGCTTCCGCCGCTCTCTGCGCAAGGGAGCGGCTCGTCGTAGATCACCACGTTGGTGGGGAACGCGTCGAGCGATGCGGTGTCGGAGTCGACCAACATCGGGTCGGTGGAGTCTATGGATTCCAGGTCCACGGCGGGCTCGCCGGTGACGTGGAGTTGGTCAAGGAGGCCCGCGAGGAGGCTCTCGGGGCCGTTCGTGCCTGCGTCGGATGCAGGCTCATCGGAGAGGCGAACCTCGCCGATAAGTTCAGCGAGGCAGCTGGCCGCGCAGGCGATCTCAGCGCCGTGCAGCGCGTCGGCGCAGACTCCGTCTGGCGTGCCGGGCTGGCTGTGCTCGCCAGGGAGGAATAGGGTTCCCGTCCAGAGCAGGTCCCCGGACGACGGTGCACCTCGCCCCACGGTGGGTGCCAAATGTTGGGGGTTGGGTGCGACATATGCCAAAGGATGGCTTATCATGGTGGGAGCGAGTAGAACATCGCCGGTGCCCGGAAGCGGGATGAAGAGAAGACATGCACGCCGTCGGATCTTACCCAGCTTCAGGGCTCTCCGAGGAGATAACACCCCTACTGCTGCTCTGCGGGGTCTCCGCATGATCACTATGGCAAAGTGAATACAAGGTTGCTCCTAGAGCTGTTTTCTGGAGGTAGGAGAGGGCAAGGCTAGCTCCCTCCTTCCTATATGATCAGGTCTAATACTAAAGAAGCTACCCCCCTTGCATGGGTGCCCCGGGGGGCTTATATAGGCCTGCCCCCCAGGGATACAATGGTAATCCGGCTGGGCGTGGGCCCCAGCCCTCTATCACTCAGACCGCCGTCTTCTCCGCCGACTGCTGGGGCCCGCCGACAGGCCTGGTACTGTAGCGGTGCTTCTAATGACGCGGGCTCGGTCATGGGGTCGTGGCAACAGTGCTGCCGTCTGGCAGACGATCATTGTCGCCATTCCCCGTCTTGTCTGGTTAATGGCGTACGGGGCCCGTGGGAGGGGCCGGCCGACTCCAGGGGGCCGACTCCCACGGGACCGTCTTTGTGGCGCTCTCGCCGTCTTCTGTTCCCTCGCTGGCGGGCGGGTCCCGCCATCCCTGGGCCGTACATGCAAGCCATCGTGGGCACAGTGCACCGCCCACAGGGGCTGAGGTCAGGGCGGGCATGGCAACAGTGCCGCGCCACGATGGAGATCTCCAGTGGTAGGGTGCACTGTAGCCATGCCAGCCCTTCGCAAGCGAGGCAGGGGGTGGCTCGAGTCATGGGCCGACTCCCATAGTCGTCTTATCTCGAAGTCGCCAGCAAAGAGTCGGCTCATCTCGAAGTCGTCAGCCAAGAGTCGGCTTATCTCGAAGCCGTCAGTCAAGAGTCGGCTTAACTCAAAGTCGTCCCTAGGACTCGGCCGTGAGGGACAGTTGCGGCCGACTCCCAGGAGGCGGCTCTTCATCGTGGGGTCTTGAGGGGCGCAGTCTGCCCCAATGTTTTGAAAGGTTCTGGGGCTCGGGTTAGCCTACCCGTGGCCCATTACTCCGACACTTGAGGCGCCGTACCCGAAAGGGATTGACAACCCCTTTAACACGTCGGGTTGCGAGTATTTGTTATTTGTGTGCAGGTGTTGTTTACGTGGTGTGAGGAGGTTCTCCTACTGGTTCGATAACCTTGGTCTCATCACTGAGGGAAATGCCTATCGCCGCTATACTGCATCATCCCTTCCTCTTTGGGGAAATACCGAGGTAGTTCTAGCGGACATCACTAAACCGACCAAACTTTTCCCCAATTTTTGCCAACCACGTACTGAAATAGCTAGTTCAACTATATATACTAGCTAATTTTAAGTATGTTGTACAGTTCCACCACATCTATAGTCAAATGAACTGAACAAAATAGCCCTTAAATACTACTACTACTACTGCTACTACTGCTACTACTGCTGCTGCTGCTGCTACTACTACTACTGCTGCTACTGCTGCTGCTGCTACTACTACTGCTGCTGCTGCTGCTGCTCCTACTACTACTGCTACTGCTCCTCCTACTGCTACTGCTACTGCTACTGCTACTGCTGCTGCTGCTGCTGCTGCTACTGCTGTTGCTACTGCTGCTGCTACTACTGCTGCTACTACTACTGCTGCTGCTACTACTACTACTACTACTACTACTACTACTACTACTACTACTACTACTACTACTACTACTGCTGCTGCTGCTGCTGCTGCTGCTCCTGCTGCTGCTCCTGCTGCTGCTGCTGCTACTACTACAGAGGGGCTTTGTACTACTTCCAGCAGCCTCTCCTCTGCCGAGCGCGCTCAGTAAGAGGAAGAGGAGGAGGAGCCTACCGAAGAGCTGGACAACTACAATACGGTTCCTACCATTGTTGCACCTTCAGTGACGCTCACCTCGAACACCCTCTGCCGCTCCAGATGACCCCTCTCGAAGCGGTGGTTATCCTCGTAGATCTCCTGCTTCCTCGTCTCTACGTCGGCGTGAGCCATGGCCACGACGGCGGTAAGGCTCTTTGCATGCTCGACGCGGAGCTCCTCCTCCTCTAACAGGAACAGTGGCAATAAGGCTCTTTACAAAACCTCCTAACACAAATAACTCCAAGGAAAACAAGGATAAGGATGACAAAACTTAGATCCTACACGTTATGCCTAGCTAGGGGCGTAAAACGATAGCGCTTGTTGGGAGGCAACCCAATGAATAAAATTTATTTTTTCTGTTATCTTTCTGTTCTTGTGTGTTAGCACAATTATGATACTGTTATCATTGTGCCTTTTGTGTTTTAATTAGTGTTTGTGACAAGCAAGGCCTTTGGGAAGATTTGGGTGAAAGTTGATTTGATCTTGCTGAAAAACAAAAACTTTTGCACTCACGAGATTATTTTTCATTTTTAAGAAAAGAGTGCTTTTGAGTTGATTCGTTTTGCATAAGATTAATAGACAAATTTCTGACGTCAGCCAATTTATTTCTGAATTTTTGGAGTTACACAAGTATTTGAAATATTCAGATTGCTACAGACTGTTCTGTTTTTGACAGATTCTGTTTTCTTTGTGTTGTGTGCTTGTTTTGACGATTCTATGGTTTTCTTTGATGAGTTTTTGCCATAGAAAAGTTGGAACAATAGATATAATGCAAAAAAATATGAATAGGTTAGTGCAACAATACTTATAGTAGTGTTTTGCTTTCTTATACTAACGGATCTCATGAAGGTTTTGTTGAGTTTTGTGTGATTGAAGTTTTCAAGTTTTGAGTGATCTTACGATGGATGAAGGAATAAGGATTAGCAAAAGGCTAAGCTTGGGGATTCCCAAGACACCCCAAGATAATATTCAAACAAGTAGCAAGCACCTAAGCTTGGAGATACCCCGAGTGGCATCCCCGCTTTCTTCTAACAACCATCGGTATTTTACTTGAAGCTATATTTTTATTCGTCACATATTATGAGTTTTGCTTGGAGCGTCTTGTATGATATGAGTCTTTGCTTGTTTTGCTTTGTGTTTTAAGTATTGAATCATTTTTAAACACACCTTTTTGAGAGATCCAAAAATTATGCTATGCTTGCTCCTATGCTTCACTTAAATTTTTTGAGCCATGGATTTGCTCTAGTGCTTCACTTATATCTTTTTAAGCACGATGTGCTTTTTATTTTTGAAGAAATGCTCTCATGCTTCACTTATATTTATTTGCGAGTTACTAAAATTTTCAGAAATTCTCTCTTGCTTCACTTAGATTATTTTGAGAGAAAGAAAAATTATGCTCATGTTCTTCACTTATATTTGTTTGAGCTTATCAAAAGCAACATATGAAAATAGTCCCAAAGTGATAGATATCCAAGGAGGATATAATAAAAACTTTCATGAAGATCATTGGAGAAAATAAACTTGATTCTTAGTAACGGTTTTGAGATATGATGATATGATATGTGAGTCATGTTGATGAGTAATTGTGCTTTAGTAAGAATATTAATGTTAAGGTTTGTGATTCCCTATGCAAGCACGAAAGTCAATAGTTATGCAATGAATTTATATCCTACTTATGGTGCATTATTTGGTGTTACTTATGCTTAATGCTAGGGTATGAGATTTTTCGCTTTTTGGTTGGTCGCTTCTCAATCTTTTTGCTAGCCTTCATTTTGCACTAAGTATGATCACTACTTGTGGATCCAAAACCCTTTAAACCAGTTTTGCCTTATGAGTCCACTATACCTACCTATATGCGGTATTTTCATGCCGTTCTAAGCAAATTTGCATGTGCCATCTCTAATTTTCAAAATAAATTTCTCTTTTGTGTGCTCTACGCTCGTGAGGCGGTGAACGGCGACCAATATTTTCCATGCTAGATGTGTTATTCTCACGATGAGTGTTTATTCACTTGTCATTGCACGAGAGTACAACAAAGGTATTAGGATCCCCAGTCCCGAAATGAAAAATGAATTTACTTTATGTTGTCAAATAATAAATTCCTTGGAAAGTGTTGGTATGGAGGGCAACCATGGATTTAGCTAGCCATGGAAAGTGAAAGTAATGGTGGAAAAAGGAATAAACTTTATTTTCTGTTTGGGAACCGCCAATGATGTATCTAGCATGGAAAGTGTTGGGATCTCTAAGTCGTTTTCGTTGGTGGGAAAAGTATGCCTCTCAAAAATATTTTTTCTCTCAATTTAAGCTTTGAGCTCTGGCACCTCTACAAATCCCTACTTCCCTCTGCGAAGGGTCTTTCTCTTACTTATGCAATTTTTATTTTGAATTTGAGTCTCCATCTTCTCTTATAAAGCACCAACTAAGGGGCACTATGATCATATTTGAGCATTGTGTGTAGCTAATATTCGAGTGTGTTTCATGAATGGATCAATGATTGAGCATAATGGGCTAGGGATAACTTGCTTTAGTGTTGATATCATATAAAAGTCCAAATGTCCATGCTATATGTGATGAACATGTTAGGCAGCATTCCACATCAAAAATTCTATTTTTATCATTTACCTACTCGAGGAAGAGCATGAATTAAGCTTGGGGATGCTGATACATCTCCAACGTATCTATAATTTTTGACTGTTCCATGCTGTTATATTATCATTCTTAGATGTTTTACAATCATTTTATAGTCATTTTATATCATTGTTTGGTACTAACCTATTGACATAGTGCCCAGTGCCAGTTGCTATTTTCTGTATGTTTTTTACATCACAGGAAATCAATATCAAACGGAGTCCAAACGCAGTGAAACTTCTTGAGGATTTTTTTGGGCCACAAGACATCCAGTGGGCCAGGAAAGCACCTAGGGGTGCCCCGAGGGGGGCAGCACCCACCAGGGCGCGCTTGGAGGGCCAGGCACGCCCAGGTGGGTTGTGCCCACCTCGGGTGCCCCCTGAACTGCCTCTTTGCTCTATAAATACCTCAACATTTGAGAAACCCTAGAGGAGTCGACGAAAATCAATTCTAGCCGCCGCAGAGTCCAGAACCACCAGATCCAATCTAGACACCATCACAGAGGGTTCACCACTTCCATCGGCGCCTCTCTGATGATGCGTGAGTAGTTCTTTGTAGACCTACGGGTCCGTAGTTAGTAGCTAGATGGCTTCCTCTCTCTCTTTTGATTATCAATACAATGGTCTCTTGGAGATCTGTATGATGTAAGCCTTTTTGCGGTGTCTTTGTTGGGATCCGATGAGCTTTGAGTTTATGATCAGATCTATGTTTTTATCCATGAAAGTTATTTGAGTCTTCTTTGATCTCTTATATGCATGATTTCTTATAGCCTCGTATTTCTTCTCCGATATTTGGGTTTTGTTTGGCCAACTTGATCTATTTATCTTGCAATGGGAAGAGGTGCTTTGTGATGGGTTCGATCTTACGGTGCTTGTTCCCAGTGACAGAACGGGAAATGACATGTATATATCGTTGCTATTAAGGATAACACGATGGGGTCTATTTCTACATAAATAGATCTTTTCTACATCATGCCATCATTCTTATTGCATTACTCCATTTTTCCATGAACTTAATACACTAGATGCATGCTGGATAGCGGTTGATGTGTGGAGTAATAGTAGTAGATGTAGGCAGGAATCGGTCTGCTAATCTTGGACGTGATGCCTATATAATGATCATTGCCTGGATATCGTCATGATTATTTGAAGTTCTATCAATTACCCAACAGTAAATGTTTTCCCACTTTTTGCTATTTTCTCTCGAGAGATGCCACTAGTGAACCCTACGGCCCCGGGTCTCTTTTCATCATATTTACCTCTGCGATCTATTTTCCTTTGCATTTATTTTCTGATCTATTAAAACAAAAATACAAAAATACCTTGCTGCAACTTATTTGTTCCACGATCTATTTATCCTATCTACCACTTTTACCTCACGTTATTTGCCTATCTTGAGGCGCCGTACCCGAAAGGGATTGACAACCCCTTTAACACGTCGGGTTGCGAGTATTTGTTATTTGTGTGCATGTGATGTTTATGTGGTGTGAGGAGGTTATGCTACTGGTTCAATAACCTTGGTCTCATCACTGAGGAAAATACCTATCACTGCTATACTGCATCATCCCTTCCTCTTTGGGGAAATACCGAGGTATTTCTAGCAAACATCACTGAACCGACCAAACATTTCCCCAATTGTTTCCAACCACGTACTGAAACAGCTAGTTCAACTATATATACTAGCTAATTGTAAGTACATTGTACAGTTCCACCACATCTATAGTCAGATGAACTGAACAAAATAGCCCCTAAATACTACTAGTACGGAGGGGCTTTGTACCACTTCCGGCAGCCTCTCCTCTCTAGAGCATGCTCAGTAAGAGGAAGAGGAGGAGGAGCCTACCGACGAGCTGGACAACTGCAATACGGTGCCTGTCGCTGCTGCACCTTCAGCGACACTCACCTCGAACACCCTCTGCCGCTCCAGACGACCCTCTCAAAGTGGTGGTTCTCCTCATAGATCTCCTGATTCCCCGCCTTTGCGTCAGCGTGTGCCACGGCCACGGCGGCGGTAAGGATCTTTGCATGCTCAACAAGGCACTCCTCCTCCTCCTCCCGCAGGAACTCGATGTAGCATGCAAGGTCATTGCCGCATGTGCGGGCCTCCACCTCTGCCTCCCTCCTTCGGACGGCGGTGGCGGAGCGGGTGATGATCCCGGCAGTCGACGGTGGGCTGGCGGCCATGGCGGCCGACGATGGGGTGGCGGCCATGAAAGGATCGAGAAGAGGTGTCTAGAGGGGGGGGGGTTGATTAGACCCTCAACAAACAAAGTTGGTAGTTTTTAAGTTTTTCAAGTTGAGGTGATAGATTAGCATAATGTCAAGCAAACATTACAATTCAAGCAAGCATGTGAAGAGTATATGAGCAGCGGAAAGTAAAGCATGCAACTTGCAAGAAAGTAAAGGGATGGGATTGGAGTGTGCAAACACAATTGGTGACACAGAGATTTTTGGCGTGGTTCCGATAGGTGGTGCTATCATACATCCAGGTTGATGGAGACTTCAACCCACAAAGGGTAACGGCTGCGCGAGTCCACAGAGGGCTCCACCCACGAAGGGTCCACGAAGAAGCAACCTTGTCTATCCCATCATGGCCATCGCCCACGAAGGACTTGCCTCACTAGGGTAGATCTTCACGAAGTAGGCGATCTCCTTGCCCTTACAAACTCCTTGGTTCAACTCCACAATCTTGTCGGAGGCTCCCAAGTGACACCTAAACAATCTAGGAGACACCACTCTCCGAAAGGTAATAGATGGTGTGTTGATGATGAACTCCTTGCTCTTGTGCTTCAAATGATAGTCTCCACAACACTCAACTCTCTCTCATAGGATTGGATTTGGTGGAAAGATGATTTGAGTGGAAAGCAACTTGGGGAAGGCTAGAGATCAAGATTCATATGGTAGGATTGGAATATCTTGGCATCAACACATGAGTAGGTGGTTCTCTCTCAGAAAATGAATGCTGTAAGTGTAGGCACGTTCTGATGGCTTTATCCATGAATGAAGAAAGGGTGGAGGGGTATATATATCCTCCACACAAAATCTAACCGGTACACACAATTTACCAAACTCGGTGGGACCAAATCAGTTCATAATGTGACCGTTAGGCATTTCGGTGGGACCGACATGTCAACTCGGTGGGACCAATTTCGTTAGGGTTAGGGCATAACGTAATCTCGGTCTGACCGATTACACAAACTTGATGGGACCGACTTTGGTAATAAGCTAACCAGAGAGTTGGTCAGGCAAACTCGGTGGGATCGATTCGCTCATCTCGGTGGGACCGAAAGGTTACGAAGAGGAAACAGAGAGTTTGCGTTGCGAACTCGGTGGGAACGATCGATCCATCTCGGTTAGACCGAAATGTTATGAAGGAAAACAAAGTTTTTGCAATCCCATCTTGGTGAGACCGAGATCCCTATCGGTGAGACCAAAGTGACTAGGGTTTCTGGCAGTGGCTATGTCAAGTGAACTCGGTGGTGCCGGATAGATCAAATCGGTGGTGCCGAGTTTGACTTTTGGTTTGGGACATATGTGGATATGAGAAAGTGGTTGAGGGCTTTGGAGCATATCACTAAGCACTTTGAGCAAGCAAGTCATTAAGCAACACCTCATCCCCTTTTAATAGTATTGGCTTCCCTATGGACTCAATGTGATCTTGGATCACTAAAATAGAAAATGTAGAGTCCTGAGCTTTGAGCTTGAGCCAATCCTTTGTCCTTAGCATCTTGAAGGGGTTCCACATCCTCTGTCCATGCCACTCCACTGTTGGACTTATCTGAAATATACTAGATGCAAATATTAGTCCAATAAGAGATATGTTGACATTAATTACCAAAACCACCCAGGGAGCACTTTTGCTTTCAATCTCCCCCTTTTTGGTAATTGATGACAACATACATCAAAGCTTTAGATAAAAATATAGAGAAAGGCAGGTAAAGCTTTGGAAGGACATGTAACATGCATAGGCCCCCCTACATGTATGCAATCATGTAAATATGGAACATAAGAGCATATGAGTGCATAATCATGACAGAGCAAGCAATGAGTTACATGTATCTTGGCTATATGCATCAGAGCAAATGGTGTGAATATGGGAAATGTACCTTCATGCTCATGAGTCCTTCTTGCAAACAATATGTACATCAGCAAGAGATCCTCATGTACATGAGTGTGAGGCATATACTTACCTTGTGGTATTGAGCTAGCTTTGGAAGAGATGAACCTGAGTAAACAAGGTTAGACAACACAGAAACATCTACTAAACAGAGCAAGAACAACAAACCAAGAGAGTACCAAGATTGGGATGACATGTAGATAGTGAGTACTAGGTACTCTATTTTAGTGTAGACATGTCCCGAAAGGTAAAGATATGCAATGAATTCGAAGATTTTCTTCCCTTAGATGTCTTGCTCCCCCTGAATCTTACATGGGATACTGGGAGAAGATAAGGAAGAGAAAATCCGAGCAAAGCAAACATACAAACAATGAACATGTCTTTCCCCTCTAAAGACATGTGACTTCTCTCCTCTTTGAATACCAAGCATCTGGGGTCTCTCTTGATGTGATTATTTATCTCTCTTTCCCCCTTTTGATATGATTAAGCTTTGATGTGAGCTCTCTCCCCCCTTTGACATCAATTTCCAAGAAGGGATCTTCTGGAGGGTGAGTCAAAATAGGTTTGGTCCTTGAGTCACATGGCAAAGTAGCAGGGAAAAATAAGGTGCTGGTAGAGGATAAGATCATCGAGTGGAGCTGGAACAAAATGTGCAGGATGAAAATGACAAATTGTTTTCTCAGAATTGAAATCGGCTACACCGAGTTGTTTTCTTCGGTGACACCGAAATGATTCGGTTTGACCGAAAGGGACAAATCAGTGTGTCCGAGTTCATCACAGAGAAAACACTAGTTACCTCAGCTCACTAAGCAAATAAGATCTCACAAAGATTTACAGGGAATTAACTGAAGGATTTGCAAAGAATAGGATGCAGAGAAATGCAGAAAATAACAGAGAAAAGAAAACAAATCTAGATGAAGTTTTTTTGAAAAGGGAAACAAATATGCATGAGACAAATGCAAGAGCACAGAGAAATACTAGAGAACTTCATCTAGAATTGGTCGGCAACAAAGTCACCTATGTTAGAGTATATTTACTTAGGAGTCAAGTGAAGACACTTGATCATAGGTCATACTCATCGTTTAAGCTCAAAATGGGGTTGCCATTTTTCGTTTAAGCATTTGGATGTATTCACATCTTGTTGAGCTGCTTTGACCCATGACTTGGGGTAAAGCTTCTCTAATATGGAATAACATACCTTGGGTGGTGGTGATGATCTTGATCATGTAGTTGAACTTGTGTGGGATGCTCAAGGTTGCTGTAGCTCATCAAGAGTTGGGAGCACCAGTTGTAATTGGAGTTCATCTACCTACATGAATTAGCCTTGCAAGGAATAGCACTTGTGTATCCAAAATGACAATCATTAAGTATGATACCAAAAGAAATTTGATATATAGAAATTGTCAATGGATATGTTTGAAGGGTTTCATGCTTCCTTGTCTTCAACCACCGTATTGTAGAGACTTGGTGATGTAGAGATTGCTCAAGATGTGAGTGAGTTGCAATCTCATAGATTTAGATTCATCCAAGTACCTACATGGGTTAGATAACATGCAAGGGTGCAAATATATCCAAGACATATGATTATCATCATAAGAGAAATATCAAGGATTAGTCAAAGGCTCATGCCTTGCATGCATCCAAATGGAGTTCCTACTCCAAGTTTGAAGCATCAATGATGTCCAATTCACCTCTCAATATGCAAAACACCTTTTTATCAAGTGGTTTGGTGAATATATCCGCCAATTGCTTATTGGTACGAACATGCTTAAGGTTAATGTCTCCTTTAACAACATGATCTCGAATGAAATGATGACGAACCTCAATATGCTTAGTTCAAGAATGTTGCATGGGATTGTGAGCAATATTAATAGCACTTTCATTGTCACAAAGGAATGGAACATGTTTCACATATATCCCATATTCTCTAACAGTTTGGGTCATCCAAAGTAATTGAGCACAACATGAACCAGCGACAATGTACTCCGCTTCGGTGGTGGATAAGGATACCGAGTTTTGTTTCTTGGAGGACCAAGACACAAGAGATCTACCAAGAAATTGACAAGTACCCGAAGTGGACTTTCTATCAACCTTGTCACCGACATAGTCTGAATCGGAGTAGCCAACAAGATCAAAATAAGACCTCTTTGGATACCAAATGCCAAAATTTGGTGTATGCATTAAGTATCCCACTATCCTTTTCACAGCCTTAAGATGACATTCTTTAGGGGTCGCTTGATATCGTGCGCACATGCACACACTTAGCATAATACCTGATGGGAGGCACATAGATATAAAAATGAACCAATCAGAGAGCGGTAAACTTTTTGATCAACGGGTTCACCATCTTTAGTCAAATCAAGATGTCCACTAGTAGGCATGGGTGTGTTCATACCTTTGCATTCTTGCATATTGAACTTCTTGAATAAGTCATTGGTGTACTTTGTTTGAGAGACAAAAGTACCTTCCTTAGTTTGCTTGATTTGCAAACCAAGAAAGAATTTGAGTTCACTCATCATGGACATCTCAAACTTCTTCGACATTAGCTTTCCAAACTTCTCACTAAAATGGGGGTTAGTTGAACCAAATATAATATCATCAACATAAATTTGGCACACAAATAATTCTCCATTAACGCTTCTAGTGAAAAGATTAGAATCATTTTTTCCGATCTCAAAACCTTTTTCAATAAGGAACTTGGTTAAGCATTTATACCACGCTCTAGGGGCTTGTTTGAGACCATAAAGAGCTTTGTGAAGTTTGTAAACATGATTGGGTTTCTTAGGATTAACAAAGCCGGGAGGTTGTTTAACATAAACTTCCTCCTCAATTTCACCATTTAGAAAAGCACTTTTAATGTCCGTTTGGTACAAAGTGATATCATGGTGATTAGCATAGGCAAGTAATATGCGAATGGACTCAAGTCTAGCAATGGGGGCATATGTCTCACCATAGTCCATTCCTTTGACTTGATTGTAGCCTTGGGCGACGAGACATGCTTTGTTGCGAACTACTTGTCCATCTTCATCTTGCTTATTGCGAAACACCCATTTGGTACCGATGATGTTGTGGTTGTGTCCGGCTTCTCGACCAATGTCCACACTTGGTTTCTCTCAAAGTTGTGTAGCTCTTCATGCATGGCATTTATCCAATCCGGATCTTCCGATGCTTCTTCAACCTTCATGGGTTCAATGCTAGAGATGAATGAATAATGTTCAGAAAAATTAGCCAAACAAGTTTTAGAGCGGGTGATTCTCCCGGTTTGGATCTCATTGTAGATTTGCTTGACGGATGGTCTCTAGCAAATCTTGCTCGAACTCGTGAGAGATTTTGTTTTGCTCGGGGTGGAACATCTTCTTCATCTTCTTGTTGTTCTTCTTGGCCTTCTTCATTGTTGACGTTGACATTCTGTTGTCATGGTGGAGAAGGAGGTTGATGAGGTTCATCTTGGTGTACTTCCTCGTTTTATTCATCTTGGTGTGTCCCACTTGTGGATGCTTCCATATCAACTCTTGGTTCACCTTGTCGTGAGGTAGAAGCTTCCACTTGGACAGACGAAGTACTCTCCTTCACCTCCGTTGGACCGATCTTGCCAATAGACAAGTCTTAGATTGCTTCCGAAGGGTCTTTGTCTCCTACATAAATTGGCAATTGCTCTATTTGCGAGCCGTTAGATTCATCAAACTTCACATCTACCATCTCTTCAACCTTTCGGGTGAAATTGTTGTAGACATGGTAAGTGTGAGAGTTTGATCCATAACCAAGTAGGATACCTTCATGAGATTTGGGAGCAAATTTAGAACGAAGATGCTTATCAAGAATGTAGCGCTTGAGCCGAATACTCGAAAGTATCCAACTTGGGGTTTGTTACCGGTGAGAAGTTCGTATGCAGTCTTGCTGAGTAGATTGTGAAGATACAAGCGATTTGTTGCATGACAAGTTGTCTCAACTGCTTCTGCCCAAAAGTGTTTTGGCATCTTGTACTCATCAAGCATCATTCTCGCCATCTCAATAAGAGTCCAGTTCTTCCTCTCAACAACTCCATTTTGTTGAGGTGTGTACGTAGCCGACAACTCATGTGAGACCCCTTCTTCGTCAAGAAAGGTGTCCACATTGGTGTTCTTGACCTCCATTCTGTTGTCGCTGCGAACCTTCTTGATCTTCACTTCAAATTCATTTTTGGCCTTCCTAGCGAAGTTCTTGAAGATCTTTTGGACCTGCGATTTATCATCAAGAAAGAACACCCACGTAAATCTTGAAAAACCATCAAGTATAACTAGGTCAAATGAGTTTCCATCGAGACTTTTGTAGGCATTGGGACCAAAGAGATCCATATGAAGTAGCTCGAGCGGTCTTCTTGTGGTCATGATATTCTTCACGGGGTGGCTCCCTCCAACCTGTTTACCTGCTTGACAAGCACTACAAAGTCTATCCTTGTCAAATATAACATCTTTTATTCCAAGGATATGATCTCCTTTAATAATCTTATCAAGATTTCGCATGCCCAAATGACCTAACCTTCTATGCCACAACCAGCCTTTAGAAGATTTAGCAATTAAACAAGTTCTAGGTTGAGCCTTTTTAGTGAAATCAACAATGTATTGATCACCTCTATGTATACCGGTAAAGACCATTTTATGATTATCTCTTCAAAACAGTTGGCAATCTACATTAGTAAATAGGACATTGAAACCGAAATCAGCAAGTCTAGATACTGAAAGTAAATTATAGCCAAGATATTCAATGAGCATGACATTTTGTATGGATCTATCATGTGAGATGGCCACCTTACCAAGGCCAACCACCTTACCCTTTGAGTTATCACCAAAAGTGACATACTTTTGGGGGTCGTTGTTTTCAGCAAGCTCATGAAACATATCTTTGTCTCCGGTCATGTGATCAGTACATCCACTATCAAGGACCCATTCCTTTCCTCCAGCCATGTAGCCGCGAAGATTAGCCATAAGACCAAAGTGTCTCATTGCATCATCAAGATCATAGTCATTATCATTATCCTCATCATAGTATCCATGTTCAACATCATCTTGCAAATGATCATTTTCTAGAGAGAGTGATTCATTAGATAAGTGATCATGACAATAATCATCTCCATGAATTCTAATAGCTTCGGAAATAACATTGCTAATTACTCCAACATCTCTTTTGGCACACATAGGATTAGTAAGCTCAAATAGACAATCACCAAACTTAGGATCATTTGAATTCATCTTACTCAAGGCAATTAACTTATGAAGTATTTCATCTAAGTTTTGCGAGAAATAGTTTGGAAATATTTCCTCAAGAAATCTCCGTATAGTATAAGCACAATCAAGACTAGGCAAGGGACCAATCAAATTTCTAGGCAAACCTCTAGTGATAAGATTAACAATTCTAAGGTTGCGGATCATGTCAATAGACTCATCAAGGGTAGGATGCATAGGATCAACATGAGGTGCACAAGGGCTAGTAATGTACTTGTTGAAATGATATTCATTGAAAATCACAAGCATCTCATTTTTCCACTCATGAAAGTACTCTCCATCAAGTATAGGCACTCTATGTCTAAGACTCCCCAACATAGACTCATCCATGTTCCTCCAATGGTGATTAAACGAAAGCAATGGAGACCAAATCTCTGACACCAATTGAAAGGATCGAGAAGAGGTGTCTAGAGAGAGGGGGGGTGATTAGACCATCAACAAACAAAGTTGGTAGTTTTTAAGTTTTTCAAGTTGAGGTGATAGATTAGCACAATTTCAAGCAAACACATTACAATTCAAGCAAGCATGCAAAGAGTATATGAGCAGCCGAAAGCAAAGCATGCAACTTGCAAGAAAGTAAAGGGATGGGATTGGAGTGTGCAAACACAATTGGTGACACGGAGATTATTGGCGTGGTTCTGATAGGTGGTGCTATCGTACATCCACGTTGATGGAGACATCAACCCACAAATGGTAACGGCTGCACGAGTCCATGGAGGGATCCACCCATGAAGGGTCCATGAAGAAGCAACCTTGTCTATCCCATCATGGCCATCGCTCACGAAGGACTTGCCTCACTAGGGTAGATCTTCATGAAGTAGGCAGTCTCCTTGCCCTTACAAACTCCTTGGTTCAACTCCACAATCTTGTCAGAGGCTCCCAAGTGACACCTAACCAATCTAGGATACACCACTCTCCAAAAGGTAATTGGTGGTGTGTTGATGATGAACTCCTTGCTCTTGTGCTTCAAATGATAGTCTCCCCAACACTCAACTCTCTCTCATAGGATTGTATTTGGTGGAAAGATGATTTGAGTGGAAAGCAACTTGGGGAAGGCTAGAGATCAAGATTCATATTGTAGGATTGGAATATCTTGGCCTCAACACATGAGTAGGTGGTTCTCTCTCAGAAAATGAATGCTGGAAGTGTAGGCATGTTCTGATGGCTTTCTCCACGAATGAAGAAAGGGTGGAGGGGTATATACAACCTCCACACAAAATCTAACCATTACACACAATTTACCAAACTCAGTGGGATCAAATCAAAAAACTCGGTCATACCAATTAAGTTCATAATGTGACCGTTAGGCATTTCGGTGGGACCGACATGTCAACTTGGTGAGACCGATTTCGTTGGGGTTAGGGCATAACATAATCTCGGTTTGACCGATTACACAAACTCGGTGGGACCGACTTTGGTAGTAAGCTAACCAGAGAGTTGGTCAGGCAAAGTCGGTGGGACCGATTCGCTCATCTTGGTGGGACCAAAATGTTACGAAGAGGAAACAGAGAGTTTGCAATGCAAACTCGGTGGGACCGATCGATCCACCTCGGTTAGACCAAAATGTTACGAAGGGAAACAAAGAGTTTGCAATCCCATCTCGGTGAGACCGAGATCCCTATCGGTGAGACCGATGTGACTAGGGTTTCTGGCAGTGGCTATGTCAAGTGAACTCGGTGGCATCGGATAGATCAAATCGGTGGGGCCGAGTTTGACTTTTGGTTTGGGACATATGTGGATATGAGAAAGTGGTTGAGGGCTTTGGAGGATATCATTAAGCACTTTGAGCAAGCAAGCCATTAAGCAACACCTCATCCCCTTTTAATAGTATTGGCTTTCCTATGGACTCAATGTGATCTTGGATCACTAAAATAGAAAATGTAGAGTCTTGAGCTTTGAGCTTGGGCCAATCCTTTGTCCTTAGAATCTTGAAGGGGTTCCACATCCTCTGTCCATGCCACTCCACTGTTGGACTTATCTGAAATATACTAGATGAAAATATTAGTCCAACAAGAGATATGTTGACATTAATTACCAAAACCAACCAGGGAGCACTTGTGCTTTCAGGCCACGACCACCACCTCCTGCCTTCGGGCCGGGGTGGCGGAGCGGGTGATGGCCACGGTGGCCGGCAGTGGGGTGGAGGCCACGACGACCACCTCCCGCCTTTGTGCCGTGGCAGAAGAGCGGGCAATAGGCCTAGCTTGCGATGGTGGTGTGGCGGCAATGGCGGCCGGCAAGAGCTGCCGACGGGCAGCGGCGACGGAGCATGTGGTGGGTGTTCCACGCACAACCAACAGGGACGCCACGTGCACTACACTACAACGAGGACTGCACCGCCGCCGGGATGTAGCCTCCCAGCTGGAGCTGTTGTCTGATGCGGCGGAGTGGCTGAGCGACCACGACGGACTTGTGCCATTGGTGATTGTGGGAGAAGCAGACGAGATAAGCTACAGGGAGGGAGGGGAAAATACGCAGGACTCACCGGCCGCGAGGGTTTATATAGCAGGCTGGTAAGCATTGGGATTTTGGGGGATTTCACCGATTCGGGCAGGAAGCTTGCATGAGAACTTGCGAGGCTGCACGAAAACATGCTCACCGATGATTCATTGACACCACCTTTTGGCCAAAAGAACGTCCCTGCGCGCTGCGCAAGCTTGCGTTGTAAGCCTACTATGGCAGCGGCGTGACAAGACGTGCAAGAGGAAGACGAAAGGCCACGTACACACACGGTTAATAAAAAACGTTTGCGATTTAATTGCCTACTATACCCCCGTCCTGGTTTATAAGTAGGATTTAACAAATATAATACGAATGCATGTCGCCAGTTGGATTCATATTTGAACATAGTTCCCAATTATATAATTTTTATAACATGCATTAACATTTTGTTGGTTAAATTTGAGGGCAAAGTATGGCACAGAATATAAAGGGGACTATAGACCAAGACAAAGGTAGTAGCACACGGCCGCTCTCTACGCAGCGACGCAAGTGTCGGCCGGCTTGTAGGTGACCATTTCCTGCATGTTCAACTGCTCTATGCGTGTGGTTGCTTGAAGTTGAGGCGGCCGCAGCTCTGCTCTCGCGTCCATCCAGGTGCTCCGCCCTCGTCCCTCCATGGATGCTACTAGTTTTTGGGGCCGATGCACGATCACACACGTTCGTGTTCATGCGGTTACACCGGGCACGACGCGACAATGCAGTTACCCGCTGCAAAAACTGCCATGCGGACGCGCTGAGAATCCAGGCCGCCCGACCCCCATTTATTCCTGTGGCCATTTACCTTCATCTCTCGCGTCATACGACACAATAAGCACACCCACGACAACACATACAAAGAGGACATCTAGCAGTTCCAATGGCAATCCCCATGGCTCCAATGGCGCTTCCAGCGGCCGCCGACGATAACGACGGGCAGTTCACCACGCATCACGTAGTGGACACCCACGTGAGGGGGAAGGCCCTCTTGGTGGTGTACACAAATGATCTGGTGTTGGTGGAGAGCTCCATCCAAACTATGGAGTAGTTCCTTGCCAATGACAAGTACCAAGTGGTCGGCTTCGACCTCGAGTACACCATCGGTCGCGTCGGGCATGATCAAAAGGTTGTCATCGCCCAGTTGTGCGTGCAACATGAATTCCTCGTCTACCACTACCACCTGGCCACAAGGCCTTGCGAGCGTTTCTCCATGTTTATCAATAGCTCCGACTACAATTTTGCTACGGTGGACACCACCAACGATCTAAAAGCGCTCAAGGTTTCGCGCTTGAAATGCCAGAATCTTGTTAACATCCAGGACCACTACAAGGTCTAGGCAGCAACAACAACAAACAGAACTCCCTGGTTGACATCGCCTCAGCCATCATTGACCCCTACTACATGAAGATGAAGGATGATAGAAAGAAGGACAAGAAAGCCTGACATAGTGTTTGGCATGAGAGACTAGATGAACAACATGTCAAGTACGCAGCCAAGGACGCATACACAAGCTACGAGATGTACAGGCGGATCGTTGACATGAGGAAGTGTCGTCTTCATGCCCCATATGAGGGATCGAGCCACAGAGCAGTGGCGGGAGCGTCACAAGAAGTAGATGATTATACGATCGTTTCTCCTACTTTTTTTGAAACGGAATTTCTCCTACTTTAGAATGCATGCAATTGTTTACTGAGGTGTGTGCGAATGATCTGTATAGTCACTTATGTAATTGGAAGTTTATTTTGGTTTATACACACACACACACACACACACACATACACACATTATTGTTCTGTAGACAGAGCAAATGACAAGGCTTATTAGGAGCAATCGTCTATGTTATTATTGGTCTTCGCACACATTTCTGATCATAGACCTGTTTGCCGCGTATCACACACATCTTGTTCAGTTGAACTATTTCCATTCTGTTACGCAATAAAGGATGCAAAGAGGGATCTACAGCAGCAAGGACCAGCTTCCCTACCGATAGCTCATCTAACAGAACTCCCAAGTTACCTGTGCTGATCCTGGAGTAGTCATGAGATGGGTGACCGAATGGGAGGTGGGCTCGATATTAACTAGTTGGATGGGTAACTGCAAAGGTTTATTATAAACCTTTGTAGTGACCCATCCATCTAGTTAATATCGAGGTCTTTGTTTTGTAATTTTTGACATTTTTATGTTTTTTGAACACATGTTGATTGGCTTGAAGAAGGTCTATCTCGTTACTTTTTGATATTTTTTTGAACACACAAAGTAACCTCTGTGTACTTGTTCTCAAATTAACCTCCACGCATGTTTGCCACATATTACACACATCTTGTTAAGTTAAACCGTTGATGTTCTCTTCCCTAATCCAAATAGTTCATTCGAGTGAACCGTATGCCGTATATCACTCACACCTTGACTTGGCCGACCGTTTCTATTTCTTTCCCTAATAGCAAACAATTCATCGGAGCAAACTGTACGCCGTATATCGCATACACATTGATATGGCTGCTCGTTTTTGTTGTTTTGCCTCATCGCAAATAGTTAGAATGGACTAACCGTGTGCCCTGCATCGCACATGTAACTAAAATCTGAATCGTGTTTGATGGCTCCGCCATCGCAAACGTTTTGCACCTTTTTTGACGGTTCTTTTACACCATCGTCTCCGATTAATGCATCGCACACAGTTTCGTGAAAGGGTCTCTAATCGTAGTTTCACGTTAGCAGCATCCTACAGTAGTGCACCCAGGATCATGGAGATCGAGCACCGGTGAGGCGAGGAGCAAGGAGGGCGTGAAGTGCTATACCGAACACCGGTGACAATAAGGTTTAGTAGGGTAACATGGAACTTATCCATGGGGGAAAATGAGGTTTAGTCATTAACGCCGAAAGCTCTTGTCTAATTTGATTATCTAAATTATCGAGGCGACCCCACGCGATGGGTAGGGCCTGCGATAGGACAACTGATTCTTGATGCAGGACTCGTGTCGGTCAAGATGTTATTTGGACACATCCCCCACTTTCATAACAAGCACATCTCGACGGGTGACTTCCATCTCAGAAACTAATATCTTATTTGATCACATCGCAAAACAAGGTTGTAAGCATAAGACCTCATTGCAAGAATCTTTCATAGGGTGGAGCAACAAAAGTGACCCATGGAGCTTGTCGTGAACATCCTAGGCATAGATTGGCGATAGGCGGCGGGCAGTGTTGGTGCTTTACAATGTTTTGTGAGAGGTTAGCCTAGGGTTTAGGGTTGGTGTTGGTGTTGGTGTTCTGTAGATGCCCGCATGTACGCATTTGGGCTACACTTCTTGTAAATATGCTCTCTCTCTTCTATAAAAATATGGTATGCCATTGGCCTCGAAAAAAAGCATAAGACCTCATCCACGTACTTGTTTTTATTATAAGTGTCTGAATTACTATTTGATTGTTGATCCAATCAAAAGTTGGATTTGACACTTTGACAAAAGCTTGCTAGAGACCATCGCTTCAAGAGAATCTTCCTCTTGTGGGTTCGATAACCCAGGGTCACCTCTAGGGAAATAGGTGCGGGATACTCTTTTTTGTTCCAATACCGGATCAATAAAAAGGATATATCAAGCCCTTTTTCTGGCGCCATTGCTGGGGAGGAGTTTCGTATTCCTAGTCTTTGTGTTTACAATTTTTATTAAAGTTAGTTTTCAGTTTTTGTCTTTACTTTTCTGTTTTTGGTTTAAGTTCTATTTTTTAGTTGCAAGTCTTGTCAGTTAAAAAAACTAAAAAGATTACTATGGTTCATAATCTTGGGAGTTTTGCTACTCCAAACAACAACTTCATGCGTGAACCTATAGCACAACCTGAGGTAGCAGCCGGTGAGTATGAGATTAAACCGAACTTAGGTTCCATGGTAAAAATAGGACCAATTTGGATGCTCTACTTCATTCCAATATTTTTTACATATTAAACAAAAAATCTTCGTGAAGTTTCAGATCATTTGGAGCTCCGTAGAATAGCTATCTCTGTTGTAGCTCTTTTAGGTCCAGAATTCCAGTTGCCGGTGATTTCCCTCTTCATATAGATCATGCAAATTAAGAGAGAAAAGGCATTAGAATTGTATCATAAATTGAAATAATGACCAAAACACTATAAATAACAATAGGAAAACATGATGCAAAATGGACGTATTAGCTCTTTAGCGAGCCACTCGTCGTGGATGCTATGTTTGAAAGCTGCTATATTTCAGCATCGGGGCAGTCCACAATCTAGTTCTTCTTTGTCTGAAATGGGTACCATAATTTTTTTGCTGACTCTCCTTGCTCGTGTACAATATGGTCGAGATCATTGGCATTTGGATGTCGAACATGGGTTCCTTGGAAATTTGCTCGGAAAGCATCCTCCAAATCTTCCCATTTGCCGAACGAGTTCTCAGGCAGACTGTTAAGCTAGTGTCGAGCTGATCCTTTAAGCTTCAAGGGTAAATATTTGATGGCATGGAACTCATAACCTCGGTCCATTTGTATGTGCATGAGGAATCTCTCTATCCATACCGCGCGGTCCGTAGTTCCATCGTATTGTTCGATGTTTATGGGTTTAAACCCTTGGGAAATTGGTGTTGTATCACTGATACGTCCATTTTGCATCATGATTTCCGACTGTTATTTATAATGTTTTTATGTACAATAATGCTTTTGGGAGTAATTCTAATGTCTTTTCTCTCATAGTATGCAAGGTTTACACAAAGAGGGAGAATGCCGGCAGCTGGAATTCTGGACTTGAAAAAGCTATGTCACAGATACCTATTTTGCACATCTCCAAATGAGTTGAAACTTCATGGAGAATTATTTTGGAATATTTAATAAATATTGGAGCAAATAGCTATCGGAGGGGCCACCTAGTGAGCACAAGACACCAGGGCGCGCCAGGCCCCCTGGGCGCGCCCTGGTGGATTATGCTTAGCCCAGCCCACCTCCGGTGCCCATCTTCTGGTATGTAGGTCACTCTGACCTAGAATAAAATAAGGGGAGGACTTTTGGGATGAAGCGCCGCTGTCTCGAGGCAGAACTTGGGCAGGAGCACGTTTGCCCTCCGGCGAAGCGATTCTGCCACGGGAATTTCCCTCCCGGAGGGGGAAATCGAAGCCATCGTCATCACCAAAAACCCTCTCATCTTTTGGAGGACAATCTTCATCAACATCTTCAACAACACCATCTCCTCTCAAACCCTAGTTCATGTCTTGTGTTCAATCTTTGTACCGGAACCTCAGATTGGTAACTGGGTGACTAGTAGTGTTGACTACATCTCGTAGTTGATTACTATATGGTTTATTCGATGGAAAATTACATGTTCAGATTCATTATGCTATTTAATGCCCCTCTGATCTTGAGCATGATTATCATTTGTGAGTAGTCACTTTTGTTCTTGTGGTCACGACAGAAGTCATATTGCAAGTAATCATGTGAACTTGATATGTGTTTGATATTTTGATGATATATATGTTTTGATTCCTTTAGTGGTGTCATATGAACGTCGACTACATGGAACTTCACCATATTTAGGCCTAAGGGGATGCACTGTGGAGTAGTTATTAGATGATGGCTTGCTAGAATGACATAAGCTTAAACCTTAGTTTATGCGCTACTTCGTAAGGGGCTGATTTGGATCCAAAAGTTTAATGCAATGCTTAGATTTTATCTTAATACTTTTCTCTTAGTCGCAGATGCTTGCGAGGGGGTTAATCATAAGTAGGAGGCTTGTTCAAGTAAGAACAACACCTAAGCACCGATCCACCCACATATCAAATTATCAAAGTAGCGAACACAAATCAAACTAACATGATGAAAGTAGCATGGTGAAATTCCCGTGTACCCTCAAGAACACTTTGCTTATCATAAGAGACCATTTTGGCCTGTCCTTTGCCACAAAAGGATTAGGCTACCTTGCTGCACTTTATTTACCATTACTGTTACTTGTCCATTACAAATTATCTTGCTATCAAACAACTTGTTACTGACAATTTCAGTGCTTGTAGACATTACCTTGCTAAAAACCGCTTGTCATTTCCTTCTGCTCCTCTTTGGGTTTGACACTCTTACTTATCAAAAGGACTATGATTGATCCCCTATACTTGTGGGTCATCAAGAATCTTTTCTGGCGGCGTTGCCTGGGAGTGAAGTGCTCTTGGCAAGGAAAACTTATTACTACATGCTAGAATTTATTGTCACTTGCTCCTGTGGAAAACAATCCTTTGAGGGGTTTGCTCGGGGTATCTTCACCTTGAACGGAAGCATAATTAGTTGCCTCTCAACCTACTGCACCTACTAAAAATATTGGTTATGAAATTCCTTTGCGTATGATAGAACAACTGCTAGCTCATCCTTATGCAGGAGATGGAACCGAACATCATGATATGCACTTGATCTATGTGGATGAAATTTGTGGATTATTTAAGCTTGCAGGTTCGCCTGGAGATGAAGCTAAGAAGAAGATTTTCCCTTTATCTTTGAAGGGAAAAGCATTGACATGGTATAGGCTATGCGTTGATATTGGATCTTCGAACTAGAATTGATTGAAATTGGAGTTTCACCAAACAAATATCCTATGCATCTAGTTCATCGTGATCGGAATTATATATATAAGGCCTCATGAACGAGAAAGTATCGCTCTAGGTACGCCCCAATCATGAGCTCTCTAGAGAAATTATTATTCATAATTTGCTCGGCTTTCTCATGATGATCAATCCATGCTCCATACTTCTTGCACCGGTTCTTTTATGAAGAAGACTATTGAATTCAAGTGGGATCTTTTACAAAGAATTAAACGCAACTTTGAAGATTGGGAACTCGAAGAAGGTAAAGAGTTAGGTATTAAGCTTAAGTTTGATTGTTTTAAATATTTTATGAATACCAATGCCTTTCAAAAGTTTAGCACTAAATATGGACTTGACTCTGAGATAGTAGCCTCTTTCTGCGAATCATTTGCTACTCATGTTGATCTCCCTAAGGAGAAGTGGTTTAAATATCACCCACTGATACGTCTCCAACGTATCTATAATTTATGAAGTATTCATGCCGTTATATTATCATTCTTGGATGTTTTACAATAAATTTATAGCAACTTTATATCATTTTTTGGGACTAACCTATTGACATAGTGCCTAGTGCTAGTTGCTATTTTTTGCTTGTTTTTTATGTTGCAGAAAATCAATACCAAACTGTCGGGGATATACCCCGCGGTATAAACCGCCGGATGAATGATCCGGTTAGAGTTTGGCGATTCACTGGCAACCCACTTGGACCTGGCGGTTTATGATTCATTGGTAATCCGGCAGGCGGGTCAGAGGAGCGACAAGACCCGGTGCCCCAACAGGCGGTTTATGGAAGGCCGGATCACGCTATGGTGGGCCGGTTTAAGAGGAAAGGCATGAGGAATATTTACCTTACAAGGAGTTAAGACCAGGACTTGCATCCAGTTTGTATTAGAGATAGACTAGTCCTAATCCTAATAGGACTCCACATGTAACCCGCCCCTTCAACATATATAAGGAGGGGCAGGGCTCCCCAAAGAGAGACAAGCTACAAGCAAGAAGAAACAATCTTAGGGCTAGACACAAAGAGGAGAGCCGGTTTACGGCGACTCCCTCGTGATGATAATGAGACCTAGCCTCAAACAGCATGTAGGGTTTTTACCGGATGATGTTTCCCGGGGCCCGAAGCTGTCTAAATCCCTGTCTTGTGTTGCGTCTCTCGATTCCACTCAACCCCTCTCAAGCTACCAGATAGATGCGTTGGCCTCGCGACTAAGTCCTTACATTAGGACATCTGCCGTGACAAATCCACGACAGTTGGCGCCCACCGTGGGGCCTGCGCACGGTGGTGTTGAGGTCTTGGAGGGATTTCTTTAGGGATCAAGGAGCTCGCGATTAGACAGATGAAAGTTTTGAGTTCAAGAAAATTAAGATGACGTCGAGTGCGTCGCAACCGCAGCAAATTGAGGACCGATCAGTGCAAGGATCATGTCACACGGATCGATAGGAGATTTTTTGGCAGCGTGTTAAACCACAAGTCGCCGAAAACGTTGATTTCCTGCTGTTGTCTGTTTCTCAGATTACGACCCGGAGGATATATGGACGTGGGCGTAAAAACGAAGTCAACCGTCCCGGATTCCTCGGTCACCATAGATCGTTCATCACCTCTTCCGGTCGCTGTCGCCGCATTACCAGTTGCCTGGCCCACCATCGGAGCTGCCGCCATCTCCGGTTACAAACTGGTCCACCTCATCATATTCAGCTGCCGCTACGTGGTCGCACTATGCTCAGGGAAAAGTAGAAGGTCAGAGGTTATTAAATCGGCCACAGGAGCTAGTTTTTGAGCAGCTGGCAGTAATTGATGTACGTAACCTGAGTATCGCGGGTTCGTATTACGTCAAATCCATCAGTCTCTCACGTGATGGAAGCCAAAGCATGTAAGACAAAAATCTAGAAGGATTTCTATACTACGTCCGGAGTTGCCCGGAGGCTGCGCGTCGTTCATCTGTACCCGACTGCCTATGGATATGATCTACTCTACGTCAACATGCCGAAGTTACGCGTACGTCGAGCTGCACGGCAGACATATACAGCATGCAGTCCAGTCATTTCGTTTCAGCCTCGGCTTCCGCCAGCCGGACCACCTTAAAAAAAGGGAGTCAACGACTCGGAAGTGGATCCCATTTTCGAATCATAGTCACTCTTTGCCTGGCTTCAGCCGCCGCGGCCGAGGGTGGCTGCCGTGCTTGCCTTTGATGGATCGTGCTGAGGATAATGCTATATGTCCACGATCAACAGACAAAAAAAATCAGGTGCTATTTTTCCTATGTATTTTTACACACATATTAATTTGTGAGAACATTTATTTTGTCGCGTAATATTTTTTACACAGGATAATCATTTAGGACAAGGGTGTTATACAGCGGATATGGAGCGCGCACCAGCATAACTATGCACTGACGTCCGTCTGTGTCATGTTGCTCAACGGATATGCATGCAAGTCATCGCCCCCGCTACATCAACACGACGAGGCTGACTCGTCCGTCTGCGCGGTTTTACCGCGCTTGCTATTAACTCGCCCATCCGCACCGCCTTACAAACGCCCCGGACAACTCGCCTGCCCACGCCAGCTTACAAACATCGCGGCCGATTCACCCGGCCGCACCGGTTTACCACACCGCAGCCGGTTCATCCGGGAGTGATTTCAACTCCACCTGGCGATCATCAACTTCATGGCGGATTATTTCCGGCCTAGCACATCAGGTGAAATCTATCTAAAATATATTTTATTGGTACATATTATTTTTTGTCAAAGAGCAGTTTATCTTTGTCTTGGTCTGCAATACTGTTGATGCAGGACAATTGTTCACTACATCAAAACGACGTGGTTAACTCGCCCGTCCGTGCCGGTTTACGACACCAATATCCGGTTTACAATGCCGCGGCCGACTCATCTGTCGGAGCCGCCATTGATGATGCGGTCGTCTCTGCTGTCCGTCTCTCGCAGCCTGGTCTACATCGACATACCGGGCCGCACCATCTGCATGAGCTGTTTATTGGATATGAGCAAGTCACAGCTTGGGTAACCCGGTTTTCTTTCAAATTGGAGGCAAATTATCGTCAACCGCCGTCTGCACTGGATGGCTCAATAAGCAGGCACACAAGTCGCCGCCATTACAGTTCTGGTTAACTTCAAATCGCCAGTTGGAAGGAACCATTGGCCAAGTTGCTGACACGGCTCATACGGGATCATTTATAACCCGCCGCAGTCACCTCAACCTTCTGTGGATTTACATCGTGCTATCAACACCAATGATATACAAGTTAGGTCGGTTTATATCATGGTCAAATATGAAGAGTTTCAAGCCAACTCCTCGAGTCACCTTGAGACTCGGGGGCTACGATGACATGACTCAGCAAATCTTGCTAGTTTCAGCAAATTTAAGAACCCCAGGACAATGGAGGGAAAGATAACCCGGTCCAGGAGGCTACTGTTATTTGAAGGCCGTCAGAAAATTTCCGGCTTAGAAAGTATATGACAGTTACAAAATCCCGGCTCAATGAAGAAGATCCGAGTCATCAGAAAGGATTCCGGTTTAAAATCCGGCTCAAGGGAAGTCAGTCTCATTGAAGCTCTCAAATATCTGGTTTACAATCCGATTCAAGGGAAAGATGTCTCCCACAAAGCTTTGAAGCTCTCAATATCCGGTTCAAAATTCCGGTTCAAGAAGGATTTATCTCTTGCAAAAAGTTAAAGGGTGCCAAAGAGGACCTGCTGCCATGATGCGCAGTTCAAACATGGGTATCATGCCTTATTGGCCTAACATATTATTGAGCACATGGGGGCTTCTGCTTCATAAAGCGGGGTCTCTATTCTTTTTTACATCATGCGTGGTTACACGGAGGTTCTGTCTTAAAGCGGCCTCCGGTTTACCTCTTGGGTTAGCTTTTCAAAGCACCATGTTATATCACTTGGGGCCTTGGTCGTGTCCGAACCAACGCAACACCTTTTGATAGGCGAAAGCGACCAGATCATTTGGGGACATGGTCAAGTCTGAACTAGTCACGCCTCTTGGTCGGCCTAAGGCCACAGAATCACTTGGGGGCTTTGGTCGAACCCGAACCATCGTCACCCCTCTTGATCGGCGTAATGCCAATGCATCACTTGGGGACTTGTGGTCACGTCTGAACCATAGTCACGCCTCTTGATCGGCCTAAGGCCACAGAGTCACTTGGGGCTTGGTCGAACCCGAACCATTGCCACGCCACTTGATCGGCATAATGCCACAGTTTCAGTTGGGGACCTGGCTGACTTGAACCATAGCTACACCTTATTGGGAGCTTGGTCGTGTCCGACCATGGTAACACCATCTGATCGGCTCAGTAAAGCCTCTTTTTGCAAACGGTCTTATCATTGCCTTTGCTTCCATATTTTTTTATAACTGTTATTTGATTTTTGTTGCGTTTTTAAACCGACATTGTTAATCCGTTTCAAACTGTCAATTACAAATTGACGGAACACGGTCAAATCTTAATCCGGAGGCCATCTGCCCGGTTTGATTTTCTATTACCATCCTATTATGGAGTAAACCGGCGTTCATTAACCCGGCTTGACTTTCAATTACAAGTTGTCAATACAGGATCAAGTTATAATCCGAAGACTATCGGCCCGGTTTGGTTTGACTACGAGTCGCCAGTATTGTATATGGTTAAACCGGTGTTTATCACAACCCGGTACAGTTTATCATCAACCGACACAGTATGAAAGGAGTTATCATTACTCAAGATTAGGGTTATCACTCTTACTATAAAAAGTTGGTAAAACCAGCAATGTGATTCAATATCATAGGTATGATATATTTCATATTTGATTATTCTGAAGTGCAACCTTGGTTATAAACCCAGGTTATATGTTGGGCATTATGACCCGTCCGGCGGTAAACCGCCAGAACACTTTAAACTTGTTGTATGCAGAAACAGGTTGAATAAAGCATGATTATAAATCACTGACATTTATTAAACTGGCCTGGCTTTTGACTATGTGTCGCCAGTATGATGATAAATTATTCGGTGTTTGTTAAACCGGCCTGACTTTAAGACGATAAGTCACCAGTATATGATGAAAAATTATCCGGTGTTTATTAAACCGGCCTGGCTTGGGACTATAAGTCGTCAGTATATATTTGGATTGCGCCATTGGAATCATGCGCTTATAAATCATTGGGTTATATTATTTAAATAGCCAAACTTGGCTGAATTTTCATTATGATACTGAACGAATAAGGTTTTCATACCGGAGTATATTATCTTGAATAGCCAACATGGCTGGATTTTATTATGGTTATTAATAACCGGTATTATTGAGGTTTTCATAGTCGCTTTAGCGCAAAAACTATTATTTTATCAAAGGATATGATTTATTCTATAATGGAGGGAATAGTCCCGAGTCGCTGCAGGCTTACGACCCAGCACTTGGGGGCTACATTATTTAAATTGAGATTACATCGAATATGCAAGTCTCATGTCGCTGCAAGCATGCACCATGACACTTGGGGGCTAATGCAAAGTAATTTTTTGCTCATATTATTGAAGACCCGACTCATCACATTATAATGAGCCGGCCCTTGGGGGCTACCAGTTGCTCCTGTCAAACAATTCAAGGTACAAAGCTTTTTATTCATTATATTGAAGGGTCCACTGCTTAGTTGGTAAAGCACAAGGCTCTTAACCTTGTGGACGTGAATTCAAGCCCCATGATATTATTTTCATTGAAGTATATATCAAAGTCCCAGCTCAATATTATCTTAGTGAGCCGGCCCTTGGGGGCTACACATCATTGCTCAAACCTACATGATTATATTTACAAAGTCCCTGCTCATTATTGCATAAATGACCCGGCACTTGGGGGCTACATATGTGGAATACTCAATTCTGTCTAGTGATTGAGATGAACAACCTGGATTTCTTCAAGATTGTGATATTTATATTGAAGCAAGTCTTAAGCTGTTGCTATGCTACCTTCTTACGACTTGGGGGCTACAAGTGATAGGCATATAAGAGGTATATTTTCAAGCTGGATGTTAACTACAAGTATGACCCGGTGCTATTAATATTTATAAACCGGTGATCTTGGCAATGATAAACTGGCAAGTTCTACATTCTTAAACCGACTGAAGATCAGATGAGGATCTCAAGGACCATTATTTTTGGTAAGTCATTGGGAGCTGAGTCAAAGAAGTTATTCTTCACAATATTTCTCTGCGACAAACCAATGTCAGCAAATTGATTATGAAGCTGGCCTATTAAACCGGATTTTCTAGAAGAAGGAAGAAATGACAAGGATTTAAGTATTATCAAGTGCCGGTTTACAAGAATATTTAAACCGGAGCACAACCCGACAAATTTGTTCTTGTGTTTGTGTTGCAGATCAGTTTAACATGGATAAATCCAAATTAAACTGGGGGCTAATGTCGGGGATATACCCTGCGGTATAAACCGCCGGATGAATGATCCGGCTAGAGTTTGGCGATTCACTGGCAACCCACTTGGACCTGGCGGTTTATGATTCATTGGTAATCTGGCAGGCGGGTCAGAGGAGCGACAAGACCCGGTGCCCCAACGGGCGGTTTATGGAAGGCCGGATCACGCTATGGTGGGCCGGTTTAAGAGGAAAGGCATGAGGAATATTTACCTTACAAGGAGTTAAGACCAGGACTTGTATCCGGTTTGTATTTGAGATAGACTAGTCCTAATCCTAATAGGACTCCACATGTAACCCGCCCCTTCAACATATATAAGGAGGGGCAGGGCTCCCCAAAGAGGGACAAGCTACAAGCAAGAATAAACAATCTTAGGGCTAGACACAAAGAGGAGAGCCGGTTTACGACGACTCCCTCGTGATGATAATGAGACCTAGCCTCAAACAACATGTAGGGTTTTTACCGGATGATGTTTCCCGGGGCCCGAAGCTGTCTAAATCCCTGTCTTGTGTTGCGTCTCTCGATTCCGCTCAACCCCTCTCAAGCTACCAGATAGATGCGTTGGCCTCGGGACTAAGTCCTTACATTAGGACATCTGCCGTGACAAATCCACGACACAAACGGAGTCCAAATGCAGCAAAACTTTTTGGAGATTTTTTTGACCAGAAGACATCTAATGGACCAAAGAAGTTCCAGAGGGGTGCCCCGAGGTGGGCACAACCCTCCTGGGCGTGCCTGGGGGCCCAAGCACGCCCTGGTGGGTCGTGCCCAACTCGGTGGCCTCCTGCACCGCCTCTTCGCCCTATAAATTGCCAATTATTCAAAAAAAACCTTGGGATAACCCTAGATCGGAAGTTCCACCACTGCAAGCCTCTGTATCCACGAAAAACAATTTGGACACTGTTCCGGCACCCTGCTGGAGGGGAAGATCATCACCGAAGGCCATCTTCATCATCCCTATGGTCTCCATGATGAGGGGGGAGTACTCCACCCTCGGGGCTGAGGGTTTGTACCAGTAGCTATGTGTTTAATCTCTCTCTCTCTCTCTCTCTCTCTCTCTCTCTCTCTCTCTCTCTCTTGTGTTCTTGAGATGGCACGATCTTGATGTATCGCGGGCTTTGTTAATATAGTTGGATCATATGGTGTTTTCCCCTCTCTATCTTGTTGTGAATTGAGTTTTCCCTTTGAGATTTCATTTTATCGGATTGAATACTTTTATGGATTTGACAACATTTGTTGTATGTCTTGCTATGAATACCCGTGGTGACAATGGGGTGTCATATTGATTCACTTGATATGTGTTTTGGCACTCAACTCGCGGATTCCTTAGGTGAAATTTTGGTAATCCATGCATAGGGGTTGATGCACGTTCTCGTCTTTGTTTCTCCCGTAGAAATCTTGGAGCACTCTTCGAGGTTCTTTGTGTTGGATTGAGTATTATGAATCTGAAATTGTTTGATGTGTATCGTATAATTAACTCATGTATACTTTTGGTGACATTGGAGTATCTAGGTGACATTAGAGCTGGTTGATGCGTATCATATGGTGTTATTTTAGTACGAATGCTTGGTTAGATTGATTGGAAAGAATAGCTTGTTGTTATTCTAGTACGAACTCTAGGATAGATTGATCGAAAAGAATAGCTTTGAGGTGGGTTTGTACCCTACAAACAATTTCTTCTTATGTTCTCCGCTAGATAAGAACTTTGGAGTGATTATTCATCACACATTGAGGGATGGTTATATGATCCAATTCGATTAGCATTGTTGAGAGATTGCACTAGCGAAAGTACGGACCCTAGGCCTCATTTTCAAGCATTGCAATACCGTTTGTGCTCGGTTTTATCAATTGCTTCCTTGCTTTTTTTTATTGTTACTATTCCAAAAATCAATATCTACTATCATTAATACACTTGTATCACCATCTCTTCACCGAACTAGTGCACCTATACAAATTACCATTGTATTTGGTGTGTTGGGGACACAAGAGACTCTTTGTTATTTGATTGCAGGCTTGTTTGAGAGAGACCATCTTCATCCTACACCTCCCACAGACTGATAAACCTTAGGTCATCCACTTGAGGTAAAATTGCTACTGTCCTACAAAACTCTGCGCTTGGAGGCCGAACACGAGTCTACAAGAATAAAGTTGCATAGTAGACATCAAGCTCTTTTCTGGCGTCGTTGCCGGGGAGGTGAGTGCTCGAAGGTATATCTTTAGTTCTTGCAATTGAATCTTTTAGTTTCTTGTTTTATCACTAGTTTGGTCCGTAAAAGAAAACTACAAAAAACGGAATTGAGGTGGTCTCATATTATTCGTCTTTATCATGTCTTTCTTGAAAATGATGGATCAAAAAATTGTGCTCAATTGATAGAAGAAGATTGCTATAAAATATTTGATAAAAAAAATCTTTAAATGCTGATATGATGGCAATGTCGTTAGTATTAATTCTTTGAATATCCATGATTCTAATGATATGCAAAGCTACATGCTTAGGGATGCTATGTTTGCTGAAGATGATATTTATAGTCCCCCAAGTTTTGGTGAGAATATTTATTATGATGACATCATGCCTCCTATTTATGATGATTATTGTGATAACATGTATGCTATAAAGAATTATGATAACCATGAAACTTGTCATCATGATTTTAATTTTCAATCTCATGATAGTTTTTTTGTTGAGTTTGCTCCCACTACTATTCATGAGAAGAATTTTGCTTATGTGGAGAGTAATAAATTTTCTATGCTTCTGAATCATGAAAAGCATGATTTACACTACAAAAAAACACTTCCGTGATGATACGTGTTTGTCACAGCAGGTCACGTTTTCTGTCATGCATGTACATCCATGACGATTTTATGACAGAATCAAGATAGGCATACCTGTGTTGTCATAGAAGTGCTCCATGACATTACCAAACTTATCATCACGGAAGTGTCCACTTCCATGACAATAAATCGCGTGTCATAGAAGTTCTTTCGTCAAGGGAGACCGACACGTGGCATCCACCATAACGGCTCGCCGTGAAGCTATCGGCTCTGGTTTTGGAACCGATAACCCGTTAACAGCCCCGACCAATGGGGATTTTCCATGTGTAAAATCATCATTGGCTGGAGGAAACACGTGTCGGCTCACTGTTGGGACAAATGTCATCCACTCATTGGACCGAAGGCGCCTATGATATGTCGACATGTGGCACGGCCCAACAAAGGCCCATTCCCGTGAAAAGGCTGGCCCGTTTGACTTGGTCAAAAGGTGGCGGGCCGGCCCATGAAAAGCCTGTTAGCTGTTCGCATATAGCCCATTTACAGCCTGCTAACCCAGGGCCCATCACGACCTATAAGAATTAGGCCCAGTAGCATCATCTGAGCCATCCAATATGATTCCATCCCATTTTAACTTTCGGCCCATGTATGGCCCATGACGTCTTTCAGCCCATATGAGGCCCTTTGTAACTCTTGGCCCTTTAACGGCCTGTGGTGAAACTGGCCCGTAATGAATACTATATCACTTTATACCCATTAACGGCCCATTATTCCATTGGGTCGTTTCCAGCCCATGTTATCTTTTGGCCTTCCCAGGGCCCATTTATTCTTGGGCTCATTTCCAGCATTTGGTTACTTACGGCACGTCACTGTAATTTTCTGCTTGTGGGCCAAATTTAGCCCGTGGTTACAGTCGGCCCGTTTGTGGCCCGTTAATACGTTGGGCCGTTTTCATAGCGTCATCAAATGCGACCGATTAACGACGGCCCGTTATGGTCGGCCCATGAACGGATGATTCCAACTCAAGCCTGTTTATGACCATAATGAGATCTGTTATTGGCCCATGTTTGGCCAATCGATCATACGACCCATAGAAGGCCCATTGATGCTACGGCCCGTAGAAGGCCCATTGTGTCTACGGCCCATAGAAGGCCCATTGTTTCTATGCCCCGTAGAAGGCCCATTGTTTCTACGGCCCATAGAAGGCCCAATATTTCTATGGCCCGTAGGAGGCCTAGTGTCACTACAGTAAATATGTAGCCCATGGTTATTGTGGCCTACCTTTAAATGATAGGTTATTGGGGTCACTAGCAAACCGCGGAAAAAGAACTGCACTCACTACAAGCAAACAAATAAACAAGACAACAAGGAAATAAATAAGAAAGCAACTTACGCTAGGCTATCATGGCTAATACACATATTACATCTACTGGGCATCAAAGTTCACCACCAGTGCAAATATAGGGAAAAAGCAGCATATCATATACACTGGTTGTCAAAGTTGGCGACCAGTGCAAACAAACGCCGCAGCAAAACAAGTCCAGAACTGAAACCACTTCAGAAGATCTCAAGAAACAATATCATGGGTACCCATAATGCTGGCAAGATGCTTAGTAAGCTTATTAACTTTCTCTTGTTTGGCGCTTAAATCCTCCAGCGCTTGCTGTTGCACCAGAAAATATGCATCTGAATTCTGCAGGGACTTCCTCAGTCCTTCAGCTTCCTATCGCAGCACATCTGATCGATGTCTTTCAACTTGAAGTTGAGACTCAAGAAGACGAACTAATTCAGGCAGCGAGTTCGAAGAGCTTGTGCCAGCAGTAGTGGCCAGTAACTCAAACACTACATCAAGACGGGACTTTTGGGTTCTCTCACTATCGTCAATAGTTTTTATCAGCTTTCTTGGAGACTAATAGGGATGTCTCACTATCTTGAACCTTATCTGCATTTCTTCCTTTACCATTGCATAACAAGGTACTGTTCTCCAATATTTTGTCTGCATTTTAATAGAGAAACACGCAGACACATCACAGGTTTACCATGTTGTATATGAAACTCATTTTGGTAAATCAGTTCAGTAGTAAAGTGGACAGGATAACATCATGAAACAAACATATATCTATGTACCATGGTCACTTTATGGTATATATCATTCTAGTTTTTGTTGCCAAATCAAGATAGAGACACAGTTCAAATAATATTTGTTCAAGACAAAGCAGAATAGACAGAATATAAGTGTAGGAAACTATAGAGCAATAACAACACTTGTAATGTGCATGACATGAGAACATAACTGTTTATTCAATTGAAACTGAAATCAACATAGAGCAAGTTAAAACAGCAAACCAGTTAAAGAAATAGGTTTAAAACATACCTGTTGCGCCATTGGAGTTTCAATTCCATCCTTCAAATTTGAAAGTAGTTGGTATCAGTAAATACAGTGATGCAAGAGCAAAGGAGTATGAACCGTAGCTACAGAACCTGACCTGAGATCAAATCTTCTTCTCCTTTAAGCGTTGAGTTGGGATTCAGAGTGGTGGTCCTCGTGCTTTGGGCACTGTAGTTCCCTTACTAACTGCTCGTGTTTGGGTGCTCTGTGGTGGAGACGGTGCTGTGTCAACTTGAACTGGGTTACTATCTGTTGGGGTTGGGGTTAGAAGGGGTGTAGCTGGTTCTCTGTCAACCTGGGTAGGGGTACAATCTGCGAGAGTCTGGGTTATGTGTGGTGGGGCTGGTTCTTGGGCAAGTACAACCGTGGTTCTATCTGCATCAACTAGTAGCACTATCTTTTCTGAAGACCATGTTATTACTCCCTTAGATACTGCCATCACCCTCTCCAATTCAAATGGCTGATAAACAATAAAAGTAATTGAAAGTACACACATTGTATTATAACAGGTGCAATTGATAGTGGGGAATAAAAGAGGGCATGAAATAATTCACATTTATGTTGTCTAACCAAACAGGATAGCATGACACAATTTCACATATATGATGGCTAACTAAACAGGATAGCATGACACAATTTCACATTATGATGGCTAACTAAAAAAGATGGAAAGGCATAGTTCAAAATATGATGACAATGTAAACAAGATGACATGATATAACTATATAATGTGTTTATTAAATAGGTTGGCATGCCATAATTCACATACATGCCGCCTATGGAAACATGATAACATGATATAATTCATAGATAGAATGACATAATTCAAAATATGACGACTGTAAACACTAAACATGATGAGATGATATAACTATATGATGTCTTTATTAAATGGGTTGACATGCCATAATTCAGATAGATGTTGTGTATGTAAACATGATGGCATGCTATAATTCAAATATATGATTTATATAGTAAGCAAGTAAGCAGATGGCAATCCATATATGATGTAAAAACTAAGCAATGCAAGACAACATGCATGACATGGGTAATATAACCCTGCCAAGTTTGAGCATAGACCTTAGGGGGGACATAGAACTGGTCATCAGTCTCTGAATCCTCCTCTGAGGAGCTCTTTGTAACCAGCAAGATGTCTACTTCAGTAGGTAGCATTGTCTGCTTTGAATACCTTGTTTTCACTCCAGATACTTCCATCACCGCTTCAAATGGCTGATGCACAGGAAGAGTAGTTGAATATACAAACGTTGTCGACAAATGGAACACGTAATACAAAAAAATGATAGCATGGTATAATTCACATACATGATGATTGGCTAAACAACATGGCATCACATAATTCACATATATAATGCCTTTGCAACAAGATAGCATTGCATAATTCACATATATAATGTCTTGCAACAAGATGGCAATGCATAATTCATATATATGGCAATTAGACACTAAACAGGTGGCATTCACACAAAGCATGTCTAAAGTAATCAAATGACATAGCAATGCAAGACAACATACACACGATATGAGCAACATAACCCTGCCAAGTTAGAGCATACACCTCAGGAGGGAAATAGGACTGGTCATCTGTCTCTGAATCCTCCTCTAAGGAGCTATCCCTAACCACCGAGATATGCACTTCGTCAGATAGCATAATCCGCTCTGAAGACCTTGTTTTCACTCTAGAATTTTCCATCACCGTGTCAAATGGTAGATGCACACGCAGAGTAGTTGAATATACTAACATTGTTGACAAATGTAATACGTAATGAAAAAAAGGATGGCCTGATATAATTCACATATAAGATGACTGGCTAAGCATGATGGCATTAAAAAATTCACATATATGATTCCTAGCTAAACAAGATGGCGTTGCGTAATTCACATAAACGATGAATAAACTAAACAGATGGCATTCACATAAAGCATGTCTAAACTAAGCAGATGACATATTTGATGTATAAAGTTAGCAATGCAAGGCACCATATGCATGATATAACCAACATCAGCATGCCAAGTTAGAGCGAAGACCTCAGGGGGTAAATAGGAGTGGTCTTCTCCTTCTGAATCACCCTCATAGCAGATATCTTCCTCTCAATTACAATTCGAAATAGGTGGAGCGGGGCTGCCTTTGCGCCTACCATGGAGCGACGTCTGTATTAAATTTTATTGCCATGCAAGTCTTGTCTCTTTTGCTCTACATGTTCAGTTCCATTGTGTACAATAACTGACATGCATAGGAATAAAACATAGTGAGATTATGTAAGGAGTGCATGCAGAAATCCAAAGTGATGGTAGCAACCTTGTGACGCCCCCGATTCAATCGTACACTAATCATGCACGCAAATGTGTACGATCAAGACCAGGGACTCACGGGGAGATATCACAACACAACTCAAAAAAACATAAATAAGTCATACAAGCATCATAATACAAGCCAGGGGCCTCGAGGGCTCGAATACAAGTGCTCGATCATAGACGAGTCAGCGGAAGCAACAATATCTGAGTACAGACATAAGTTAAACAAGTAGCCATAGATGGCTAACACAAACTGGGATGCAGATCGAAAGAGGCGCAGGCCTCCTGCCTGGGATCCTCCTAACTACTCCTGGTCGTCATCAACGGGCTGCACGTAGTAGTAGGCACCTCCAGTGGAGTAGGAGTCGTTGTCGAAGGTGGCGTCTGGATCCTGGGCTCCAACGTCTGGTTGCAGCTTCCGAGAAGAAGAGGAAAACAAGGGAAAGAGAGAGCAAAGCAACCGTGAGTACTCATCCAAAGTACTCGCAAGCAAGGAGCTACACTACATATGCATGGGTACATGTGTAAGGAGGCCATATCAGTGGACTGAACTGCAGAATGCCAGAATAAGAGGGGGATAGCTATTTCTATTGAAGACTACGCTTCTGGCAGCCTCCGTCTTGCAGCATGTAGAAGAGAGTAGATTGAAGTCCTCCAAGTAGCATCTCCAAGTAGCATCTCCAAGTAGCATCTCCAGTAGCATCGCATAACATAATCCTACCCGGCGATCCTCTCCTCGTCGCCCTGTGGAAAAGCGATCACCGGGATGTCTGTGGAACTTGGAAGGGTGTGTTTTATTAGGTATCCGGTTCTAGTTGTCATAAGGTCAAGGTACAACTCCAAGTCGTCCTGTCACCGAAGATCACGACTATTCGAATAGATTAACTTCCCTGCAGGGGTGCACCAACTTACCCAACACGCTTGATCCCATTTGGCCGGACACACTTTCCTGGGTCATGCCCGGCCTCGGAAGATCAACACGTCGCAGCCCCACCTAGGCACAACAGAGAGGCCAGCACGCCGGTCTAAACCTAAGTGCACAGGGGTCTGGGCCCATCGCCCATAGCACACCTGCATGTTGCGAGGGCGGCCGGAAGCAGACCTAGCCTAGCAGGCGTTCCAGTCCAATCCGGCGCGCGCAGCTCCGTCGCTGACGTCTGAAGTGCTTCGGCTGATACCACGACGTCGGGATACCCATAACTACTCCCACGTAGATGGGTAGTGCGTATAGGCTCGTAGCCAACTCAGATCAAATACCAAGATCTCGTTAAGCATTTTAAATATCCGCGAACGCCGAACAGGGCCAGGCCCACCTGTCTCCTAGGTGGTCTCAACCTGCCCTGTCGCTTCGCCACAACGATCAACACAGAGGGCCGTCGGGACAAAGGTCCTTTCAGCCCCCAATCCGTGAATCACTCGCGGGTACTCTTCGAGCTGAGCCGACTTTAGTCACCATCTGTATAGTATGTATGCATGAATAATATATACCCGTGATCACCTCCCGAGTGATCATGGCCCAATAGTATAGCAAGGTAGACTGACAAGAATGTAGGGCCAATGGTGATGAACTAGCATCCTATACTAAGCATTTAGGATTGCGGGTAAGGTATCATTGACTGTAGCAACAATGTCAGGCTATGCATCAGAATAGGATTAACGGAAAGCAGTAACATGCTACAATACTCTAATGCAAGCAGTATAGAGGAGAATAGGCGATATCTGGTGATCAAGGGGGGGGGCTTGCCTGGTTGCTCTGGCAAGAGAGAGTGGTCGTCAACTCCGTAGTCGTACGGGGCAGCAGCAGCGGCGTCGGTCTTGTAGTCTACCGAAGAGAAGAGGGGGGAAGAAACAGTAAATACATAGCAAGCAAGTGCATAATGATGCATGACATGACAAGTATCGATGCTAGGTGTGCCCAATCGCGGTAGTAGGTGATACCGACGAAGGGGGAAAACAACCGGGAAAGTATTCCCGGAGTTTTACGTTTTTGGATAGATGAACCGGAGGGGGGAAAGTTGCAATTCCGATAGGTTAGGGATGTGTGGCAGACGAACGGGCTGCGTATCCGGATTCGTCTCGTCGATCTGAGCAACTTTCATGTAGAAAGTATTTTCATCCGAGTTACGGATTAAAAGATATGATTTTCTAAAGATTTAACTCATTTTCAGGAATTTAATTAATTATTTAAATCCAACATTATCCAAAATAGTAATTGATGACGTCAGCATGACATCATAGTGATGTCAGCATGTCAACTGGTCGGTTGACCAGTCAAACCAGACAGGTGGGTCCAGTGGGACCCACATGTCATTGACAGGGTATTAACAGAGTTTTTAAAACTAACTAAATAGGTTAATTAGCAGGTAGGGCCCAGTAGTCAGTGAGAGATTAGGTTTTAATTAATTTATTTAATTAATTAGCAGTTTATCTAATTGTTTTTATTTGTTTTAAGACATGGGGCCCGCATGTCAGTGGCAGTAGCTGCCACGTCAGCAGTTGACTGGGTCAACCCAGTCAACTAGGACCCGCAGGGCCCACTAGCAGTGGCGCTGGGTTGGCCCCAGGCCAACCATGTAGGCGACGGCCGGCGTTTAGCCGTCGGCGATGTCAGAACACGGCTGGGGCACCCGGGCCTCGGCAGGATTTCGCTACACGGCGTCGTTCGGCGCGCAGCTTGGTCTAATCAAACGGCCACTCGATGCCGCGTCGAGTGGGGGTGGTGGTATGGCCGGACTTGGACGGAATCGGCACCGGCGACGAGCAGAGGCGGCGGCGTCATTCGGGACATCATTGGGATCGCGCTAGGAAGCACCAAACCGCGCGCAACAACTTGCGTTCGAACCGCATAGGCATTCCGCGTCGTTTGGCGGTGGCGCTGGACCAAATGGTTGCCGGAAACACGGCCGGCGATGAGCTTTGGCGGCAGCGCGGTCGGGCCCCCGACGGGAAACACACTAGGAGGCACGGGAGGGAGTGTGCGCATGCGCGTTGGGCTCCTGTGAGCATCAGGAGTACGATGCCGTGCTCAGGCGAGCACGACAGAGGCCATGGCCACGGCGGCGAAGCGACCGGCGACGGTGAGCTCTCGGGCGCGACACCGAGCTAGCTAGAGCGTGAGCTAGGGGAGCTAG
>NC_041387.1:105333392-105342772 GCF_002162155.2 Triticum dicoccoides | reverse complement strand
CTTATCCCCCGTCGTCGCCGGCGAGAGGGTGCGGCGGGGAGGCACCCCTGTTCCGACCCGGGTCGGGGGAACAGGGAAAGGAGGCGGCAGGGGGAGGCGGGCCGGTTCGGCCGGGTGGGCTAGGTGGCAGGGGCGGTGGCTAGCTGGGCCTTTCGGCCCAGGGGGGAAGGGGGGTTTCTCCTCTTTTTTTTGTCTTCTGTTTGTTTTCCCTTTTGTATTTTCTTTATTATTTCTTTTCTGTTTAAATTCATTTAAAAGTATTTAGGCATTTTATAAAAATGTGTTTACTTCACCATAATTACCGATGCAATATTTGGCAACCCCCGAACATTTTTGTTTTGACTTTTGAAAATTTTGGGTGTTTGTCGCTAATTCATTTTGAATTTGCAAGGTTTTTGAATTACCACTTGATTAGCAACAGTAACATAGATGACATGGCATCATCAAGAGAGTTTTACTGTAGCCTAATTATCCGGGCGTTACAAATCTCCTCCACTACAAGAAATCTCGTCCCGAGATTTAGGAGGTAGAAGGAAACAGTGCGGGGTATTCATCACGCAAGCGATCCTCGCGTTCCCAGGTGGCTTCATCTTCGGAGTGGTGTGACCACTGGACTTTGAGGAACTTGATCGCCTTCTGGCGTGTGCGGCGTTCAGCTTGGCCGAGAATGCGGACCGGATGCTCTTTATAGGAAAGGTCCTATTGCAATTCGAGCACTTCATGATCCACTGCTCGGATTGGGTCCTTGAAGCAGCGACGGAGCTGTGACACGTGGAACACATCGTGAACCTGAGAAAGGTTTGACGGAAGCTCCAGTTGATATGCCACTTTTCCACGCCTTTCTAGAATAGTGAATGGGCCAATATAGTGAGGAGCTAGTTTGCCCTTGATCCCGAAGCGATGAGCACCCTTCATTGGTGTAACTCGAAGATAGGCCTTTTCGCCAGTTTGATAGACCATGTCCTTATGTTTACGGTCATACTGACTCTTCTGACGTGACTGAGTAGTCTTGAGATTCTCGCGAATAATGCGGACTTGTTCTTCGGCATGTTGGATAATATCCGGACCAAAGATTGGACATTCCCCAGTTTCTGACCAGTTCAGAGGGGTTCGACACTTTCGTCCATATAACACTTCAAAGGGGGCCATCTTCAGACTAGCTTGATAGCTATTATTATAAGAGAACTCAGCATACGGGAGAGATTCCTCCCATTTCTTGCCGAAGGAAATAACACAAGCTCGAAGCATGTCTTCGAGAATTTGGTTGACACGTTCAACTTGCCCTTGCGACTGCGGATGAAACGCAGTACTGAATGACAGATGAGTTCCCATAGCTTCTTGGAAACTTGCCCAGAATCTTGAAGTGAATAAGCTGCCACGGTCCGAACTGATAACCAGTGAAATACCGTGAAGTGAAACAATTCTGGACATATAGAGAGTTGCAAGCTGACTAGCAGTGATCATTTCTTTGACCGCCAGAAAATGTGCAACTTTAGAAAGTCGGTCAATGACGACAAGAATAACATCATTACCTTTCTGCGATTTGGGAAATCCAGTGACGAAGTCCGTCTCGACATGGTCCCATTTCCATTCAGGAATAGAGATAGGTTGCAGAGTTCCAGCAGGCCTTTGATGTTCTGCTTTGATACGACGGCAAATGTCACATTCAGCAACATAACGAGCAATGTCTTGCTTCATGTTAGACCACCAGAATCTCTGGCGGATGTCTTGGTACATCTCTGTACTACCAGGATGGATACATAGAGGCGTATCATGAGCTTCTTTCATAACCTCCTGAGTCATATTTAGGTTTTCCTTCTTACATGGCACCACTAGGCGGCCTTTGAAGTACAAGGCGCCATCATCAGCAATAGTGAAGATTGATGGCTTTCCTTCTTTGAGGTCGCGCTTAATCTTGTGGGCTTCAGAGTCATATCCCTGTAATGTCTTGATGGAGCTCACGAGATCGGGTTCGACAGCCAGGGTATAGAGGGAACCCTTGGAAACAACACGGAGATTCATCTTGCGAGACTCCTCAGGAGGGGGAGCGAGTGCACCCGGAGGAACAATATGGAGGTTCAGCTTTCTGAATTCTTCAACAAGTGAGGGCTGAATTTGTGAATCTGGAGGTGGTTGCAGTAAGACTTGCGGCTCAAGGCATCAGCCATTACATTAGCCTTGCCTGGTGTATAGGAAATACCCAAGTCAAAGTCTGCAACAATCTCCATCCATCTCTGCTGACGGAGGTTCAGGTCTGGCTGAGTAAACAGATACTTCAGACTTTGGTGGTCGGTGAAGATCTCGCAACGATTACCGAGAAGGTAATGTCGCCACTATTTTAGTGAATGGATAACAGCAACAAGCTCGAGGTCGTGAACTGGGTAGTTCTCTTCATGAGGGCGCAATTGTCGAGAGGCATAGGCAATCACTTTGCGCTCCTGCATTAGGACACAGCCTAATCCTTGACGGGAAGCGTCGCAGTAAATGACGAAGTCCTTCTTAGTATCAGGTGGAGCTAGTACTGGGGCAGAAGTCAACTTGTCTTTGAGTGCCTGGAAGCTTTCCTGACACTTATCTGTCCACAGAAACTTGACGCCCTTATGAAGCAGGTTAGTCAGAGGTCTGGCGATCTTGGAGAAGTTCTCGACGAATCGTCGGCAATAGCTGGCGAGACCGAGAAAACTACTGACTTGCTTAACGTTCTTCGGAGGAGTCCAATCAAGAATAGCCTGGACTCGTTCAGGGTTGACGGCAATACCATCCTTAGAGATGACATGCCCAAGATAGGTTACTTCGGGGAGCCAGAATTCACATTTGGAGAACTTGGCATAAAGTTGATGCTCTCGTAGCTTTTCTAGCACAAGACGGAGATGTTCAACATGTTCCTTTTCATTCTTGGAAAATACCAGAATATCATCCAGATAAACCACGACAAACTTGTCGAGGTAATCCATGAATATATAGTTCATCAGGCGAGAGAAGGTGGCTGGAGCATTGGTTAAGCCAAAAGACATGACGGTGTACTCGTATAAACCATATCGAGTCACAAAGGCAGTCTTTGGGATATCCTCTTCACGAACACGGATCTGGTGGTAACCCAACCTCAAGTCGAGTTTGGAGAACACTGACGAACCAGCCAGTTGATCATACAGATCATTGATCCGAGGAAGAGGATACTTATTCTGAATGGTAGCTTGGTTTATAGGACGGTAGTCTTGGACTAATCGGTTTGTCCCATCTTTCTTCTTGACAAAGAGAGAAGGTGCTCCCCAAGGAGAGCAACTTGGGCGAATGAAACCACTGCGAAGAGACTTGTCTATTTCCTCCTTAAGCTCAAGGAGTTCATGCGGCGGCATCTTGTAGGGTCGCTTGGCTATAGGAGTGGTGCCAGGTTTCAAGTCGATGACGAATTCGACAGCTCTAGCAGGGGGAATCCTTGGGAGTTCTTCAGGAAAGACGTCTAGGAATTCACGCACGACGGGAATGTTTTCAATGCCCTCGAGTGGTGCAGCGTTCAATGCATTCAATGCATAGAGCCTTGCCTCGGCATTCTGAACCAGACGAGCATTGTAGCTTATTATTTCATCAGAAGGGTGTAGCAGATGGACGGACTTGGTGGCGCAAACGATAGAAGCAGTATGTGCCTTTAACCAATTCATTCCCAGAATGAGATCAATGCTACAGGACTTCAATACGATGGGGGAGACAAGGAATTCTAGTCCTTCGATTTCAACGGGGACGTTGTTGCAAATCATGGAGGTCCGACATTGGCCCGCAGGGGTGTGCACTAATAGAGAAGCGTTCATGTCTTCACTTTTAATGCCATGCATGAATGCAAAATCTTCTGACATGAATGAATGCGATGCTCCTGTATCAAATAAAACAGATGCTGGTACTGAATTTACGAGGAGTGTACCCATCACAGTAGCAGGCTGGTCTTGAGCTTCGTTCAGATCAACGTGGTTGGCATCAACACGGCCATAAGACTTGGCATTGTTGTTGCGGGGCTGGTTGTTACCACGACCAGCTGCTGGAAGGGCCAATTGATTCTGGTTCTGGCTGCATTCCCTAGCACGGTGTCCTGTCTGACCACACCTGAAGCACAGACCATTATTGGGAGTGGGAGCAAGAGCTCGGGGTGGTGTAGCTGGAAGCCTTGGCTGCCTAGTTGGAGCAGCCAGCAGACGAGGTGCAGCATAAGACTGCCTTGGGGCAGGTGCATTTGGACGGTACATGCTGTTCGGGATCCATATCTTACGCTTCTGCGAGGGCGGGCCCGAAGATGAGCCCGTGTCACGGTTGCGCCTCTGAGAGCTCTGGTGTTCCTCCAGACCAGTCTCGACATTGATGGCCTTGTTGACCAAGGTGGCGAAATCAGCAAAGTCATGCACTAGAAGTGCGAGCTTGATGTCAGCTTGAAGGCCTTCACGGAACTTCTCCTGTCTGCGAGCATCAGTTGCAATGTCTTCTTCAGCATAGCGGGATAAGTCCAGAAACTCCCGCTGATAAGCTTCCACAGTTTTGTTGCCCTGGGTGAGGTTGCGGAACTCACGCTTCTTCCTGTCCATGATCCCCTGAGGAATGAAGCGGGCACGGAAGGCAGCTTGAAAGTCTGGCCAGGTGATGATTGTCCCAACTGGCAGAGTACGCCTGTGGCTGTCCCACCATTGAGCTGCGGGTCCCTTCAGAAAGAAGGAAGCAAAGGTGACATAGCGGGCAGGGGCTACTTCAGCAGACTCCATCTCATAGGTGATGTCTCGGAGCCAGTCATCAGCATCCAGCGGCTGAGTTGAGCTGCGGTACACGGTTGGGTTGAGGCGCATGAAATCTTGCAGAGTTACATGGGCTGGCTGCTCGTTCATATTGGGACGAGGGAACTGAGCCATCACATTCTCCATGAACTGGCGATTCATCTCGAGCTGTTGGACCATACCAGCCATGTACTCAGGCGGTGGTGGGGCGTTGCCGCCACGACCACGACCAGCTGGTCTAACCATCCTGTTAATATATAACAGGGGTAGTTCAGTATTGAGAAATTTGCATAGACAAGAGTCATTCATGATGAAACATGCATAATGAAAGGAGCACGACAGATACCACATAGATAGTCGGCATAACTTACAAAAGGGGTCGGACATAGAGTTCAGTACAGAGAGTTCAGTACATAGACTAAGTCATTATAGGCGGCACGCAGGCTCGCGAATGGATCTAATACTAATGAGCAAGACTACATCAGTCCCAGGAGGTACTGTGAAGGTAGCTGTAACCTGACAGCTGGTAGTGAGGCAACGGATAGTCCTCCACATCAGTGGCCTGGGGGCCGTGGATACTTTGGTGTAGAACCCGACGCTCAGGTGGCAGAAGAGGACCAAGTGCGGGAGAGTAGCCTCCCACCTCTGGCCATCCGACACCGTGGGGCATCACGGTCCTGGCTGGGTAGATCGCAGAACGCGGCAGCTGTCCAGACCGGACAAAGGGGTGCAACAGCGTCAGAGTCCTGTAAAGGTGCTGACGAGTGGTGTACAACTCGTGGCGAAGAGCTCTGTTAGCTCAGTCCAGCCCATCAGCATGCAGAACCAGGCGCTGATGGTGGAAGGGCTCTCGGGTGACGGTGGAGTAAGCGGCAGTGTAGTATCCCTCCGCACCAACGTCAGATGCGATAGGAATGTGCCTAAAAGGGGAAGTGTCCAATGCCTGATACTCTCCACGAAGACGTGTTAGAGCAGCATGAGCAGCATCGTGGACTGCCATCTCGATGGTCACTCCAACACCATGAGCGGTGTGCAGCACGGTAGTGGACTCATACTCCCGAGAGTAGAGGTGGACGATGGCACAGTACTGCTCCTGGTTAAAGTCCTGGTACTCCTCGTAGACGGTGTACTCAGGGTGCCAGCGATAACCCAGATAGGTCATCATATCAGCTAGCACAACAGGTGATCCTGAGGCACCAATGGCCGCAGTGTGGCGCACGACCTACCTCGTGGGTTCCATCTGAAAACAAAGATGTTTCAATGGAGTCAAATGACAATATGGGCACTATTCAAAATGCTATCCTACAGAATAACTATGGCTTATCCAACTTTGGGGTGAACGTGGTAACAGGATCCTAATGTCAGAGTTAGTAAATTCGTTTAACCCGAGTAGGAGAGAGTTCAGAGCCCCAGAGTAAAAGTCGAGGAGTAAAAGATCCTAATACCACCCAATGGCGACGTGGGCCCGTAAGCCACACAGCCATGTTAGTAAAATGTTTTTCAACGACTAGACTCAACTTCGGCCAAGGAGTTGGAAAGGGGGATTCCTACAGGCAGTCGGCTCTGATACCAACTTGTGACGCCCCCGATTCAATCGTACACTAATCATGCACGCAAATGTGTACGATCAAGATCAGGGACTCACGGGGAGATATCACAACACAACTCAAGAAAACATAAATAAGTCATACAAGCATCATAATACAAGCCAGGGGCCTCGAGGGCTCGAATACAAGTGCTCGATCATAGACGAGTCAGCGGAAGCAACAATATCTAAGTATAGACATAAGTTAAACAAGTAGCCATAGATGGCTAACACAAACTGGGATGCAGATAGAAAGAGGCGCAGGCCTCCTGCCTGGGATCCTCCTAACTACTCCTGGTCGTCATCAGCGGGCTGCACGTAGTAGTAGGCACCTCCAGTGGAGTAGGAGTCGTCGTCGAAGGTGGCGTCTGGATCCTGGGCTCCAACGTCTGGTTGCAGCATCCGAGAAGAAGAGGAAAACGAGGGAAAGAGGGAGCAAAGCAACCGTGAGTACTCATCCAAAGTACTCGCAAGCAAGGAGCTACACTACATATGCATGGGTACATGTGTAAGGAGGCCATATCAGTGGACTGAACTGCAGAATGCCAGAATAAGAGGGGGATAGCTATTTCTATTGAAGACTACGCTTCTGGCAGCCTCCGTCTTGCAGCATGTAGAAGAGAGTAGATTGAAGTCCTCCAAGTAGCATCTCCAAGTAGCATCTCCAGTAGCATCGCATAGCATAATCCTACCCGGCGATCCTCTCCTCGTCGCCCTGTGGAAAAGCGATCACCGGGATGTCTGTGGAACTTGGAAGGGTGTGTTTTATTAGGTATCCGGTTCTAGTTGTCATAAGGTCAAGGTACAACTCCAAGTCGTCCTGTTACCGAAGATCACGGCTATTCGAATAGATTAACTTCCCTGCAGGGGTGCACCAACTTACCCAACACGCTTGATCCCATTTGGCCGGACACACTTTCCTGGGTCATGCCCAGCGTCGGAATATCAACACATCGCAGCCCCACCTAGGCACAACAGAGAGGCCAGCACGCCGGTCTAAACCTAAGCGCACAGGGGTCTGGGCCCATCGCCCATAGCACACCTGCATGTTGCGAGGGAGGCCGGAAGCAGACCTAGCCTAGCAGGCGTTCCAGTCCAATCCGGCGCGCGCAGCTCCGTCGCTGACGTCTGAAGTGCTTCGGCTGATACCACGACGTCGGGATACCCATAACTACTCCCACGTAGATGGTTAGTGCGTATAGGCTCGTAGCCAACTCAGATCAAATACCAAGATCTCGTTAAGCATTTTAAATATCCGCGAACGCCGAACAGGGCCAGGCCCACCTGTCTCCTAGGTGGTCTCAACCTGCCCTGTCGCTCCGCCACAACGATCCACACAGAGGGCCATCGGGACAAAGGTCCTTTCAGCCCCCAATCCGTGAATCACTCGCGGGTACTCTTCGAGCTGACCCGACTTTAGTCACCATCTGTATAGTATGTATGCATGAATAATATATACCCGTGATCACCTCCCGAGTGATCACGGCCCAATAGTATAGCAAGGCAGACTGACAAGAATGTAGGGCCAATGGTGATGAACTAGCATCCTATACTAAGCATTTAGGATTGCGGGTAAGGTATCATTGACTGTAGCAACAATGTCAGGCTATGTATCAGAATAGGATTAACGGAAAGCAGTAACATGCTACAATACTCTAATGCAAGCAGTATAGAGGAGAATAGGCGATATCTGGTGATCAAGGGGGGGGGGGCTTGCCTGGTTGCTCTGGAAAGAGAGAGTGGTCGTCAACTCCGTAGTCGTACGGGGCAGCAGCAGCGGCGTCGGTCTCGTAGTCTACCGAAGAGAAGAGGGGAGAAGAAATAGTAAATACATAGCAAGCAAGTGCATAACGATGCATGACATGACAAGTATCGATGCTAGGTGTGCCCAATCGCGGTAGTAGGTGATACCGACGAAGGGGGAAAACAACCGGGAAAGTATTCCCGGTGTTTTACGTTTTCAGACAGATGAACCGGAGGGGGGAAAGTTGCAATTCCGATAGGTTAGGGATGTGTGGCAGACGAACGGGCTGCGTATCCGGATTCGTCTCGTCGATCTGAGCAACTTTCATGTAGAAAGTATTTTCATCCGAGTTACGGATTAAAAGATATGATTTTCGAAAGATTTAACTCATTTTCAGGAATTTAATTAATTATTTAAATCCAACATTATCCAGAATAGTAATTGATGACGTCAGCATGACATCATAGTGATGTCAGCATGTCAACTGGTCGGTTGACCAGTCAAACCAGACAGGTGGGTCCAGTGGGACCCACATGTCATTGACAGGGTACTAACAGAGTTTTTAAAACTAACTAAATAGGTTAATTAGCAGGTAGGGCCCAGTAGTCAGTGAGAGATTAGGTTTTAATTTATTTATTTAATTAATTAGCAGTTTATCTAATTGTTTTTATTTGTTTTAAGACATGGGGCCCGCATGTCAGTGGCAGTAGCTGCCACGTTAGCAGTTGACTGGGTCAACCCAGTCAACTAGGACCCGCAGGGCCCACTGGCAGTGGCGCTGGGTTGGCCCCAGGCCAACCACGTAGGCGACGGCCGGCGTTTAGCCGCCGGCGATGTCAGAACGCGGCTGGGGCACCCGGGCCTCGGCGGGATTTCGCTACATGGCGTCGTTCGGCGCGCAGCTTGGTCTAATCGAACGGCCACTCGATGCCGCGTCGAGTGGGGGTGGTGGTATGGCCGGACTTGGCCGGAATCGGCAGCGGCAACGAGCAGAGGCGGCGGCGTCATTCGGGACATCATCGGCATCGCGCTAGGAAGCACCAAACCGCGCGCAACAACTTGCGTTCGAACCGCATAGGCATTCCGCGTCATTTGGCGGTGGCGCTGGACCAAATGGTTGCCGGAAACACGACCGGCGACGAGCTTTGGCGGCAGCGCGGTCGGGCCCCCGACGGGAAACACACTAGGAGGCATGGGAGGGAGTGTGCGCGTGCACGTTGGGCTCCTATGAGCATCAGGAGTACGATGCCGTGCTCAGGCGAGCACGACAGAGGCCATGGCCACGGCGGCGAAGCGACCT
>NC_041387.1:105292158-105332660 GCF_002162155.2 Triticum dicoccoides | reverse complement strand
GACGGGGACGCACCCCTGTTCCGACCCGGGTCGGGGGAACAGGGAAAGGAGGCGGCAGGGGGAGGCGGGCCGGTTCGGCCGGGTGGGCCAGGTGGCAGGGGCGGTGGCTAGCTGGGCCTTTCGGCCCAGGGGGGAAGGGGGGTTTCTCCTCTTTTTTTGTCTTCTGTTTGTTTTCCCTTTTGTATTTTCTTTATTATTTCTTTTCTGTTTAAATTCATTTAAAAGTATTTAGGCATTTTATAAAAATGTGTTTACTTCACCATAATTACCGATGCAGTATTTGGCAACCCCCGAACATTTTTGTTTTGACTTTTGAAAATTTTGGGTGTTTGTCGCTAATTCATTTTGAATTTGCAAGGTTTTTGAATTACCACTTGATTAGCAACAGTAACATAGATGACATGGCATCATCAAGAGAGTTTTACTGTAGCCTAATTATCCGGGCGTTACAAACCTGTGGATAGACCCAAAACCAATGATAGTAGGCAGATAATGGCTTCAGTTAAAATATACAGATAATGGCTTCTTTACTATTTGTTTCTCACCCAACATGAGACTCATAGTAGACACCAGAGACTAACCAGATAGTAGATCGATACTATTGATTGCGGCTCGGATATGTACCCCACAACCATTTAAAAACTCAAGTTTGACCATTAGTTTGGCGCTGACTCAGAGTTTAATCGGTGAACAGGATGATAAAGTAGCATGTAATATTAAGCGATGCATAACGTAAGCAGACACGAAAGAGTGCGACCTCTCTTGCAGAGCCATGTAGTCCTCAAGGTCATCTGCTCGGTTGATGATGGTAATGCATTTTTCATGGCTGTCGGCGGTGGGGAAGAAGATCTGAGGCGGCGAAAGACAGTCTGGAGGTCGGATGACGGCGCAGCAGGAGCGAGACAAACCACACAAGGTTTTCTTTGACAACTATCTGTAAGAGAAGTAATTTTGTAAGAGCTCGTTTGAATTGGAGGATTCTAACAAGGCATGGATAGGAAATACACAGTAATAGGATAGGAATGCACGTGCAAAGCAGAGAATTTAAAACACAAGATTTCTGCCAATCTGGGTGTTTGGTTCACATATATTGGAAGATCACAGGATGCAAAGAAGCATGGTGAGATTAAGTCAAACCACAAGAAAATGTACGGTTATAATGCTATTATGCTACTATCTCTTAGTCTTGTGCTTCATGAATAGGAATTTGAAAAGGAGGACAAGTGGATATTAAAATTCCTATGGTTTTTCTGTCAAGGAGACACTAAAGGAACAGATCCTACAGTTTTCCTTTGCTCCATTCCTTTGAACTAGATGCATGAATAGAAGTACCATAGGAAACTTTCCAATTCCTATGTTTTCCTTCACTTTTCCTTTCAAGCACTAGCAATTCTAGTAGGCAGGCTTGAGCAAGGAAAATCCTACACTAAAAAAATGTTTTGTGCTACTTCTACTACTTTGGACCCAGGCTACTGCCCTACTAGCTCAACTCCCGAGGCCATCCACAAATGCATAGCTCAAACGCGCAGAGATAAATAATGATGGCATTCAAGAGAGTCCATCACAGATAGCTAAGTTGCCTGGTACCTCACTGCTTATCATATAGTAGGAGAAACTAATTGTATTTCACATTACTGCGTGTGCTTAGTGGACAATATATATAACATGTAGAGTAAAAAAGATATGCAACAAGTGTACAACCTCTTTGGCGATGCCATGTCGATATCAGCATGATTTGGTTGGTCGGTGAGGATGATCCGACTGACTTGGCTGTCGGAGGAGGGGAAGGAGATCTTAGGCATCTTGAGATGGAGCCCGGGGTACTGCTCCACTGTGATGGAGGGTTTCGTCGTTGGAGCAGCTCCAGTAAGTTGTACGACACCGAGGCTGAAGCAGGATAGGAGAGACAATGTTAACCTGAGTGGAATTCTAATAGCATCTCCAATAGATGACGTAAAATACATAACCACAAAGTGCTAGATGTAAAATAAATCAGCCGCTCATATCTGAACTTAACTGTCGAAACTGAATTTACCTATCGAAACTAAACTCAACTGTCGAAACTGAATTTTGCTGTCGAAACTGATTTTTATTGTAGAAACTGAATGCACTAGAGGTGAGGCTACACGTCAGTCGACTGACTTTTTCATCTTTGGTCAGTTGATTTTCCAGCCGTTGGATACAAAATCAAGGGCCTCCAGTTCATCTTCAACCTCCACCCCCATGAGCCGCCAGGCACCACCAGCAAACAGCCGCCCCCCGCGGCCGGCGGTGCGCTGCCCCGCCCGCCCTAAAACCACACCCCACCGCCGGTCCGCCGCCGCCCCGGCCATCCCTCTAGGGCCCCTCGTGCTGAGCTTTTTCTTCGGTGATTCCCACGCCACCGCCCCACCACCACCGGCGACCACCGCCCCCACCCTGAACCCTAAAATAGATACTGGGGTACCTCTCCAGTGAGCCCCCCTCCCTGCTGCGTCTGGTTCTTCCTTAACTCTGGCGAGCCCCACCACCCCTTGTAATAAGTCGATTCAGTCGACTAAAGTGTAGCTAAATCGGAGCAGCATCGCAAGCAAGAGCAAGAGCGAGAGCAGCAACGCGAGCAAGAGCAAGAGCAATAGCAATAGCAAGAGCGGACAAGGCAGGGGACCGAGAGCAAGAGCAGAGCAACAGCGGGAGCGAGAGATAAAGCAGCAGCAGCTCCTACTGATGTGGACGCCGCCGCCGAGGAAGCGACACCGTGGAGGAAGTGGCCGCCGCCACCGCCGTGGATGGAGCCGCACCGTGTCGGCTCGGGACCGAGCACCGGCAGCACGGTGAGATCGAATTAAGAAGAAAATGCGGCGATTAGTGTACAACCTCTTGGTTGGCGCCGATTAGGCCGCAGATTCATCCGAGGAAATGGTGATGATGCTGCTCTTCCGGTGGTGCAGGTGAATACGGCGGTGTGGGAATGGAGGTAGTGCGAAAAATGAGGGGAACATCGGGGCAGCTCCTTGGAGGTTGAGGACGGGGTGGCTGAATCAGTGGGATGACGAGATCGACGACGGATCCTCATCCGGTATGGTGGATGAGGGACATCGAGGTGTTGCTGTGGACGACGTTGTCGGGGAAGAGGCTCCGGCTGGGTGGCGGACAGAGGAGGTTGTGGGGCTTCGCGGGTTTTCGCAGCCTCGGTGTATGAATGGGTGGGCGGATGGGATGGGAGTGGGGAACCATGGCTTAGGGACGCGGTTTTCCGAAATGTGGGGTAAGTTACGAAAGTACCCCCACCGATTTGAGGCGGTTCTTTCGGTTCAGGGGTATCACAGGCATTTCACGTGTCGGGATTTCACATGAAGTGGGAGTTTTCGCGCACGTTGTAATTTTGGAATAGCAAGGCGCGGGTTGAGATGGAGGGAGTTGTCGGAGCACAACGAGACAAAGATATATCTTAAATATTTTGGGGTAACAAGGCACGGGTTGAAATTTCTGGACAAGCCTAACGTGTACTATACCAAATCAATTCGCACTTGCATCAACGAAAAAACAAAAATAAATCAATTAATAGCACAGAAGAGAGTCTAGTCCCGTGTACTATACTAAATCAATTCGCACTACAAATGTCATTCAAAACTTTGAATTCATGTTATGTTCAATTAAAATATTTTGCTATGTGTATAATGCATGCGACCTACTACTGAAATTAACATTTTAGTGCATTCCAAACGTATATCCTACCGCTTCAATATGAACTAAATTTGAATTCGTTTCTCTATTTGAATAAGATCTACAATAATGATTGTTGTGAAGTCAAACCATTTGAATTCGTTTCTCTATTTTAATAAGATCTACAATCATCATTATTGTCAAGTTAAACCATCATTTGTATTATCTTCACCGCACACCACATGATTACTCTCGAGTTAGATATGAACTATGTGTACTATATGAACTCGAACTCAATTTTTTGAATCCACTTTATGTTGATTTCAAATCACAGTACATTTCAAGCTCTAGCTAGATCTTCATAATCTAAACCATGTCTCATATGCATAATGTGTTTATCACATAATGTATGGTGCCCGCCCCTTATGCCTACAAGTATTTAGATATGAGTTGCAAACACCACACATTACCACAAATTCAAATAAAATGTGAGATTGTTCGATATATAGTATTGTTTAGATAGTTTGATATTTAGTTGTAAGGTGCAAACGCCACACATTATCACAAATTCAAATAAAATGTGAGATTGTTCGATGTATAGTATGGTTTAGATTGTTCGACATTTAGCTATGAGTTTCAAACGCCATGCATTATCACATTATGGTATAACATGGGCAAAACCACAGCACGCGTATCAGTGCTATATTCATGCATGCATATGTTTATAACACTATGATCTCCTATTCAAATATATGAATCCACTTTCATATCAAATTATGATCTTTGTTAGTCTCTTACACCCACACAATCTCTAACCTTTGTAGCTAGCACTAACTTTCTCTCGTGCATGCACACGCCCTCCTCGCCCTCCCCCTCCCCCAGCATTCTATCCATCACATGCATTCATTTTTTTAGGTCGTTCTCCCACAGTCTCCACAACTCCTTTCTGACACACACCAATCGATAAACCTCTCCAGCGATGTCTGCATACAACATAAACACACACCTTCCATCTCATCCTTTCTGTTTCCATGCCTCGTATCTCTCATTCGGTCCCACACACGTGTAAACTCTTACCCCTCTTTTCATCAATCTCACAACCGCACACTCCTCCCCTATCTAGCTAGTAGCTCGGCCTCTCGCACCACCTCCTAGCTCCATTCTCACTGTATATCCGTCTCGCTGGGCCTTATTTGCCTCTAACAAATGGATGTACACCGACCAATCTCCCGCTATACATATAGCTAGCTGGGTCCTTATAACTCGTTTTCCCCCCATGCGTCAATCGATCTACCTCATTAGTTATGTCTCTCCCTTCCTCGGACAAACAACAATTGAACTACCGATCGAGTTAGGTTTGCTTACCAAACACATGGTTCCCCTTCATCATACATGCATGCGTTCTGACAGATCTATCACACACAGGCACACACAGAAGCACATCCCCACTCTTATTGATAATATTGTAGTTCTACCCTGAGTTTGTCTAGTAGGCCTCTCCCACCATCTTCAATAAGCAACTCCATCACCCATCCAGCACTCTACCCCTCTCCCTCCCTCTCTCTCTCCTCTCTGTCTCTGTCCCATCCTATTTCCCGTCCTTCAGTTATGTATGGATGTCGACCTATCTCCCTCAAGACATAGCTGGGTCTCTCCTTCTCAACACATATACGAGTCGTTCTACCTCTCTAGTTAGGCCTCTGCCTCCCCCTCTCCCCCCACACACATCAATACATCAAGCGCTCTAGTCATGTCTCCATGCCACACACAAACTTGACATGTGCCCTCTGACATTCTAGTAGGTCAGTCACCCTATATCTTTGACTTGCACACACACAATTTCAATGGCTCTTTTCATCAATCTCACACCCACCCACATGATCCTCTCTTTGACTCTATCGATATCTATGACCCCTCCCTCTCTTCTCGTGGATCGCCCGGCCCTCTATATATGATATGGATAGGCCTCCATTTCACACACATTACATGCAAAATTTTGTTTGAGATGTCATCGACACATATTCCCACAAATACATTCACGAAATCACACCCCCCAAACAAAAAACACTCACGATCACACATGCCATCTGTCTAGGTTTGTATCTCTCTCACACACACCCACGTAGGTGGGGGACATGCACAAAGAGAAGAGGTGCACGCACGGTGCACATACTCCCGTCTCTTTCCCAACCACACCCGCATGGGTACACGGTGGAGCTCATTTCTGTACGAAAAGGCAGCCCACGTGGTAATTTGACACGTGTACTAGTTGTCCACTTGATGGAGGGAGGATCGTCTACCACGGGTGAACAAACAAATTGTGACTTGACGCGTTATGTTAAAAAGGAGGCAAACCATGTGGGGCCTACCTTAGAGGCAAGGCTCTATACACTGAAGTACTTTTGATGTGTCCCGTCAACTTGCAGAATGAGGGGAAGCTTGCTTAGTACACCATCTCCCCCGCCCACGGGCGTGGTGGCTCACATGATGAGGTGAAGCTTGCTTACTAGTACGCCTTACACCTGCTCCCTCGCCCACGCATGTGGTGGTTCGCAGGACAAGGAGAAAATTTTACTACTCCCTCCGTTTACTCCTCGCCCCTACATTGGTTAGAGAGATTATCATACTGTTTGGAATATATGTCCTTTAGTACTCCCTCTATTTACTTATACAAGGCCACTATAAAAAATACATTTTGCATAAAGACGTATATAGACGTATTTTAGGATGTAGATTCACTCATTTTGCTCCGTATGTAGTCCATATTGAAACGAAGGTAATAGTACGCACTCTCCCTCACCCCTCGACCCTCGCCCATGTGGAGGACATGCAGCAATTCATTCGGTCTCATATAGCCAAAACAATATATACTGCAGTACTATTATTGCTCGACTTCCCGAAGAGGCGAAGAGCCAATTGCAAGGTTAATATCTTGGAGATGCCAAGCGCAAGGTTTATAGGAGAACGAGTAGTAGGCGCCGCGTCATTTATAAATAAAGTTTTTTTTCTTCAATGGCACGTACGCAATATAAATAGGTTCATATGGAGAGAAAAGGAAACCGCTCCACTATATACATAGTCATGACGAGCCTACACGGTTGCTTGCTAGGGTTGCTCTCTTCACACTCTCTTGCACAAAATGACTGTTGCCACATCTCTAACATCTCGGTAGATCATGTCCGCCAGGGGAAGGGGTGGATGTTTAGTGTAGATGCGGTCGCCGTCGCCGACGGTGAAAACCCACTGTCGGCACATCCCGACCAGGGGTCCCCGCCGTTCTCTCTCACAAAGCCGGTGAGGTTGCCTTCGTCCCTTGCTCACTGCTGCGACGTGGGCAGTTGCCGCCTCCCGCCGCCCTCCTCTAGGTTGAGCTACACCCCGACATCCCTCAGGTACAACTCCCTTTACAGTTGGCTTGCACCACTGCTCCAGCTGCCCACATCACTCCATGTGGATATTTCTCTACTTCTTTGCCCCGCACATACCTTTACTGGCTTCTACGTACTGTATTTGTGAAGAGTTTATGTCTCATCTAGTCCCAGTAATCTTATTCTAATCATGCTTCTTCAATTTCTTTGCCACAGGGATGCTCATCTCGATTTTGGTGAAACTGCACAAAATGATCCTATGGTCAAAGGGTTGCAAACTTCATTTCTTGGGAAGCTTCAACGTTGCCAGCAAATTAAAGCCTGGTCAGGGTTTACAGTTCAAGGGCTAGGGACTGCATGGATCGTTTTTCCTTTAGCTGTCTCTGTTCCAAAATAAGTGTCAACTTTAGTAGTAGTACAACTTTGTAATAAAGTTTGCATAAAGTTGAGACACTTATTTTGGAACGAAGGGACTACATATTGACTATGATCTGTCGATCATTAAGATGCAATAGCATGCATCTTAGTCTCCTTTGTATTTGATGAAATGTTGCAATGGGCAACCTTGGACGCAAGATACATGAAACAGAAGCTCGAAGCTTCATAGCATTGTACAAATTTATCTCGCTGATAAATTATAGTATGTACTATACTAGTACTATGTAAAGAGTTAGGTGTCACACGGTGTCCAGAAAATATGGTGATAGTGTGAGGTGGGCCATGTAATCACTGAGCCTGTGTGTTTTCACTGCTCTCATAGTCCTCCGCTGTAAGAATGGAGAAAATTGTTATCTAGTAGTACCTCCTTTCACTGAAAGCGTGGGACATCCAGCAGACCTACCACCTCAGTAATAATGACCAATGAGCCGTCAAATCACATAGACCCAGCAGTAAGTTGGACGGATGAAGCAACCATCACTCTTGAATCCACTTCTCCCTTCAACGCAAGGGCCGGTGAGAGGTCGCATCCACTCTATCTGGGCATGAATGCGGCACCAATTCCTTGGAGCGGCGCTGATCGTTTCAGGAAGGAAGCACGCGCGGGCGATGGAGGGGCTTTGGGTGGGCCAAGCTAGTCAGGAGCGGGGGTGCAGTTGTCCGCCTGTCCCGACCGGACGCCCGGAAATGAGAGGATGCACCGACTCTGGCGGCTAAGTACACTACACACCATCTCTCTGTAGGAGTAGGTCGATGTGTCGCTCTCTCTAACACACACATGCTGTTAAACACACACACGCACACACACACACACAAGTTCATAGAATAGGAATATCGTGCGAGGTTGAAGCCACAGGAAGTGAGATACAAATGGAGTACGTACAAGAAGAGAAGAGGTGACGAATATACAAATGGAGTACGTACAAGAAGAGTAGAGGTGACGAATATTCCATCAAACCTGGACTGAGGAGTAGTACTCCCTCCGTCTAGGTGTCAAGTCATCTTACGGAAATCAGATATTCCCAAAATGTTTAGGCGTCGTCCATTAAATTCACATCTCAATCCTCTCCTGGCCTCGTTGCTAGCGAGCATTGTTACTTAGGGAGCATTTGAATCCTTAGCAAGAATAGCTTATAGCCAAGCCAGGCAAGGTTAGGTGTTTGGAACTGTTAAAATATGTTAGCTTTTGTGGGCGAGCTAGCTTGGGTGGGCTAGAGAAACCTTGCTAGCCCAGGAGAGACAGATTGGCTCGCTTCCGACGGCAAACTTCACGTAGTAGTAACATAGACTAGTAACATATGCATGTTACTAGTCCAAGTTACTCACCACTATGACCAGCCTAAGCAATGTAACCAAACGCTCCTTACTCTGCCTTGTTATCTCCCCTGGAAACCCAATGCATGGAGCGCAACTACGCGTTGATCAATCAAGAAATCAAAGTCGGCTTGCATGCGAGTTAATACGTGGCCCTGCATGGTAGCTAAAACGGCATCTCTTAGTTGCTGGGATTAATTGTTGCGATTAGAGACAGAAATCAGGGCTTTGATTGGAGGAAGGACCGGTCAAGTTTGTGCTTCTCCTCCAATCTGCTTGCACCTTGGTCCTGTTGCACCTTCTAACGTGACTTATTACACCTAGACGAAGGGAGTAGCACGAGATACGGTGGCACACTGACTTAGGTCGAATACAAGTGCCCAAAATTGTGTGCATATTATAATAAGGATTCACTTAAAATAGTACGTGAGCGAACAGAGGGATCAATTGGACAGTGTTCACGAGTAGTAGTGAGATGTGTGAGGTAAGATACAACACTGGCGCTTTTAATTTTTCTTATTAATTTGTTTGTTTTACCCCCTGACTGGTGGGACCCAATGTACTACATGGAGAGAGGTAAGGTGACTAAGGCTGCATTATTTCTGTACTACCAACACTGCTTTAAATCCCAAAAGACCTTAGACTAGTCACAATGGATAGTAACTTAGACTAGTAACATGCATATGTTACTAGTCTATGTTACTACCTCTATAGTGGGGAGTAACACTGTGTGATATCATGAAACACTTCATTTATTAGATTGTAGACTCATTTTGTCTTGGTATGTGTGATGTTACAATAACTAGATATGTTACCACATGCCTCTCTTTCCTCATTAATTACTCGCCACATTATCTATTTCGCCTAAAGATGTGTGATGTTACCACCTATGTTACTCCCATTATGGATAGTCTTAGCACAAAAGCCACATGACATGATTATGATTTAAATCCCAATGACTCCCACACAAAAAAAACACGGCATGCTTGTCACACAAATGCAGGAATGTACAAAAGGTTAATTTTCTCTCGTTGAACATAAAGGGAGGGTGGTGTAGCTGGTTAGCCTGTTCGCTCATCAAACTTGAGGTCTCGGGTTCGATAACTACACCTGAGCATAATTTTGTTTTTGTTCGACTTCTTTCTTCCACCCAATGATAGGTAGGCCCCACATGACAAAGAGAGAAAGTGATCTGGGGCGGTGCCAAGAGGATTCTTTGACTGGTCAAAATGGATGGATATGGAGCTATACGATATTGTAGTGAGCGTATAATCACCTCATCACGTATACGCTGCAACCTCAGTGCTTGTTTTCTAGGGTTTGCACCCTTCACACTCTCTCTCCAGTATATATATACACGCTGGAGCCTCAGCGCTTGTACTTGCTCTCTTCGCACTCTCTCACCCTCTCCAGATCTAAACAAGACTTCGTTGGCCTCTCTCTCCCCCTCACTGCTGGTCAAAGAGCCGGCAGGATCCGTCCGCCGGGAAATGAACGAGGCTTAACAATGTCGCCGTCGGTAAGGGAGGGAATCCATTACCAGCGTAGCTGTTCTCTTTCACCCAGCGGTGGAGCGGGAGGGCCTCCGACCCGTTCTTCTTCACCGTCGTAAATAGTGTGGGCCGAACGGCCTCCAGTCACCCACCGAACCACACCCCAAGAACCTTAAGGTATAATTTACTTATTCCACATGCATTTCTCTAGCTACATGTGGGCTTTTTCCACTTCTGCCCTCGAATCTAGGTGTTGGATCAAACAGGAAAGTAGTGGGGAAAGTTGTATAGCATGAATCTAGGACGTGGTTCAAAGAGGAAAGAAATGGGGGAAAGTAGTGGGGAAAGTTGTATAGCATGAATCTAGCACGTGGTTCAAAAAGGAAAGGAAGGGGGGAAAGTAGTGGGGAAAGTTGTATAACATGAATCTAAGACGTGGTTCAAAGAGGAAAGGAATGGGGGAAAGTTGTATAGCATGAATATAGGACGTGGTTCAAAGAGGAAAGGAAGGGGGGAAAGTACTAGTACAGACTGGCTATCCAGCACCTACATTGGTCGAAAAGGGAAAACAATGACAAACGTAGTACACACATTTGTAACGAACTGATCTTTTGTTTTGGGGGACAAGGCCGTAGAGTTTGAGCAGGACTAGATTTACTGCGCTCACATAGGGAAAGGTGTCTAAAGATAACAAACCTGGGACCAACACAAATATGCTCCTTGGTTGTTTGTTCTTTGTTGCAGCAAACTATGCATTACCCCTCCATACATCGGTAGATGCACATGGTGCTCGTGCGTCCACTGTCATGTGCAACTCTTTAGCTGTTGTTAATCTAAGGCCCTGTTTGGTTAAAAACTCCCTAGTCCCTACCTGCTGGTTCTAGGGACTAAACTTGGACTAGTGGTTATTAAATGACATGCTAAAAGACTATGTTACCCCTAGTAATGAACTAATAGAGACAAGGTGCGATGCGGGGCAGGGGCAACTGTTGGAAAAAGTCCCAAAAAGACTCTCCCTCGGGGTCTTCTTTCTTTAGTCCCAAATGCCCACTTTTAGTCCCTAAAAGTCCCTCTTGTTTGGTTTAGATGGGACTGACACGGAGTTTTTTAGTCCCTACACTAAAATGTCCCTGTAAACAAACACCCTCTTATAATGTCGCTGGAAAATTGATGCAATGCCACAGTTAAAAGCAAATTACATGTTTAACGAATTTTATTGTTAATATAACCTCTCTGTTAATATTAATCAATGCCACCATTTGAGAAATGCTACTATCTTGCTTTATTTCCCATTTAGATAAGTTAGATGCTTCTTTTTGTTGGCTTCTGTGTCATCCACCATTATTGACCACTAGTTGTTTCCTTTGCACCTCTGTGTAAATAGGGTTATCTACTTCACCTCGTTGCTCTTGTGACCTTTTGTTGCACTGCACAAAACACTTTTGTTTTAAGAGTGTTTTGTGCAGTTCAACCAAAATGTCACACCGACAATGTTGCTTGATTTCTTGATCTTAGTGGAACTGCACAAGAGGAGATCTTACTTCCTATCTGTGTTGGCAAATTTGGTTCAGATCTTCTTCTTGTGAGTTGTTTGAATTCCGCGTCATGACAGGTCAGTACTAGCCTTCTTTCACATGATTGTGCTATGTGATTTCATATGTTGTGCTACTTGTATGGTAATGTTGCTTGATTTTAGTGAACTGCACAAATGGAGACAAGACTTCCAATCTGTATGTGCACCATAATATCCCATTGATGTAAGATAAGGATATTTCACAACAATTGGCCTGTATTTTGCCTCTTTCATCAGAAAATTAATGTCGTTGTTTAGTGCTATACTTGTGCTCCCTAATTGACATGTCAAATCTTACATTGAAGGTGAAGCTTGTCTGTTATTGAACCAAGTGATGAAGGGGAAGAACAAGCGGAAGAAAAACAAAAATAAACTCCCGGTGCTGTAATGAAGCACTAGAACTATGATGACACAAGTAATGATATAGTTTTGCATCTTAATTTATTGCTATGGATGGAACGAGCAATTGTTTTGCCACTGATTTGATGCCACTCTTAATGTAATATGTAATTATCTATACTTGTGCAAACAGGGATCTTATTTGAAGATACCATATATTTTAGTGGAACTGCACAAGAAGGTGTTGGAAACATTAAACTAATCGAGCAGTATATAGTAAGCATGGCAACCACAGTAGATAGTAACAGATGGTTCTGGAGAAGTGCTTCATCTGTATGCTCTACACAATAAGCCTCCTGACAAAGGTTGGTACTCGCCACGGATTTCATCCATATGATTGAGCTTTGTCATCTCTATTGATGTTGTGCTACTATTTAGATACTGTCATGAGAAAGTGGTATTGTCCTTGAGAAGTGCTTCATCTGTGTTGTTTTAAATATTTCCTTTCCTTTTTTCGAGCAAACAGGGATGCTAGCATTTAGTTGTCCTCTTGTCTTTGCACAACAGGATCATCCTCCTCCGAAGGAGAATATGGAGTACGTGAGGTGACTAGTTCCTATTATCCCAGGATGAAGAAGCCCTATCTATCTTCTCATCAGAAGGAGCAGTTGAAGGATGGTTACATTACTCCCCGCAAGACCAACTTCAGCTTAGAAGGACTGACAGATCTCCATTTTGTTGTTGTGATGCGCAAGTACAATGTTGTTCTAGGATTCTTTCCGGTGAGTTCTATTTTTTTAAAAGTGTGCTCTACATGGACCATGTAGGTGCATGTCTAAACTGTCAATTCATAATACAGTTTGCTTTATACTAATCACTTTTTTTTGTATTTGTGCAAACAGGGGTGCTCATCTTGATTTCAATGGGACTGCACAAAATGTTCATGAATACATCAAATCATTCATTTCCACCACAAGAAAGGAGGTGCCGATAAGTTCAAGGCGTTGCAACATATAAGGGCAAAATCATACAAGCTACTCGTGAATTTGGTTGATTTTGGTGGAACTGCACAAAAAGAATAATTGGTTTATTTAGCACGAGGTGCCATGTCAATGTCCGAACTTATGGCAAATCCTGCCCATTCCACAATCGTATGCATTTAATATTTTGGAATGGGACAACCTTGTCAAAATTTTGCTCATTGATGTTAGCAAGAAGACATGCGTTCGATATTTTCGAATGGGACGCCCTTTGCTGTCAGCAGCGTCGATCGATTTTTCTTTATTCTTTAGTTGTGAAGTAAATATTGGCTCTGACATGTGAATCGCTGAGATGCATAATTGTCGATTGTTTTGAATGTTCTCTATGAATTACCAGGCCTGTGTGTTTGATTGCAATGTACAGGAACGCTAAAAAGCTGCTCAAACTCTTTGTACTCCCTCTGTTCCTTTTTACTTCACACATTGGGAAAGTTCATACTTTTTTCTATAACATTGTCAAAGTAGAGATACTTTGACCGTAGACAAAACTTGTATGCGCTAAAAAAGACCGGAGGTAGTACATGTGAAACTGCTACAAACAAGGTGATCACCCTGGGAATAATGCTAGTACGTAGTGTTTTGCATGTTCATCCAACGCCAGTGATACAAGAATTCGAACTAATCAAACTAAATTCATTCATACACGGTCGGATTTCATATAAACATGCCAGATTTCATTACATTTCATACATTCTTCAACTAAAAAGGGGCGCACTGGAGGTATAATTAATTAACCGAAGGTACCCACCTGTGTCCGGCTGAGCCGAACAGAAGCTTCTTCTCCAGCGGACTGAGCTTCAGTGACTTAACTCCAGGTGCAGTTGTGTAACTGGCATGTGGCCCAGATGCCTGTTGGGCCCACGTGTCAGTCAGCCAACTGCACCAGCAGTTAAGTAGAAGCAGCGTCCTTCTCAAACATAGCTCTCCGACTCCATGTTGCTGCCAAGAAGCTAATCGGCTGTCAATGGTCAACCCACCTAGCTTGGCTTCAACCGGAGGGTAGCAGCGGTGGCCTTACGTGGACCCAAGCGGCGGCAACCTATCGTCTTCTACTCTTCCTCCTTTTCTGTGTGGCGCGGCCTCGTTGGTAGCGGGGCGGGGCCTCGACGGAGCCGGTGATGTCCTCTATCTCGTTGCCGGCGGTGCGATGCCTCGACAGCACAGGGGAAATCCTCCCCCTCATTGCCGGCAAGGTGGGGCCCCAACTGAGCCGGTGATGTCCTCTACCTCGTCGTTGGCGGGGAATGGCCTTGGCAGAGTAGGACCTCCACCTCGGTGCCGGCGGGGCAGGACCTCGGCGGAGCCGGCGATGTCCTCTATCTCATTGCCGGTGGGGCGGCGCCTCGGCGGAGCGGGGGAAATCCTCTCCCTTGTTGCCGGCAGGGTGGGACCTCAGCTGAGCCAGCAATGTCTTCTACCTGGTTGTTGGCGGGGCGGGGCCTCGGTGGAGTAGGGCCTTCGCCTTAGTGCCGGCAGGGCGAGGCCTCAGCGGAGCCGACTGTGTCCTTTGCCTTGTTGTTGGCGCCGCGGGGCCTCGGCGGAGCAGGGCCTCATCGACGCCAGCAAAGCAGGGACTCATCGGAGTTGGCATTGTCCTCTGCCTCATCCTCGGTCTCGCCAAACAACGCCTCTCCCGCTTCATCGCCCTCTTTGTAGGCGGCCGCAGCCTCCGCCACCCGCATGCGGTACCGCCAGCGCTCGAGGCGGCCCTCGCAGGCGGAGCGGTGCGAGTCGAGCAGCGCCTCCTGCTGTGCCCGCTCCGTAGCAATCTTCTCCTCTGCCTGCAGGTGCTCCTGGAGGAGAAGGTGGTTGTAGGCGGTGTCGGCCTGCGCCTCCCAGAACTGCTCCTAATGCTTCTGCCTCACTGTGTCCATGTATTGGGCACGGGCCTCGCCGATGGTCATAGTGCAATGCATCGGTGAGGATGGCACGGAGGAGGGGGTTGGAGCCGGATCGTTGACTACCATGTTCTCCATTGGGACATCGTCGTCCTCCGGCTGCCTGCCGGCCATCCAATCGGCAGCAATGGCTGACATCTCCTTGTGGTCCGTCGTCCGCCCGTCCTGAAGAGCGCTGGAGCATGAGAAAACCATGGTGGACAGTAGTGGTGTGGACAGGAGAAAGGGAACGAAGGCGGATGACTGCGGCTATGGTCGGCGCAGCAGTTTATATAGCAATGGTGGGCGGCAGAGGGTCAGACGTGTGGCACCAAAGTAGCCGCCTCAGTAACCGCGTATCATTAATGTGGGCGGCAGACGGACGGACGGATGGCACTTGTGTCATTTGATGACAGAGCAATCGCCTGCACCGGGAAGCGGGGCAGGCGGCGCTGACCGTTTCGAGCAGAAAGTGCACGCAGGCGAGGGACGCGGTCTGGGTGAGCCAGGGCAGTCAGACTCGTGCTTGGCAGCGGGTCGGTCCAGCAGCCAGACATGCTGGCTCGCCAGCGAGCTCGCCGAGCTGAGCGGCGACAATCAGACAATGGACGTAGCTTCCAACCAGGAGCCGGCGCCACTGTCCAAGCCAGTTCATGCCCTGTTCACCATAGAGCAGGTGCGGCCGCATTTCGACGCCCTAATGGCGGAAGAGTTACCAGCGCAGGAGGACCTGTGCGGCAACCTCCGTCTCCTCAACGAGCACCGGTCAACAAGCGAACGACAATGCCATTGCGGACATGTGGCCCTATGATCCCGGCTTCTCGAATGAGCAGTGGGCGCTGTATCAAACCATCCATAGGGCCCGCGAGGCCCTTCCCGTCGTCCTTCGAGTTGTTGCGCTTGCTGTGGCACCGCCTTCTCGCGTTGTCAACATGGTCAACGGACATGAGGAATGAGGAGATGGCTTTACTTGGAGAGGATGACAGTGGGAACACACCAGAGCCATAGCCGCACGTACGCAAGTGCCTCCTTATTATATACTCCCTCCGTTCGGATATACTTGTCGGAGGAATGGACGTATCTAGACGTATTTTAGTGTTAGATACATCCATTTTTAGTCATTTCTACAACAAGTATTTCCGGACGGAGGGAGTACAACTGTATTTTTTTTCCTCCTGGTTTTCTGACATCACGGTCCCACCCCATTGTCAACCTATGTAGTCAATAAACGAGAGAATTGCACAAGGAGCGGCCGACAGCTGGGACCAAGTAGCTCAAGTAGTATTTGTGTTTTTGAGGTGTGAGCACTGCAGAGTTTTTCTTGAGTGATGTTTTCGTTGTTGTTCAGAGGAGAGAAGGGTATTAACTGGGCGGGCTATGGCCCATCTAGCCCAGGACAAATATCCAGCCCAGATATTTTTTTTTCAAGCTGAAAATGGCTAGCCCAACTATACTTTTTTTAGGAATACCCAGGCAAGGTCAACTTGTTATTCTCCGCCCTGCTGGGCTGCAAATCTTTCCTAGGAGGGATACATTAGGCTTAACAGGAAAATGGGTTTTAAGAAATAATAAATGGGATGTAACTATAAAAATTGGGCAGTAACTATAAAAAATGCACCAAACACGTAATTGGTTTATGGAATATTGTTTTTGGATTTTGAAATTTTTAATTTCATTAATTGTTGCGCGTGCAATGTTTTGTTGGATTTTTACGTAATACAAATTTAAATTGAAATTGTATTTAATCTGACTAGAAATTTCAGGATAAAAATATTTCGGATCCCATCAAAATGTGGGAAATTTTATTGAATTCTATTTTGAACGGTTGGTTGAAATTATTAATCGTTGTCCTAGCTATAAAATGGGTTGTACTTTTAACAAACTGTAAATGGGTTGTAGTAAATTCCATTAGAACTCAAAAATGGGTTGTACATTCTTACAAATCGCAAATGGGCTATACGTTCTCTGTCACACACTTGTGGGCCTACTAAGTTGACGCATCCCTTAAAAAATTAACTTGATGTGTATGCAAGGCTTTGTCAACTAATAGTCAACACACGGTTCTAGCAGCAGTGGTCGTTGGATGTACATCCAACGGATGTCATGCTTCTTCTTCAATCTCGGATATTCTAGCTTCAGCCGCCAAAAAAATGATTCCTCCCCCTGACATATGGGGCGCACCATTTTGGAGGCTGACATGTGGGCCTACTAAGTTGACGCGTACACAGGGCTTTGTCAACTTAGTCAATATAAATGATTCTAGCTGTAGTGACCGTACGATTTCCATCCAATGGCCGTCGTGCTTCTTCAACCTCTGGTCTTCTTGCTCCAGCCGCTCTCCATGACGAGGAGGGAGTAGTTCACCCTCGGGGCTGAGGGTATGTACCAGTAGCTATGTGTTTAATCTCTCTCTCTTGTGTTCTTGATTTGACACGATCTTTATGTACCGCGAGCTTTGCTATTATAGTCGGATCTTATGATGTTTCTCCCCATCTACTCTCTTGTAATGGATTGGGTTTTCCCTTTGAAGTTATTTATCGGATTGAGTCTTTAAGGATTTGAGAACACTTGATGTATGTCTTGCCGTGCTTATCTGTGGTGACAATGGGATATTCATGTGATCTACTTGATGTATGTTTTGGTGATCAACTTGCGGGTTCAGTGACCTTGTGAACTTATGCATAGGGGTTGGCACACGTTTTTGTCTTAACTCTCCGGTAGAAACTTTGGGGAACTCTTTGAAGTACTTTGTGTTGGTTAAATAGATGAATCTGAGATTGTGTGATGCATATCGTATAATCATGCCCACGGATACTTGAGGTGAAAATGGAGTATCTAGGTGACATTTGGGTTTTGGTTGATTTGTGTCTTAAGGTGTTATTCTAGTATGAACTCTATGATAGATCGAACGGAAAGAATAGCTTCATGTTATTTTATTACAGACTCTTGAATAGATAGATCAAAAAGGATAATTTTGAGGTGGTTTCGTACCCTACCATAATCTCTTTGTTTGTTCTCCACTATTAGTGACTTTGGAGTGACTCTTTCTTGCATGTTGAGGGATAGTTATATGATCCAGTTATGTTATTATTGTTGAGAGAACTTGCACTAGTGAAATTATGAACCTTAGGCCTTGTTTCCTACCATTGCAATACCGTTTACGCTCACTTTTACCACTTGTTACCTTGCTATTTTTATAATTTCAGATTACAAATACCTTTATCTACCATCCATATTGCACTTGTATCACCATCTCTTCATCGAACTAGTGCACCTATACAATTTACCATTGTATTGGGTGTGTTGGGGACACAAGAGACTCTTTGTTATTTGGTTGCAGGGTTGTTTGAGAGAGACCATCTTCATCCTATGCCTCCCACGGATTGATAAACCTTAGGTCATCCACTTGAGGGAAATTTGCTACTGCCTACAAACCTCTGCACTTGGAGGCCCAACAAAGTCTACAAGAAGAAGGTTGTGTAGTAGACATGAAGCTCTTTTCTGGCGCCCTTGCCAGGGAGGTGAGTGCTTGAAGGTATATCTTTAGATCTTGTAGTCGAATCTTTTTGTTTCTTGTTTTATCACTAGTTTAGTCTAAAAAAGAAAACTACAAAAAATGGAATTGAGTTTGCATCATATGCTTCATCTTTTTAATATCTTTCGTGAGAATGATGGAAAGGAAAATTGTGCTCAAGTGCTAGAAGATGAAATCTATATAATGTTTGGCACTAAATCTTTGAATGACGAGCATGATTGCAATGTTATTAGTATGAATTCTTTGAATACCCATGATTCTAATGATATGCAATGCCACAAGCTTGGGGATGCTATGTTTGATGAATATGATATTTTTTGTCCCCCAAGTTTTGATGAGAATATGTATTATGATTAAAGCATGCCTCCTATTTATGATGATTATTGTGATGATAGGTATGCCATAAAGAATAAACATAACCATGAAACTTGTCATCTTGATTTAAGTTTTCAATTGGATTATGCCTCACATGATAATTATTTTGTTGAGTTTGCTCCAACTATTATTCATGAGAATAAATTTGCTTATGTGGAGAGTACTAAAAATTCTATGCAAGTAGATCATGAAAAGAATGCTTTAGGTGCTAGTTATATTGTTGAATTCATTCATTATGCTACTAGAAACTATTATGAGAGAGGAACATATGCTTGTAGGAATTGCAATAATATCAAGTTTCCTCTCTATGTGCTTAAAGTTTTAATGTCATGCTTGTTTTTCCTTCCTATGCTAGTTGATTCTTGTTCCCATAAGTTGTTTGCTCACAAAATCCCTATGCATAGGAAGTGGGTTAGGCTTAAATGTGCTAGTCATATTCTTCATGATGCTCTCTTTATGTTTCAACTCTTATCTTTTATGTGAGCATCGTTGAAACCATCATGCCTAGCTAGGGGCGTTAAACGATAACGCTTGTTGGGAGGCAACCCAACTTTATGTTTGTTCTTTTCTTTTTGTTCCTTCTTAGTAATAAATAATTGATATAGCCTCTGGTTAGATGTGGTTTTATGTTTTAATTAGTGTTTGTGCCAAGTAGAACCTTTGGGAAGACTTGGGTGAAGTCTATATGATCTTGCTGTAAAAAACAGAGACTTTAGCGCTCACGAGAATAGCTGCCATTTTTTACTGGAGAGTGATTTTAGGTTGATTCTATTTGCAGATGATTAATAGAAAAATTCCTCACGTTCACCAATTTATTTCAGAATTTTTGGATTTCCAGAAGTATACGTTTGATACAGATTAATACAGACTGTTCTGTTTTTGACAGATTCTGTTTTCATTGTGTTGTTTGCTTATTTGATGAATCTATGAGTAGTATCAGAGGGTATGAACCATAAATAAGTTGGAATAAAGTAGGTTTAAAACCAATATAAATAAATAATGAGTTCATTACAGTACCTTAAAGTGGTGGTTTGTTTTCTTTTACTAATGGAGCTTACGAGTTTTCTGTTAAGTTTTGTGTGGTTGAAGTTTTCAAGTTTTGGGTAAAGATTCGATGGACTATGAAATAAGGAGTGGAAAGAGCCTAAGCTTGGGGATGTCCAAGGCACCCCAAGGTAATATTCAAGGACAACCAAGAGCCTAAGCTTGGGGATGCCCCGGAAGGCATCCCCTCTTTCGTCTTCGTTCATCGGTAACTTTACTTGAAGCTATATTTTTATTTACCACATGATATGTTTTTTGCTTGGAGCGTCATTTTCTTTTGTTAGTATTTGCTTGATGTTATTTAGAATAATGTTTTGGATCTTTATTTTCAATAAAAATGTCAAGGATAGCCTTTACCATGCTTATTTTGCAAGTATACATGTTGCTGTTTCAAAACAGAAAGTTTACCGTTGTTGCAAAAATACCCTAGAAAAGTCAGAGAGCGATATAATATTGAATCTTTTTTCATAATGAGCTATGATAAATCTTATACAGCATAGTATTTTTCTTATAATTTTCGGAGTTATGGAAGTATGATTAATATTGCATTCTTTATAGACTATACTGTTTTGGCAGATTGCTGTTACTTTTGCATTGTTTGCATATGTTTTCTTGTTTAATGATTCTATTTGAGGATAGGAGTATTAAATATGCAGATACATTTAGTATGCAATGTTGAATAATAATGTTAGTAATTTATTACAGTAGAAAATGATAAGGTTTTTGCATTGTTTTATACTAACTTATCTCACGAGTTCTTGTTGAGTTTTGTGTGGATGAAGTTTTTGAGATTTAGGAAACCGTGATATGAAAGGAATTAAGGAGACACAAAATCTCAAGCTTGGGGATGCCCAAGACACCCCAAGATAATATTTCAATAAGTCTCAAGCATCTAAGCTTGCGGATGCCCCAGTAGGCATCCCACCTTTCTTCTTCAACAATTATCGGTTAGTATCGGTTGAACCTAAGTTTTTGCTTCTTCATGTGATGTGTGCTATCCTTGAAATGTCATTTTGTTTTTTTTTGCTTGTTGTTTGAATAAAACACCAAGATCTGAAAATACTTAAATGAGAGAGAGTCCTCACATAGCTAAATAATTATTTAACTACTCATTGATCTTCACTTATATCTTTTTGGAGTAGTTTGTCATTTACTCGTGTGCTTCACTTATATCCTATGAGTAAATGGTTGAATGAGTTGAATCATAAATCTGAAATTATATATGTTTCATATGCTTATCCCATGGGGAGTAATGACTTCACATATAAGAAGTAGAGGTTGTAAATTTATTGAAGGTTAGCAAACATTGTATTGGGCACTTGAACAATTCATGAAAGAATATTGAAGGAAGAGATATTTCACATATAAATATACTATCTTGGATATCTTTTGTAATTGTGAGCACTCATTGAAATATGACATGCTAAAAGGTTGATGTTGGACAAGGAAGACAACGTAATGGGTTATGTTTTCCTATATCTGAAAAGTTATATTGTCTTGGATCATCCAACATGTTGAGCTTGCCTTTCCCCCTCATGCTAGCCAAATTCTTTGCACTAAGTAGAGATACTACTTGTGCTTCCGAATATCCCTTAAACCAGTTTTGCCATGAGAGTCCACCATACCTACCTATGGATTGAGTAAGATCCTTTAAGTAAGTTGTCATCGGTGCATGCAATAAAAATTGCTTTCTAAATATGTCTGATCTATAAGTGCGAAGAAAATAAGCTTTATACGATCTTGTTATGGAAGCAATAAAAGCGACGGACTACATAATAAAGGTTCATATCACAAGTGGCAATATAAAGTGACATTCTTTTGCATTAAGATTTTGTGCATCCAACCATAAAAGCGCATGACAACCTCTGCTTCCCTCTGCGAAGGGCCTATCTTTTAATATTATCTTCTACCCTTATACAAGAGTCATGGTGATCAACACCTTTCCTTTTTACATTTTTTTCCTTTGGCAAGCACTTTGTGTTGGGATGATCCAGATATATATATCCACTTGGATGTAGGCGTTCATAAATTATTATTGACATTACCCTTGAGGTAAAAGGTTGGGAGGTGAAACTATAAGCCCCTATATTTCTCTGTGTTTGATTAAAACTTTGGACCCATAAGTATCACGTCAGTGTTAGTAATTGTGAAAGACTAAATGATAGTTGAGTATGTGGAGTTTCCTAAATCAAAGCTCTGACATAGACCCTTCCTGAAAATAAGATGAATTGCAATTGTTTGATGACTGAGAATGAAGTTTGCTAGTTTTCAAGAAAGTTTATGGTCTATGCTTTAACATGTGAATAGCTTGTTACTTGATCATGAAAAGTTTTATGAGATGAACTACTGTTATGATATATAATGATGCTAGAAAAGGTGATTGAAATTATCATTGATCAAACTTGTGCACCTGCTAGCATTCACACTTCACAAATTCTTTCTTCTATCATTTTCCTACTCGAGGACGAGTAGGAATTAAGCTTGGGGATGCTGATACGTCTCCAACGTATCTATAATTTATGAAGTATTCATGCTATCATATTATCCATCTAGGATGTTTTATATGCATTTATATGCTATTTTATATGATTTTTAGGACTAACCTATTAACCTAGAGCCCAGTGCCAGTTTTCTGTTTTTTCCTTGTTTTTGAGTTTTACAAAAAAGGAATACCAAACGGAGTCCAATTGATGTGCCATTTTTTGACGATTTTTTATGGACTAAAAGAAGACCCCAGAGCAAAAGAGTTGGGCCAGAAGAGTCCCGGGCCGTCCACGAGGGTGGGGGGTGCGCCCACCCCCCTGGGCGTGTGGGCCTACCTCGTGGATGACTCGGGCACCTCCTTGACGTGAGACCTACGCCAAAAATTCCTATAAATACAAAAACCTCCAAAAAAATAAACTAGATCGGGAGTTCCGCCGCTGCAAGCCTCTGTAGCCACCAAAAACCAATCGGGACCCTATTCCGACACCCTGCGGGAGGGGGGATCCCTCACCGATGGCCATCTTCATCATCCCGGCGCTCTCCATGACGAGGAGGGAGTAGTTCACCCTCGGGGCTGAGGGTATGTACCAGTAGCTATGTGTTTGATTGATCTCTCTCAATCGTGTTCTTGATTTGACACAATCTTGATGTATCGCGAGCTTTGCTATTATAGTTGGATCTTATGATGTTTCTCCCCCTCTACCCTCTTGTAATGGATTGAGTTTTCCATTTGAAGTTATCTTATCGGATCGAGTCCTTAAGGATTTGAGAACACTTGATGTATGTCTTGCCGTGCTTATCTGTGGTGACAATGGGATATTCATGTGATCTACTTGATGTATGTTTTGGTGATCAACTTGTGGGTTCAATGACCTTGTGAACTTATGCATAGGGGTTGGCACACGTTTTCGTCTTGACTCTCCGGTAGAAACTTTGGGGCACTCTTTGAAGTACTTTGTGTTGGTTGAATAGATGAATCTGAGATTGTGTGATGCATATCGTATAATCATGCCCACGGATACTTGAGGTGACAATGGAGTATCTAGGTGACATTAGGGTTTTGGTTGATTTGTGTCTTAAGGTGTTATTCTAGTATGAACTCTGATGGATCGAACAGAAAGAATAGCTTCATGTTATTTTACTACGGACTCTTGAATAGATAGATCAAAAAGGATAACTTTGAGGTGGTTTCGTACCCTACCATAATCTTGGGGATGCTGATACCGCCCCCTACTACTCCCACCGCCGGCCAGGTCATCCCTCCACTCAGCCACACCCCCTGTTATTCTGTGGCGATGGCAGCCTCACACCGCAGCCAAACTAGTGAACCCTCGTACTCCTCTCTGCCACTGCCGCGTCTTCCCCGGCTCCACGTCATCCCCTTCCTAGGCCTTGCCGTCAGCCACCACCCTGGTGCTCTCGGCGTGGCGTGGTCAACATGGTCAAGGACCGACTTCCATCGGAAGAGTACTGTATGTGGAGAGGCTGATAGTTGGGTCCACGGCTGTAGCAAGGAAGTGCCTCGTTATCACGCGCAAAATAATGATTCTTCCACCTGACAGCAGGGACCCACCGGACGAGCCACTGTATTTCCTGAAAAAAATGGTTCCCCCCTGACTGCTGGGACGCAGCAGCTACATCTTCGCATGCAAGGAAGTGCGTCCATATTACGGGCAAAAAAATTGATTCGCCCTCCTGACTGCTGGGACCCACCAGCTACATCTTCGCACGCAAGGAAGTGCCTGACAGTCAGGATCCACCTGGTCGAAGCGTACGTAGCGTTGTCGTTCTGGTCGCGAACGTGTACGTACATACTGGTCGATGTAGAGGCACGCACGTGTCATAGTAGAGGCCCACACGTGTCGTAGTAGAGGCGCGCACGTAGCATGTACATGTACGTACAACGGCAGGCTGGAAGAAAGTAAATACGGCCACGTACGTACATACGAGAGGGGTCTCAAATGCCTACTCATGCATATGTACGGCCAGAGCTCGTGTACATGGCTGGGTCGGAATGGAGAAACTACGTCGTCATCGTGTTCATGGGGAGCCAACCGGCTGGGTCGCAACGGAATGCGTCGTCGTGTTCATCGGGAGGGCTTGGACGGACCGGCCGATGGAAACGAGGCCTGGCGTACCACAGAACGTAGGAAACGACCTTGTGTTCGGCCGGCCATGGTTAAAACAGGATCCTGTTCATCGGGAGGGGTCTGGCGTACCGCAAAATAAAGGAAACAGACTTCTGTCGGACCTCCTACAATCGAAATAGGGTCCTGTTGATCGGGAGGGGTGTGCCGTACCGCAAAACGGAGGAAACGAACTTGTGTTGGAGCGCTACGGTCGAAACGGGGGTCATGTTCATCGGGAGGGGTGTGGCGTACCGCAAAACAGGACTCCACGGGATACTGTTCATCTCCACCATCGACCTCCTCGAGCCTCCACGGGCTACTGTTCATCCACCTTCGACCTCCTCCAGCCTCCACCTGCGACTGTTCATCCATGGGCTCCTGTTCATCCAGCCTACACCGGCTACTGTTTAACCAGCCCTCTCCACGGGTTCCCATTCAACCACCCCTCCATGCGCTACTGTTCATCTAGCCCTCCACCGACTACTATTCAACCAGCCCTGTACCAACTACTGTTCAACCTTCCCTCCACGGGGTCCTATTGATCCAACCCTCCATGGGGTCCTATTCATCCATGCCCAACCGGCTCGATCGATCGGGGTCCTGTTCATCCAGCGGCAACATCACGGGGTCCTGTTCATCAAACCCCCACCAGGAACTGTTCATCCAACCCCCCAACAACGCTCACTGTTCATCAAGGGAAGGAGGCAGCAGGTTCGATCGGCTTCAGTTAGCAGTAGTAGCGAACGAAGGAATCACTCGATTGGGTTCAGTAACGCGTAGCCTGCAATGCAATCGCTCAGGTTCAGTAGGCGAACGCCTCGCTCGGGTTCAGTTAGATCCCAACGCCTCGCACCCATGCGCGTGTGTGTACGAGAGAAACACGCAAACCTCCGTGCATCTCTCGACCCCGACCACCCACCGTAACCGGGAACTCCCCGATATTTTCCTCGCCCTCGCTTCTACCACGGTTTTTTCCATCATGCACGGCCCAAAGAATGTCATGCAGCTGCGTCTCCGGCCCACCCAGGACGAAAAGCCCTGTCATGATGTTTTGTCATAGAAGTAGGAACCCACCACATCTATGATGATACCAGGTTTTGTCACAATTATCATCATAGAAGTTTCATAAGCATGAAGGAAAAAAATTTGTTCGGCGCAAACTGTCACGGATGTGTCTTCTTTTTGTAGTGTTATGTGATGGTTATATTGTTGAATTCATTCATGATGTAACTGAAAATATTATGAGAGAGGAACATATGCATTTACATATTACAAAAATATCAAGTTTCCTCTCTATGTGTTGAAAGTTTTGAAGTTATGCTTGTTTTGCCTTCCTATGATAGTTGATTCTTGCTCCCATAAATTATTTGCTCACAAAATCCCAATGCATGGGAAGTGGGTTAGACTTAAATGTGCTACTCATATGCTTCATGATGCTCTCTTTATGTTTCAATTCTTATCTTTTATGCGAGCATCATTGAAATCATCATTCCTATCTTAAAGGTATTAAAGAAAAGCACTTGTTGGGAGACAACCCAATACTTTTACCTACTGTTTTTGTGTGTTCACATGATTAAACTATTGTATTGATCATGTTTTATAGCTTTTGTTTCAATAAAGTACCAAGTAAAGCCTTTGGGATAGTGTGGATGATAGTTGACTTGATTCTGTGCAAATACATAAACTTTTGTGCTCAGTCCAGGAATTTTAAAACTTCACTATAATGTGCTTTTGATTTGATTTTTTCACATGTGATAGATATACAAATTAATGTTTTCCTAATTTTTTCAGAATTTTTGGAGTTACATAAGTATGGTTGGAGTACAGATTACTTTAGATTGTTCTGTCTTTGAGAAATTCTGTTTTCCATGCATGGTTTGCTTGTTTGCTAGTTTCTATGGCTCATATTGCTCAATATAAATTGTGGAAATGATATGCTACAGTAGGCATTATGTGGAAACAATTATGAATCTTGTCTTTGCCAGTACCAAAGTGAAATAGTTTGCTCTTTATCATACTAACCTATCTCATGAATTTCCGTTAAGTTTTGCGTGATTGAAGTTTCCAAATTCTGGGTGAGATATCGATATGAGGATATTAAGGAATGAGAAGAACCTAAGCTTGGGGATTCCCCAAGGTAATATTCAAGGATGATCCAAGCAACTAAGCTTGGGGATGCCCCGAAAGGCATCCCCTCTTTCATCTCCAACAATATCGGTAACCTTACTTGAGGCTATATTTTTATTCGTCACATGATATGTGTTTTTCTTGGAGCATCATTTTATTTTATTAGGATTTTCTTTCGTTTATTAATAATAATTTTTTCATCTTTTATTTCAATAAAAATGTCAAGTATAGCCTGTGCCATGCTTATTTGGCAAGTCTACATGTGGCTGTTTCAAAACAGAAAGTTTGTCACTGTTGCGAAAATTCACAAGAAAATTCAGAATGTGATAAAATGTTGAGATTTTTTGCAAAGTAAGCTATGATAAATTTTCTACAGTGTGGTAAATTTTCAGAATTTTGGAGTTAAAGAAGTATGAATGTTCTTGCATTCTTTACAAATTGTCCTATTTAGACAGATTGTTGTTATGTTTGCATAAGTTTGCCTGTTTAATGATTCTATTTGAGGATAGGAATATTAAATATGAAGAGGCATTTAGTATGCAATGTTGAATAATAATTTTAGTGATTTGTTACAGTAGGGAATGATAAGGTGTTGCATTGATTTATACTAACGTATCTCACGAGTTCTGGTTGAGTTTTGTGTGGATGAAGTTTTTAAGATTTTGGGAAACCGTGATATAAAAGGAATTAAGGAGACACAAAAGATCAAGCTTGGATATGCCCAAGGCATCCCAAGTTAATATTCCAAGAAGTCTCAAACATCTAAGCTTGTGGATGCCCCGGTAGGCATCCCACTTTTCTTCATCAACAATTATCGGTTAGCCTCGGTTGAGCCTCGGTTGAGCCATTCTTAGAATTTCATTTTATTTTGTTTTGCTTGATGTTTTAATAAAATACTTAGATCTGAAACTTTTAAATAAGAGAGAGTCCTCAAATAGCTACCCATTGACATAACTACTCGCTTGATCTTCACTTATATATTTTTCGAGTAGCTTTTCATTTACTCTCTTGCTTCACTTATACCCTATGAGTAAATGTTTGAATGAGTTGAATATCATGAAGTTGATATGACATGTTCGTATCGTGCCTAGTAGTACCTTGAGATTGGGTTTAGAAATTCAAATCTTTTGAAGCTTCAAAATCACAATATTGGTCATACAAGCAATTCATGAATGATTAGTATAAGGAAGAGAACTTTCACATGCAAATATATTATCTTGGACATCTTCTATGATTGTGAAAATACCCATTAATTATTTTAAAATTTGAGAAAATTAGTCGAAGTTGGACAAGGAAGACAACATAATGAGTTATGTTTGGGTATATTTTCATAGAAGTTATATTGTTATGGATCCTCCAACATGTGGTGTTTTCCTAGGATCTTTTGCTAGCCAAAAATTCGTACTAAGTAGAGATACTACTTGTGCATCCAAAAACCCTTAAACCCAATTTCTTGTCATGAGTGTCCACCATACCTACCTATGGATTGAATAAGATCCTTCAAGTAAGTTCTCATCGATGCATAAAGCAATAGAAATGCTCCTAAATATGTTTGATCTTTTATTGTACGGGAAAATTGAGTGTTGTGCGAACTTGTGATGGCAAAGTAATGAAAGCGTCGGCCTGCACAATAAACCTTGCTATCAAAAGGGCCAATATAACATGACGTTCCTTTGCACTAAGAGCTCGGCATCCAAATAAAAAGCACATGGCAACCTATGCTTCCCTCTATGAAGGGCCTATGTTTTACTTTTCAGTATTTACTTTTATGCAAAGAGTCAATAGTATGAATTCTCATTTCAATCTCAACTATTCTCTAGTTGGCAAGCATTGTGCTGGGGAAAGATCTAGGCACAATGACCGGTCAGATATATTTGATCATGATTTATTATTGTTGACAATTATCTCTATGCTAAATGAGTTGTGAGGCGAAACATTAAGCCCCTATCTTTCTCTGTTTTTGATGGATGCCATTTGTTCTAAGAATATGTTGTGAGTATTAGCAATAATGGAAGACTATATGATGATTGAGTATATGGAGCTATTACTTAGACTCTGTTGAATAAGTTTAATTGCAATTGTCTGGTGACTAAGAATATAGGTTGTTGAGTTTCAAGAGAATTCATTGTTTGAACCTTAACATGTGAATTGGTTGCTACTTTGACGTAAGGAGTTTTATGAGAAAGAATTGTTGTTATGATGCTACGAAAAGTGATTAAAATTATCATTGATCAAACTTATGCACATCGCTAGCATTCACACTTCATAAATTATTTATTTTATCATTTACCTACTCAAGGACGAGTAGGAATTAAGCTTGGGGATGCTGATACATCTCCAATGTATCTATAATTCATGAAGTATTCATGCCATTATATTATCATCCTTGGATGTTTTGCAATAATTTTATAGCAACTTTATATCATTTTTTGGGACTAACCTATTGACATAGTGCCCGGTGCCAGTTACTATTTTTTTTGCTTGTTTTCTACATCACAGAAAATCAATACCAAACGGAGTCCAAACGCAGCAAAACTTCTTGGACATTTTTTTGGACCAAAGACATCCAGTGGGCCAAAAAGGTACCAGAGGGGTGCCCCGAGGGTGCACAACCCACCTGGGCACGCCTAGGGGCCCAGGCACGCCCTGGTGGGTTGTGCCCACCTCGGTGGCCTCCCGCATCGCCTCTTCGCCCTATAAATTGCCAAATATTTCAAAAACCCTCGAGATAACCCTAGATCGGAAGTTACACCGCCGCAAGCCTCTGTATCCACGAAAACAAATCTGGACCCTATTTCAGCACCTTGCCGGAGGGGAAGATCATCACCGAATGCCATCTTCATCATCCCTATGGTCTCCATGATGAGGGGGGCGTAGTCCACCCTTGGGGCTGAGGGTTTGTACCAGTAGCTATGTGTTTAATCTCTATCTCTCTCTCTCTCATGTTCTTGAGATGAAACGATCTTGATGTATCGCTATAGCTACCACAATCCCAATGGACCGAAGTCTTTGTGCTTATGTGTCATCCCTGGATCGGTAATGCTGACGCACACAGTACTCGAGGAATTATAACGAAGTTCAATCACACACTTATTACATCGAGTCCTCATAAAGAGTATGATTACACAAAAGGATCATGGTTGAAGGCCATCTAAACTAAATAACCGCGGAGGCTTCGAAGGTAAATGAGTCCATCAACTCGAACGACATAGCTGGGTGCAAGACAACGGCCTATCACACCTTATTCGTCGTCTGAGTAGTCTGCAACATGAGACATTGCAGCCGTGTAGGTCAGCACATTGAATATGCTGGCAAAGTTACACTATAAAGCAATGAATGCAAGAACTATATCTACATGCAATATTTGGCTGGTGGAGGCTCTATGTTTACGGTTTTGCATAAAGCTAGTTTTTCCCTACAACAAAGGAATAAATTTATTTAAACTACTCCCAAGTAGTTCCAATATTTGAGAAGGTTCCCCCAACTCAAAATCCCAATTAAACAAGTATCATCTTTAAACCCAATTCAAATTAATTAAAGAGTGACGAGATCAACAATAATATCCAATTCTAGATACTCAAGATGTCCATAATCAGGGACACGACTAACCATGATTAGTTTATACACTCTGCAGAGGTTGCGCAGTTTTCCCCACAAGACTCGACCACATCCATGATCCGAAGATCGAGACATAGTCTTTCTAAAGCATTAACTCTCTACTCCGGGCAGACCGATACACCTACTTGCCCTCTACATCTTCTAGTCCACCTCTACGAGAGATCATACAACTTACTCAACTATGCTAGAGCCCATAATGGCTTGTGGCTACACATGGAAGTTTCTAGACAAGAAATATCATATGATCCCTTTGAGCCTGGGTGGCGAACCGAGGAAAAATCACACGGGTACCCAGGGATTTCCCTTAATGGACAACACTGGGTTCCCCAGGTGCCCCAACCAATCCACCCAGATGTGTATTAAAGTTGCCACCTTAATATTATCCAAGATTAGTAGCTCTCATAACTTCCATGTGAATCACGATCCAATCCCCGTCTACGAGCACGGCTAAGCAATAATAAAGCATAACATATATTCCCGGGGTGATCAAAAGGTATTAGGTTCCTACCTCCAGTACTACAACCAAACTACATGTTCCCAATCCTACTTATGCAAATATTTGAGGATCAATACTAATGCATAGTAAAAGCTCGTTATAGAAGAGTATGATCAAAGTGTAACTTGACTTGCTGACGATCTGCAAACTCTAGAGATTAGTAGTAAAAAGCTTCGCACTCCGGGTAATCTAGCATAGACAAACAGTAGCATACATAAGCAATCACTCAAACAAAACAACGAGAAAAACGAGAAAATATCCAAATCAAACACGAAACAAGCAAACGGTTAAACTAAATAGAAAACAAAACCTAATAGCATTATTATCATGTGTATTAGATCTTAACAGTAGGTACAAGGGATTAGCTATGATTTGCGAAAAGAAACAACTCAAACGGAGATACGAAACTCAAAATACGAACGAAACAAGATCGTTTACTAATCTGAACTAAACTCAAATTTTGAAGTGTCAAAATCATGTTCAAGCTGGTTAACTAGAAAGAAGAGAACGTTATGAAGATTTAGGCGCTGGTTTCATCTAATTTGGACAAACAAGCAAAAATATACGCTAGTTTAAGATTAGGGGCTAAATCGCGATAAAACTTATTCACGGATAGGTCCCTGGCCAAAACTAAAAATAAAAGGAAAAATCTACCGTGCGAGCGTTCGTTATCAGAACTAAACAAATGAAAATTGTTTGTTAAAACGGACGAACTAGTGAACGTTTACTAGATAAACAAAAACTAAAACAAAAAACCAATCTAATGTAAACCGATCTAAAAAAATAAACCGGAAAATCGAATGGTTTTTACCGTTTGACTGGGAAAAGACCAGCGGCGAGATCGGATCGGCGCGGCAGCATCGGGCTACGGTGGCGTCTCCTGCGGTGGCGGGGCGAGGCGAGGCGCGGTGCAGGTGGCAGCAGCATGCGGCGGCGGAGCAGCGGCAGCAGCTAGCAGCGGCGGCGGCGGCGGCTAGGCGGTGACGCGAGCGGGCGGCGGTGCTGCGGCGGCGGGGCGACTTGGGGGAGAGGAGGGACGGCGGCACGGGTTATAAAGGGGTCGGGGGAGGCCCTGACTTGTGCGAGGGGCGACGGGGTCCAACCCGGAGTCCTCCTCCTCGCCGGAGTCCGGCTCCCGCACAGCGGGGAAGGCGGCGGCGCTGACGAGCCGGCTGGGCTTTGGCCCAGTTCAGACCGGAACACTATTTTTTTAAATAATTTCGCCGCAGAGAAAAATCCTAATAAAATATTAAAAAATTCTAAAATTTCCAAAAACAAATTTCACCGTCCAAACGTAATATTTAGGACAAGATGAAAAAAATTCTGGACTAAAATGAAATTTTCAAAAATGCAAATTTTCTCTAATTCGAATAAAATAGCAAGTAAAATACAAATAAAATAATAATTTGATTTTAAAATTCTTTCTCCAATATTTCTCTTCTGTTGAACAAGTCATATTATCTTCTCTCATTTATTTTTATTTTTGGAAATAATTGGAGAGAAAGATAATAAAATCAAATTGATCCTCTTTTCAAATTTGAAATGAATTCAAATATGAAAATTTGTGAAACCTCCAACTCTCTCCTTAGGTCCTTGATTTCCTTAAGATTTCTAGGATCTCAACCAAAATGCAATATAAACATGATATGCATATAATGATCTATGTATAACATCCAAATTGAAAATTTGGATGTTACAATCGCGGGCTTTGTTAATATAGTTGGATCATATGGTGTTTTCCCCTCTGTATCTTGTTGTGAATTGAGTTTTCCTTTTGAGATTCCGTTTTTTCGGGTTGAATACTTTTATGGATTGAGAACACTTGATGTATGTCTTGCTATGAATACCCGTGGTGACAATGGGGTATCATATTGATTCACTTGATATGTGTTTTGGCACTCAACTTGCGGATTCCCGATGTGACATTGGGGTAATCTATGCATAGGGGTTGATGCATGTTCTTGTCTTTGTTTCTCTGGTAGAAATCTTGGGGCACTCTTTGAGGTTCTTTGTGTTGGATTGAGTATTATGAATCTGAAATTGTTTGATGTGTATCGTATAATTAACTCATGGATATTTGTGGTGACATTGGAGTATATAGATGACATTAGAGTTGGTTGATGCATATCATATGGTGTTATTTTAGTATGAACTTTTGGTTAGATCGATCGGAAAGAATAGCTTGTTGTTATTTTAGTACGAACTCTAGGATAGATTGATTGAAAAGAATAGCTTTGAGGTGGTTTTGTACCCTACAAACAGTCTCTTCTTATGTTCTCCACTAGATAAGAACTTTGGAGTGATTCTTCATCACATGTTGAGGGATGGTTATATGATCCAATTAGGTTAGCATTGTTTAGAGATTGAACTAGCAAAAGTACGGACCCTCGGCCTCATTTTCAAGAATTGCAACACCGTTTGTGCTCTGTTTTATCAATTGCTTCGTTGTTGTTTTTATTGTTACTATTACAAAAATCAATATCTACTATCATTAATACACTTGTATCACCATCTCTTCGCCGGACTAGTGCACCTATACAAATTACCATTGTATTTGGTGTGTTGGGGACATAAGAGACACTTTGTTATTTGGTTGCAGGATTGTTTGAGAGAGACTATCTTCATTCTACACCTCCCACGGATTGATAAACCTTAGGTCATCTACTTGAGGGAAAATTGCTACTGTCCTACAAAACTCTGCGCTTGGAGGCCCAACACGAGTCTACAAGAATAAAGTTACGTATTATACATCACCCACCTATTAAAAAAGAAATTAAAGAACCGGTCGTAGTTAAAGATGAAACTATTATTTACAATGTTGATCCAGTGGTTCCTACTACATATATTGAAAACCCACCTTTCCCTATAAGGACGAAAGAGCATGTTGAGGTTTCAACTGTGGTTCGCAAAAGTAATATTAAGGCACCTAAACCATTTGAGCAAATTAAAGTAGGACCTAGTGTTTCTATGGTTAAAGATCCCCTGGTAGAAAATATTAACGGGCATGTTATTTACTGCTGTGATGAAGCTGCTAGAATTGCCAAACTTGATGATAAAGATAAACATAGACCCGTAGTTGGCATGCCTGTTGTCTCAGTTATAATTGGAGATCATTGCTATCATGATTTATGTGACCTAGGTGCTAGCGTGAGTGCTATTCTTTTTTACTCTTTACCAAGAAATTATGAATGACATAGCACCCGCTGAGATAGAAAACATAGATGTTACTATTAAACTTGCTAATAGAGACACCATCACACCACTTGGGATTGTTAGAGATGTTGAAGTCTTGTGTGGGAAAATAAAATATCCTACTGATTTTCTAGTTCTTTGTTCCCCACAAGATGATATTTGTCCCATTATCTTTTGTAGACTTTTCTTGAACACGATTAATGCTAAAATAGATTGTGAAAAAAATGTCGGTGTTAGCTTTGGTGATGAATCTCATGAGTTTAATTTCTCCAAGTTTAATAGATAACCTTATCAGAAAGAATTACCTAGTAAGGATGAAATAATTGGTCTTGCTTCTATTGTTGTACCCATGAAAATATTTGCTAGACCATGAAAATGACATGCATATGAATGAAATAAATGAAATAGATAAAATTTTCTTCGAACAACGACTTCTACTCAAACAAAATTTGCCTATTAAAACTCTAGAAGGTACTCCTCCACCTAAAGGTGATCCTGTGTTTGAATTAAAACAATTGCCTGATACTTTGAAATATGCTTATCTTGATGAGAAAAAGATATATCCTGTTATTATTAGTGCTGACCTTACAAAGCATGAAGAAGAAAGATTACTAAAAACTCTGAGGAAGCATCGTGCTGCTATTGGATATACTCTTGACGATCTTCAGGGCATTAGTCCCACTCTCTGTCAGCACAAGATTAATATGGAACATGATGCAAAACACGTTGTTGATCATCAACGGTGTTTGAATCCTCAGATGAAAGAAGTGGTAAGAATTGAAATACTAAACCTTCTTGAAGTAGGTATAATCTATCCCATAGCTGATAGTAGATGGGCAAGTCCCATTCATTGTGTCCCTAAAAAGGGAGGTATTACTGTTGTTCTTAATGATAAAAATGAACTTATTCCTCAAAGAATTGTCACTGGCTATCGAATGGTAATTGATTTTAGAAAACTAAATAAAGCAACTAGAAAAGATCATTAACCTTTGCCTTTTATTGATCAAATGTTGGAAAGATTATTTAAGCACACACAGTTTTGTTTCCTTGATAGATATTCTGGTTTTTCTCAAATACCTATTTCACAATCTGATCAAGAGAAAACTACCTTTACTTGCCCTTTTGGAACTTATGCTTATAGACATATGCCTTTTGGTTTATGCAATGCACCTGCTACCTTTCAAAGATGTATGACTGCTATATTCTCTGATTTTTGTGAAAAGATTGTTGAGGTTTTCATGGATGATTTTTCTGTTTATGGAACTTTTTTTGATGATTGCTTGAGCAACCTTGATCGAGTTTTGCAGGATGTGAGCAAACTAATCTTGTCTTGAATTGGAGAAGTGCCACTTTATGGTTAATGAAGGTATTGTCTTGGGGCATAACATTTTTGAACGAGGTATTGAGGTGGATAAAGCTAAAGTTGATGCAACTGAGAAAATGCCATGTCCTAAAGATATCAAAGGTATTCGTAGTTTCCTTGGTCATGCTAGTTTCTAGGAGGTTTATTAAAGACTTCTCTAAAATTTCTAGGCCTCTTACTAATCTTTTACAAAAGGATGTTCCATTTGTTTTTTATGATGATTGTGTAGTAGCCTTTGAACACTTAAGAAAGCCTTAACTTTTGCACCTATTGTTCAACCACCTGATTAGAACATGCCTTTTGAAATTATGTGTGATGCTAGTGATTATGTTGTCGGTGCTGTCCTAGGGCAAAGAGTTGATAAGAAATTGAATGTTATTCGCTACACTAGCAAAACTCTAGACAGTGACCAAAGAAACTATGCTACTACTGAAAAGGAATTTTTAGCAGTTGTGTTTGCTTGTGACAAATTCAAATCTTATATTATTGATTACAAAGTAATTGTTCACACTGATCATGCTGTTATAAAATATCTTATGGAAAAGAAAGATGCTAAACCTAGACCCATTTCTCTTGCTACAAGAATTTGATTTACATATCACAGATAGGAAAGGAGCTGAGAACCCCGTAGCTGATAACTTGTCTAGGTTAGAAAATATTCTTGTCGACCCACTACCTATTGATGACAGTTTTCCTGATGAACAACTAGCTGCAATAAATTTTTCTCATAATACTCCTTGGTATGTTGACTATGCTAATTACATTGTTGCTAAATATATACCACCTAGTTTCATGGCAAAGTATCAAGTGAAAACTCTTGATCAGTAAAAACTGAAAACTTTCATCCTAGCCCATTGGATCGAGGACATACAGCAGGGATCGGAGGTGGTAATATGGCCATCCACTTAACAATTGTTTTACACATAACCCCCCTGCTTACGTTCTGTCTTGTGAAAAATTTAGCGAACAAGAAGAAAAAAAATCAAAACGAATCTTGACCCAGGCGAGGGCGAGACTTGGCCGCGGTGACTGGACTGCGACTTGGAGGCCGGCGCCACTCCCCTAGCAACGGCGACTCGGAGGCCACGGTGGAGCCACGACGCGACCGTAATGCCTCCAGGCGATCTGGCGCGCGCTGGCGGCGGCACCGACGGTATCCCCACCCAACGGCAACAAGACGGCCACCGAGATGACCCTGGCCATGGAGATGTAGATGACCCAGTGACCTGGTGCTGGCCCAAGCGAGGGAGACCTAGTGGCAGCGGCGTTGCCTCCACGCGACGGCGACCCGGCAACTTGCTTGCCCTTTGAAGCTGTTGTTTTACTGTAGATTAAAGTCGTTGGTGTTCTTGTTGTAGCTGACTGAATGGTGATGTACAGATAAGATAATCTTGTTGTTTTGCTTCACCTGAAGTGAAAGTGAAAGTGGAGTCAATGTACATACAGAAACATTTGCTCTTGCTACTGCTGTTATTTTGCTATGCACGTCGATGTGGACGTACATTAACGTATGAACCTGTTGCTACATACAGAAATATTTGGATGTACAAACAACAGCTTCAAATATACAATAAATATTTGCTCTTTTGCTACTGCTGTACATACTGAATTTGCAAATTTACAGAATGAATGTGAATTGGCTGCATAAATATTCCCTTGTTAAAAGTGAGGCATGTACTAGTGATTTAACATCTTTTGTCTTGCTAATTTCAGAATTCCGTAAGCCACATGTGCTAAAACCAACAGGACGCAACATTAACGAATGAACCTCTTGTGCCTTATTATCCTGTCTAAGTCTAACTCTTTTTAGTAAAAGCGAACAGTTGCCAGCCAAAAGATAGCAGCAGGAGGAGTAGGCAGGGGGGTCATGGTAAGCTCAATGCCCTCTGTTATCTACAAACCTTTCCCACACTTGACATAAGCAAGCGATGATTTCAACATCACTTGTACACAGTAAACTGGAGCAAACAACTTGCCGTGCGAAATAATATTCTTGCATCGCGAAACAAAATTTCACTCTGGCCATTTTGATGAATCTTCAGACATAAATATTCAGAAATACAATATTCATACATAAATATTCAACAGAACTACAATATTTGGAAATAAAATAATAATCTCCTAGGAAATATAAGAGGAAAGTTTCATGTAAAATCCCTCCAACACATGAGCTTCAATGCAAAGTTGTCGTTTCGAAATGCATCTTGGAGTTGGAACAAGACCTGCAGCCCAAATTCAAAAATCAATGAAGACCATTTTGCCTCAAATTCAGCTAGGTTTTCAGAGCCCCATACACATGAGTTAATTGTACTATAGAAATGTTCATCCTCTCTCAATGGAGGGCCAACCTTTTCTGGAAGCTTTCTCATTATGTGCCACATGCATAACCTATGGATAGTGTTTGGCATTATATGTTCAATTGCAGCCTTCATGCTTTGGTCTTCATCAGTTACTATAAGCCTTGGTGCTGCCCTGTCCATTGCTTTCAAGAACGTTTCAAATACCCATTCATATGACTCTATCTTCTCATCTACAATCAAGGCAGCACCATAAAAAACAGATCCCATGTGGTGGTTTATTCCTGTGAATGGGCAAAAAATCATGTTGTACTGGTTGGTGCTATATGTATAGTCAAAGGACACCATTTCTCCAAACAAAGCATAATTCTTTCTACAAAAAGCATCAGTCCAAAATACATGTGTCAGACAATTTTTATCATCAAGAACATACTCAAAGAAGAACCCCGGGTTGATTTTCTTCCTCTTCCTAAAGTTGTCAATGAACATTTGAGCATCTGAATCCTTGAAAGTACTTCTCATGTCACGATGATAATTTTGCAGGTCTCTTTTTGTGCACCCCACAAACTGAAATCCACCCTCACCAACACGAAGCAACCGAAACACCCCAGATGTACCAATGCTAGCTGTGTGACATGTGAATATTGTGCCCTTGGCCTTTTCACTGACTTTTCTGTTAGACTTGATTAAATGTTGCTTACTAGGTGTGACAAAATCATGGGTGTGTTCTTCATGAAAATCTGATACTGAGTATTTGCCATCCTTTATATGCTTCATAGTTATCATGGCCTCACAACCACATCTAGTGATCTTTCTTGCATGTGTTCTTTTCTTCTCTCCATTCAAATTCGTCCTGGGTTCATCCACCTTCTATGTTCGGAATCCTGATTTTGAACAAAGGAAACGCCTCCAGACTATCACATTATCTACAGTCTTCTTCTGTCCAATTCGAACTGAAAATCCAACAATGTGTACATAAGCCTTTTAAAACTCCTCGACTGCTTCCATACTATCAAATGTCATTCCTACAGCTGGCTTCAAGTTCTCATCGCATTTGGGTGTACATGATGAACTCTAAAAATTACAACACCCATTAGTCATACAACTTAGTAATTGTTAAAGGCATTTGAATTAACTTGTATGACACTCACACAAATTGGGACGTCCGTGGCTCTTTTTTTGGGTGTCCGGAAGCTATCCAAATTGATGGGGGAGAATGTATTTCTATATCATGGCGTACTCCTTCATCGCAATTATGGTTTTGAAAAACCAAATCACCACCAAGCTAACAAACGTAACCATGGCATTAGCATGATCAGTTCGTGTCAATGGAGAAAGAAAATAAACCATAAAAAATCATTGCTTACAGCGGAGGCCGGTAGAGGACTCGCGCTGCTGGACGGCACCGCCAAAGGGTGTGGAATCATGGTTGACGGAGTGATCGCGCTGCTGGACGGGGCCAATGGAGGACGGGGGATCATGGTAGTCAGAGCGCTCGCGCTGCTGGACAGTGCCAACGGAGGACGGGGGATCATGGCCGCCGTAGCGCTCGTGCTGTTGGACGGGGCCAATGGAGGACGGGGGATCATGGCCACTGGAGCGCTCGCGCTACTTGATGGGGCCGGCAATGGGCCGACGACCATGGGCGGCGGAGCGCTCACGCTGCTGGACGGTGCCGACGGAGGACTGGCATTGGTGTACATGGCCGATGGAGGACAAGGAAGAGGGCTCAAGGACTGAGCCGTTGGAGAGCTAGGGCACATGGCATTCTGCACATGACGAGGCTTCATGGCGGCCACCAAGTCGCAGTCCAGGCGCCGCCGCCAAGTCTCGCCCTCGCCTGGGTTGAGTTCGTTTTGCTTTTTTTTACTTGTTCGCTAAATTTTTCACAAGACAGAACGTAAGCAGGGGGGTTATGTGTAAAACAATTGTTAAGTGGATGGCCATATTCCCACCTCCGATCCCTGCTGTACGTTCTCGATCCATTGGGCTAGGATGAAAGTTTTTCAGTTTTTACTGATCAAGAGTTTTGACTTGATACTTCGCCTAGTTTCACATACCAACAAAAAAAATCTTCTATGACTTAAGACATTACTTTTGGGATGACTCGCATCTTTATAAAGAAGGAGTAGATGATATTATTAGACGTTGTGTACCTGAGCATGAACAGGAATAAATCCTACGGAAATGTCACTCTGAAGCTTATGGAGGGCATCATGCGGGGGATAGAACTGCTCACAAGGTATTGCAATCACTACTGGAATCAGAAACTTTGCCGTCAGCCGATTCTTTGTCGTTAGCTAACTGATGGCAAAGAGGGTCTTTGACATCAGCTTCACGAAAACTGATGACAAAGAAATTGTTTGTCATCCGCCTCATATTTGCCATCAGCTAGCAGATGGCATGGAACCTTTGTCGTCCACTAGCGCACGTCAAAGAGGCGGGGTGGGCCGCTGGCGAGAGCCCCTAACGGCCACTTTCTTTGCTGTTAGCTAGCTGATGGAAAGAATCTTTGCCGTCCGCTAGAAGACGACAAAGAAAGTGCTCTTTGCCGTCTACTAGCGGACAGCAAAGAGTTGTGCCCTATATCTAACTAAACGGCCTCGCCCTACCCCTCTCTTTCCCCTCTCTCTCTCCCTCCCCTCATCCCACCCCCACCCCGCCCCGCAGCCCCGGCCCGACCGCCCCGCCGCGTCGCACCGGGCTGCCTCACCGTCTCGGCCACCCCGCCCCGCCGCGTCGGGCCGCTCTGCCC